>NC_142053.1:57337576-57644972 GCF_982192425.1 Myodes glareolus
CACACACACACACACACACACACACACACACACGTAATAACAATTGGTGAAAAAAGAGGCTATGGGTTTGAAGGATAGAATGTTGGAATGTATAGCAGGATTTAAATGAAGAGAAGGAAAAGGGGAAATATTGTAATTATATTCTCAAGAATGTCCTTTTAATGTCAATTATGCAAAAAATAGGTAAAACTGTTTTTCTAGAGTACATTAATGTAATATCTAAAGCCATGAAATAATTTACAAATCACATATGTAAATATTCATTACCATGGCTTATCTAGTAGTTTTTTTTTTTAAAAAGTTATTATTTCATCTGATGTGTATGGAGTTTTCGCCTACATGCTTATCTGCATGCCACATGCATACATGGTGACTGCAGAGATCAGAAGAGGAAGTCAGATCACCTGGAACTAGATTTACCAAGGATTGTGAGCCACTTCCTTGCAGGTACTGTGAATAAAACCCAGGTCCTCTGGAAGAGCAGTCAGTATTCTTAACTGATGAGCCATCATCCCTCTTGTCCATCAATAGATTTTTTTCTATGTACATACTGAATCCCAAGCACCAAAAGTCAAGTGCGTACAGCTAGACTTCTTCAGCATTCAAAGTGTGGGCTGAGGATATATTTCAGTGATAGAATCCTTTCCTTTGTTTTTTTTTTTTTTTGAAAAAAGAGGGGGGGGAAGTGGTGCAGGAGAATTGTCTGTATTCTGTCAATCATGTTTTAAATAAATGCTGATTGGCCAGGCAGTAATTATAGGCAGAAAAACCAGACAGGAAGTAGAGCTGATGCAATGAGAACAGGAGAATTCTGGGAAGGAGGAAGCTGATTCCTCCCAGTCCTGTGCAGATCACCGAGGAAGCAGGATGTGATCTGCCAGCTGAAAAAGGTACCGAGCCATAAGGCTAAAATAGATCAAAATAATGAGTTAATATAAGTCATAAGAGCTAATAAAAAACCTGAACTAATGGGCCAAACAGATTATAACTTATGGAGACTTCTGTGTGATTTTCTTTGGGGCTAAACAGCTGTGGGAACTGGGCAAGACAGAAAACCCCAACAAACAGGGCTCTATATGTTACAATAGAGCATGGAACTAACATGCACAAGACGCTGGATTTATTTTGCTGAGCTGCAAACAGAAATTATTAAAAGAGGAAAGAAGAAGAGAATTAAAATTATCTGTTATTCAAATGTAAGTCTCAAAAATATAAGAAAAATAAAGCACATAATAAAATGTTTGGAGCTAAGGAGAGAGCTCAGTATATATTACCATTTGCTGCTTTAGTGTGAAGACTCTTTTAATTCTCTAGCACATGCAATGCCTGCACTGGACAGAGGATGCAGGAACATTACTGGGGCTTTTTGGGTAAAATCCTACTGCCAAGTTCAGTGAGCGAGATACTATATCACAAGTTAATGAATGTGGAGAGTGATCAAACTAGATACTGATACCCTTTTCACACACAGACACGCACAAACACACACACACACACACACACACACACACACACATATATATATATATGATAAAATAATATTTAAAAATTGTATGTGGCAAGAATATCAAATTTAGATTCAGAGTATTCAAATAACATAATTCAATGTTATAAAGTCAACTCAATTATAAAATGGAAAAATATATAGAAAAATCTATGCAGTGATGTTGTACATCATTAGTAAAAAATGCAAATTAAAAGCCCAAAGAGCTACTTCACATTCATTAGGCTGTCTATACTGAAAGAAGAAAATAACAAGTGTTGACATGGATACAGAGAAATTGGAACTATCATATACTGCTGATGGGAATGTAAAATAGAACAACTGCTGTGAAAACAGTCTGTTAGATCCTCTGAAGTGACACTTAAGTTTCCACATGATACATTAATTTTATTCTGAGGTACTTATCAGGAAAATGAAATTTATATGTCCATGCAAATGCTTGTATTGGACAGTAGCAAGCACCATCATTCATACCAGTCAAAAGTGAAAACAACGCAAATGTCTTTCAGCAGGAGAATGGACAAAGTGAGACATAGCCTTACAGTGGAAATAGTCTTTGGCTAAATAAGCAACGAATACAGGCTACAACATAGATGAGTTTTGAAAACAGGAAATAAAGTTTTGAAAACAGGGAAAGAAAGAAATAAAAAGGAGACTGCATATGTATGATTACATTTACATGAAATTTCCACAAAAATGAATCTATAGAGACAAAAGCATAAATTGCTGGTTGCCTGTGACTAACTGGATATATTGGATGACAGGGGGATCATACCTAAACTATTACAGAGTGTGCGGGTGGGATTCGTGGTGGAAATGTTCTACAATTAGTTGAAGTGTTGATTATATAACCCAGAATAAAATAAAGATGTATTGAATTATGTCCTTTAAAATTTTAAGGCAGGTAAGCATCTCCATAAAGTCATTAACAAAGTATAATAAATCTTTAATTATGACAATATATGATCTTTAGTAAGACTGAATTTGTAATATTTCACAATGACATTTTAAATAATACAAACGCCTATTTATTCTTTCTATTTTCATGAAGACAAGTATTGTATGATCTCCTTCATACATTCATAAAAAATAATTTACTTACATGAAAATTACTGTTGACAGGCTGTAATGCAATGATTTGAACATACTCAATATGTTGAGGAAGTGTGAGTTAAATTCTAACTATTTCTCAAAGTATATAATTTTGTTGGCAAGTAGCAGCTGAATTCTAAAGGCTATTTGACTGTAAATAAATCCTAATCTGCTTTGAAAAGGCTGTGAATCTAGATTCACATTTCCCCTCTAAAACACAAGCATTTTCTCAGGCTAAGATAACTAGGAGAAACTCATTATGAATTTACTACTAATAAACTTACTTGATACAGCTAAAATATTTACAACCTAGTTGGAGTTACTCAGTTTTAGAACTTTTCATGTGTTCATGTAATAAGATACATGTTTAAAAGCTTAGAACGAGGTGCGGAGAAATGGTTCAACAGCTAAGAGGGCATATTGCTTTTTCCAGAAACATTGGTTTCTATTACCCATCTTAGGGAGACCAAAATAACTCCAGATCCAGAGGACCAGTGTCCTCTTCTGGCATCTCTAAGAATGTGCACTCACATAAACATCCCCACACATAGACACAGACACATAAACATAATTAAGAAGAAAAGAAATTCTTAAAAACGGCAAGTACAAAATTAACAGGTCTGATTGCCTGGATCAAAATAGAAACGGAATTTAGCAATCTTTAATAATAATAATAATAATAATAATAATAATAATAAAGTTTAAAAAGTTGTCTGCCTTTCAGATATGCCAATTTTATTTTCCAAAGTTAGTCTAACAACCCTAGAGAGACTTAGAGAAACTGTTTGCTTGAGGCAACTAGTTCTAAATCAATGTTTCAGGTCAATCAATGTCTTGGGCACTTTTTAAATAACAACCCAACTTATTTTGGCACCAGAAAGAAACTGACTTTTGCCAACTTTCTTCTTTTAATTAACACTTGTCACTTTAACTCCACCTTTCAAAAATCTCTATGATTCTTATACATGACTTACTTTGGTCCCTTAGGGTTTCATTAGCAATGTCGCTATGTCCTATCCATTTCTGCATTTCCAAAAAGGTAATGAAATCAACAGAAGAGAAAAATAAGAACTTAATCATTCCCAAATTTTCACTGTATATGTTTCTTCATTTCTTCATGTTCCACACAGTTTAAAACATTTCATAGTTGGTGTTTGTTTGTTTTTATTTTGTTTTAGAATACTCATGTTTTTCTGGAAATTTAATAGTCTTTGAAAAACAAATCACCCACTATTTTCTACCAACCTCTCATATACAACCTAAAGAGAATCTTTGTCAGGCTGTCACAGGATAGATTGCACAACTGGACTGTTGTACTGTTTTGGAATATTAAACCATGTCTATAGGCTATTTCTAGCAAATTGAAGAAAAATAAATCAATCGTTTGTTGTGCAATGTATCCAAAGTTTGTCTAAGTCATTTTTATTTTCATTGAATTGTGGAAGTTATCTAATTCTCTTGGTGTTTTGTAGAATTACATGCAAACATATGCACATACATATTTATACATGTATATAAACTGTTTGGGCTCCATGGAATTATCCTTGTATCTTTTGCAAGTTTTGCTTTCAGTTATGTGTGTACACAGTCGATTGTGCTCTGTAACACCAGCAATTTGCTGTCATAGGGAAGAAACATGCTTCCACATATAAAACTGATTTTCTGGACATGGGTATGTGAATGTGAGTATAGGTATCCACATAAGCCAGAGGTATCAGAACACCTAGGGCTGGAGTTCCAGGTGTTTCTGATCTATGTGGTGTGGGTGCTCAACCTCTGAGCTATCTTTCCCACTTTATTTTGAAAAGTTTAATAAATGTATCAAATAACCTTTATCTTTGTAACATATTTTCCCCTACCAAGAACAATCTCACATATTTGAGGTTGTTTAAAATATTATGTGTGTTAAAAACAGACATGATTTGGAAAAATTACAAATTGAGGTTCAGCAGAATGAATACATCTATTTCATCATCTTTTTATTTCAACAAAAAATTATGTTTCATTTTTCTCATTTTATCTTCTGTTTAGGAAACTGTGAAAAATCATTATGTCAATAACTCTATTTTCTAGAATTCAAAAATTCCTGTCCAATCTCAACCTTCCAAATATCATGCTAGTTAATGTCTTCCTGATGGTATTTTTCATTAATGACAAATGTATTTGACATGCAAATAATATTATCTTCATTATTCTCTTATTGCTTTTAGGCATAAATCTCATGTTGAAATTATAGGAACTAATGGTTTGAATCAGATCTTCCAACAAATATCTTTTTTTAAATTTTTTTCCATTCAAAAATTTACACTTCCTCCCCTCCTCCCACTTCCCTCCTGCTCCACCATTCACCCTCCTTCCTCTCCCTCCCTCCTTAAGAGAGGGCAGGGAACCCTGCCCTGTGGAAAGTCCAAGACCATCACCTCTACATCCAGGCCTAGGAAGCTTTGCATCCAAATAGACTAGGGTCCCCAAAAGCCAGTACCTGCAATTTTGCCATCACTGTGTCCTGTTTCTTTTGAGTCCCTCTGGCACTTAACTTTGGCTGTGGAGTGTCTCCAGTGATCACCTTCCAGGGCACACTTTGTGCTTGTTTCCTAGGTTATGATAGCTTCTCTTCACAGTTTTCCCTGCAGTTACTGAGATCAAAGTAGAATTCTGCATCATCTGTCACCACCTTTCACCATGCAGCATGGTTTTCTGAGTGGCTGTCAACCATCATGCAGTAATGCTTGAGACAAATTCACATCATATCATATAGATTAAAACAGACTTCATGAGAAATATTTAGAAACCAGGATTGTTGTAGGGAAATATGCATCTTATTCATCCTTTTATTTGGGGGTATTTGCATTTGTTGTAAATCTGAGCCTTTGAAACTGAACCATGTCAGACTCAAATTCAAAAACTAATTTTTTCCCATGTTAGTATAGCTAATATACTAACACATATGTTAGTTTCTGAAAGTACATCCTGTGCATTGCAATCACTCATCCAGCTCCTTATAAAATGCAAACAGTAAACCCATCCCAGCTCTGTCTCTGCTTTTCTGGTTCATTCATTTAAACACATGAATGACATGTGCTTCTGAGTTTTAGAATATCATATGGAGAAGAAATGAGGAAAATCTCAGATTAGCATAGTTTAAGTCAGGTATCTCTCTTTGTGTGTAGCAATTAGCTGGCAGATAGAAGAAAGATACTTCCACATATAGAAATGATCCTCTCTCAATACTGAGCAGTAATGAAGAGTAGTATTATTGGGAAAGAATGAAAGAATTTTTTAAAATAGCAAGAAAATAATGAATGACACGTTGGAATCTATTAGAGTCAGCTTTAGGTGCCAGATTCACAAGCTTTAACTTTATCCAGAAAATATAGGAAAATCATTTTAAAAATTGTATTAGAAACATCACATCATCAGCAATTTAAGATTCATCTGCCACTATTAAATAAATAGAATTCGAATAAGGAAGAACTAAATCAAGAGTCTCCAAGCATGTTATACACAATGGAAAGCAAAACATATCTATAGGCAGCAAGAACCTCGTGACAGTAACAGGAATCCTGTTGATCACATATCATCCACACGTAAGAAGCAGAAATTACGAACAAGAACTAGGACTAGGATGTAGAATCCAAAGCTTCCAGTAACTCCCACGCCATACTTCATCCAGCATTGTTCCACCTCCTAAAGGTTTTATAACTTTCCCAAACAGTGCCATCAACTGGGAAAGCAGATGTTCAGACATGTGAAACTATGAGAGACATTTTATTCTATCTACAACACATGGTACTGTATATATTATTAGCATGTGGGTTTTAGTTGTTAGCTGTGTCTCCATTAATCACTCAAAAGCACCATCAAATCATGAAATTAAGTTATACTAAGCCAGAGATAGTGTTTTTGATTAGTGTTTAGTGGTGGCAACCTTTCCAGCCTAGCATTAAAATGTAGTTGCTAATTATGTCTTTGTTATACTTTGACTTAAACCTCCGTATGTTAGATATATTTATGCCTCCTTTTGCAACACAGTATCTGCTTGTATGTTGTGCAAATGTTTCCCCGCACTTACTTTTCAAGTGTTTCTCAGAGCAGATGTTCCCCCAAGTGTACTTTCTTCCTCTTTTAAAAGCATTTTTTTCTATACAAACAACAGATTGCTCTTCGGCTGTCCTTTAGATTTAAGAAGAAAAAAAATTAATCACTCCAGATGTTTGTTGCTTTCTCTGTACCCCAAGATTTTTAGCAAAAATCTATAAAGGAAGATCACCCTTACTCCTCCTTATTCCCTGCCTCCTTAATTTTGTATCATAAAAATTTCCTTTTAAATCTTTTCTAGAATTATCTTTTATAGATGTTTTGGAAATAAATTTCCTTCTCACAGTGTCTGCATTAGACTAAAATATATTGCTCAGAGATTCAGAAAGGGACTTATTTGTCTAAAGATCAACCAAATAGTTCTTCATTATTCAGACTAATTAGGGATAATTGTAGCTGTTGTTATTCACCAAAAGTGAATTCTTTAGATTGTTAAGAACTATAATAGGAGTCAAAATATAAGTGTCAAATACTGTACTTTACCTACCTACTATACATCATTATAATAATCAAACAGTTATTGTCATGTATCAATTTAAATTTAAATAACAATTTACAAAGCGTTTTTAATGTACTATCTCATTTAATGCCGAAAGTCTTAGTTTCTCCTCCTGTTGCTGTGAAAAAATACTCTGACAAAAACAATTTAAGGAAAAAATGGTTTATTCTAGCTCACTGTTCTTACTACAAACCATCACCACGTTTGAGTCAAGGTAGATGGAACTTGAAGCAGTTGATCTCAACATACTCTAAGAAAAAGTGTGCTTAATAATGTTCAACTCAGTCTCTCCACTTTATACAGTCCAGGATGTCTGAGAGAGGGAACCATCCTACCCACAATCGAAATCAGTCTAGCTACCACAATTGAAGAAATCAAGACAATTCCCTCACATTGTACCCAGAGTACAATTGTCTTGCAAGTGATTCTAGATTCAATCATATTGACAACTAACACAATCATCATATCCAGAAACCCAACATAGATTATACTGTCTCCAGTTTCAAAGTTAAAGATTTGACCAAGCTCATATGCCCACCAAACTGAAGTGTCCATATTGAAGCCCAAGGTCAGTTTCATGCTATTTTAATATGGCATGTTATTTTATTTAATGTTTATTCATAGACTTTTATTAATTTTATTGAGCTATATATTTTTCTCTTCTTGTCTCCCTTCCTGTCCCCTCCCCTTCAACCCTCTCCCATGGTCCCCATGCTGCCAATGTACTCAAAAGTTCTTGCCTTTTTCTACTTTCCATGTAGAATAGATCTATGTGTCTCTCTTAGGGTCCCCATTGTTGTCTAGGTTCCCTGGGATTGTGAATTATAGGCTGGTTTTCTTTCTAAACACCACTTATGTGTGAGTACATATGATATTTGTCTTTCTAGTCTGGTTACCTCCCTCAATATGATGTTTTCTAGATCCATCCATCTGCCCACAAATTTCAAGATGTTATTATTTTTTCTGTTGTGTGGTATTCCATTGTGTAAATGTAACACATTTTTCTTATACATTCTTCAATTGAGGGACATTTAGCTTCTTTCCAGGTTATGGCTATGACAAATAATATTGCCATGATCATAGTTGAGCTCATGTCCTTGTGATACGATTGAGCATCCTTTGGATATACACCCAAAACTGGTATTACTGGGTCTTGAGCAAGGTTGTTTCCTAATTATCTGAGAAATTGCTGTACTCATATCCAAAAGGGATGTACCAATTTGTCCTCCCACCAGAAATGGAGGAGTGTTCCCTTTGCCCCCCCCCCATCCTTTCCAGCATAAGTTGTCATCAGTGTCTTTGATCTTGTCCATTCTTAAGGATGTAAGATGGAATCTCAGAGTTATTTTGATTTGCATTTCTCTGATGACTAAGGATGTTGAGCATTTCCTTAAGTGTCTTTCAGCCATTTTAGATTCCTCTGTTGAGAGTTCTCTGTTTAGGTCTGTACTCCATTTTTTTTATCGGATTATTTTTTGAGTTCTTGTTTATTTTGGAGATCAGTCCTCTGTCTGATATAGGGCTGGTGAAGATCTTTTCCCACTCTGTAGGCTGCCACTTTGTCTTGTTGACCATGTCCTTTGCTTACCAGAAGCTTTTCAATTTCAGGAGGTCCCAGTTATCAATTTTTCTCTGTCTGTGCCACTGGGGTTGTATTTAGGAAGTGGTCTCCTGTGCCAATGTTATTTTATTTTTACAGTACCTCAGTATGTATAAAAGGATGACCATGAATTTTTCATTCTCTAGCTTCAGTTTTCTAAATGTTGGGATTACTCAGCTTTTTCTAAACTTTATCCTGTCCTTGTGCTGGATTTTTTGTTGCCTTTGATTATTTTTTAGGGTGTGTGGATGTGAGGGGTGTATAGGGTCTTACTATATAACTCTGGTTTTATAACTAATCATAAAGACCAGTTTATATTTAAGCAGTATACTACTGATATGGATATGCAGAATGAGTCAACTAAAACATGGTGGACAGTGGACATGGTAGTCATATATTTGTACAAAATGACTGACACTGATTATTTGGGGAATGTTAGTAAATAATGCTATAATCTGTTATATAACTGGTTTTGGCAGCATGCCACTTTTACAAGGTTCTGTATAAATATGGACTTGAGATTAGAGGTCTGAGTATTTTGCTTCTGCCTCACCACCCTGCCTATGTGTATGAATCTATAGATCTGTGTGCTTATCTCTGTGCAACCTATGTGCCAATCTGCACATCTGCAATAGCAGATCTTTATGTTGCCTGTGTGTGCTGTGTTTACCTGGGCATTTGACATGGGATGTTTACCTAGAGTCCTTTGTCCAAAGTGAATAGACTGCCTTTTCTGCCATTGGATCCTTGACATTTCTTCAAACTTTTTAATTGCTGTGACCTTCCTCCTTTCTTGGAATCAGAGGGTAATTTCATTCCTGGCTAGCCTAGAACTTTCAACATAGACCAAGTTGGCTTCAAACTTTTAGAAATCTCCCTGTCTCTGCATTCTGATTTCTGAGATTAAAGTCAGGTGCCACTATTCCTAGTCCTTGCTTTTGGTTTTATTTTGTCTTTGTTTTTATTTTTGTTTCTATGAAAGGATATAGATGCATAGCTCAAGATAGTATCACATTTTTTTGTTTTTGTTTTTTGTTTTTTTTTTACTTTATTATTATTATTAATTTATAAAAATTTCCACTTCCTCCCCTTCTTCCAATACCCTCCCACTCCCCCCACTCGCTCTCCTCCTCCCTCTCCAGTCCTAAGAGCAGTCAGGGTTTCCTGCCCTGTGGAAAGCTCAAGTTCCTCCCCACTCCCTCCAGGTCTAGGATGATGAGCATCCAAATAGATTAGGATCCCAAAAAGCCAGTACATGCAGACGAAACAAGTCCCAGTGCCTTTATCAATGGCTTCTCAGACAGCCCCCATGTCAGCCACATTCTGAGAGTCCGGTTTTATCACATGCTCGTTCAGTCCCAGACCAGCTGGCCTTGGTGCGCTCTCATTAGATCAGTCCCCTTGTATCAGTGGGTGAACGCACCCCTCGTGGTCCTGACTTCCTTGTTCATGTTCTCCCTTCTTCTTCTCCTCATTTGGACCTTGGGGGCTCAGTCCAGTGCTCCAATGTGGATCTCCGTCTCTATCTCCATCCATCGTCGGATAAAGGTTCCCTCTGATCCTGCCTTCCTTGCTCACGTTCTCCCTCCATCTGCTTCTCATTTGGACCTAGGGAGTTAAGTCCTGTGTTCCAGTAATAAATAATGCAAAGAACTACACTATGTTTTCAATGTGCTGTGTAACAGACAGATGCCAAAGTTATAATCAGCAGAGGTGAAAATAAGAAAGGAAAATATGCTTCAGTTAAAAGAGTAATTAATATTTTCCAACGATGACTATTTTCAGAATAACATGAAGACAGATAAAGAACTATAAAGGAATTGCATTTTGGTTAACAGGATTCTCAAAAAAATAATCACTGAAGTATGAAAATAATCAAATATTTCTACTTCTCGATTTGATTAGGATCCTGAAACAACAGGAAGAAGATGATGGCAATGGTGCAAATGACACATGTATTTTAGCTTATAGTTATTTTTTCATACTGAAGTTTTGATATAATTTTGAACATTGGTTTATATAGAATGGGTGAAAAACATGAAATAAAGGTATATAAGATTACGGTAATTTGTAGAGTATTTCTTTATCATCTAGTTATATTTCTTTTATTATGGATTTTACAGTATGCTGTTGAGTCTTCAGAGACATAAATGATAAATATTAAGAGAATACCTACAGTTTGCAGCATGGTTTTAAAATTGTGTTAATGGAATGCTGTAATTCTGCATTTAAAATATGTACTTCTATACTTGAAATATCATCATAAAAAACAAACATATATGGTCTCATAGAGTGGACAGAGGAAGGTGGCACTGGAATTATCCATTACAGAAGGAATTTAAGGAGTCCCAGAAGTCAAAGGACAGAAAACATGTCCGATCTTTTCTGTCTTCACTACCAACAAAGGACAGGCAAAGAAAGACAATTCTCTAACTACAGTTATATCAGTTAAAGTAGGGGGTTATTTGGACATAGCAATTTCCCCTTCATGTTGGGAACATTTCCTTCAGAGGAGATAAAACCATATTAATCTCTATTTACTTACTTGAAATTATGTTTTAGCCAGTTACATGGAATAAACATGCATAATCTTTGTACTTCTCTGATCTTTGCCATTAAGCTTTTGAAGTCTCAATAAGTTGCAATGAAACTATTTAGAAGTTATACTAGAAAGTGCTCTTGTATAAATTATATTAGAAGTGAATATGTGCTATGCCCTTCTCTAAAAGATAAATAAAAGTGCTCTTAACTTCTGTGTTAAACTTCAAGCAGAACTATATGTATACAATCAGCTCAAGTGTGAGAATTAATGGAGGAATGGGAATAGAGTCTCATTTTATATTTGGGATTTACAACAAGAAGTAGGGGAGAAAATGTTAATGCCTAAAGAGTCAAAGAAAAGCCATGTGGTTTAATAAAATGGTGCATGAGTTGTGGTATATACCATAGTTCAAGTTTTAGGATTTTTTTTTTACTCTTCTCTCATATGACACATCCCAACTACAGCTTCCACTCAAGCCATTCCTTTCAGCACTCCATCACCTCCCAACTTCCTTCCTGTCTCTTGCAAGAATAGAGCAGGCCTCTCAAGGACATCAACTGAACATGACAAACAAGATACAGTAATATAAATCATGAATCCACACATCAAGGCTGGGTAAGGCAACCAGTAGGAAGAAAAGGGTACAAAGCATAGGCAAAAGTGTCAGAGATAGCCATACTGTATTATTCGTTCTCTGTGTAATCTATGTAAAATGCCTAAGAAATTCTGGATATTGCCACAAATTCAATGGACTAGCTTTAAAGTACCTGATGACAAAGCCTAGAAGTAGTGATCATTTTAGTAACTGGGCCCTAAACAAAGGTACCACAACATGGACTGAAATGTTTTATTGGAGAAAACTATTAGAGGAAGTGAAAAAGCCAAGCTTCTAGGTCAATTCATGTCATTGATTTACATAATAAAGAGAAAGTATAAAGAATTTTTTTTTAAAAAAATTGTGTTTGGCTATTGTTTCATTCCCTAAGAAACTGTGCCTCAAAACGCTAAGATAGAAGAAATTTGAACCATGCATGCAAAGGTCATAAAACATTTCCTGAAAAGTCACCCTTCTCTTTCTTCCAAGTTACAAATCATTTTCAATGACTGCTAAACATATTGCTAATATTTATGGCTTGTCCTAGAAATGACCACAAATGTTCAAAAACAAAAAGAAAAAGAAAAAAGAAAAGGAAACAGGCAAATACTAGAGGCAGAATTACAATTTTCTCTTTCTGGCATTCCTAGAAATGAGAAGAGTGTTTTCTCTGTAAAACAGCCCTGGCTGTCCTAGAACACAATTTGTAGACCAGAATGGCCTCCATCTCGCAGGGACATATCACAGCAATCTTTCTGTCTTTGCTTTCCAAATGCTGGACATGTGTCACCAGCCACCACCTGAAACAGTGATTTCTCATCAGATAAAATCCAGATTGAAGGGCCCTTCCTCCATGAGTAGTCCTCCCCCATTGACTCCAGCATGTATTGATTATTTTCATCTCTAATATCCTTTCAGATTTTAATGTACTTTCTCTCCCAATATTACTGTGAATCTTCTATTTACCAAGCTTTGTTCAAGACAGAGCAACATATCTCATTATTATTCATAAAACACTACTGAGAAAGCAGTGTTAGTAGATGTGCTGCCTCAGGGTAAAAATCTAAATTATACTAAATTTCATACTTTTCCATGTCTGTGGGGGAGCCTAAGTACTAACACGATTGCCATGAGGCTTAGAAACATAGGTTTTATCTCTTCTAGGACTTCTCAGTGCCACAGAAGCACAAATACACCCTTAACAATCATCATAGTCCTTTTCATTCTTCTAGGTCTTAAATAAACATTGCACCAATATTTATTAAATAAGTAGATTGAGAAAAAAATGCAGTGGAAGAAGCATTATTTGAGAAATCAAAAGATGCAATTTACACAGCTGTAGGACCTTGATAAAACAATCTTTGAACAATGTCTTCATTACTACAATATGAAGGGATCACAGACCATGATCTCTGACATTTTTTACAACACTTACATTCTAATAGAATACAACAATCCCAAGAAAGCGCTATTTGGAAATCATAGGATTATCTATTGCCATAAAAGTTAGGAAAATATTTTCAGAGCGTTCTAAGTAATTATTATACCAGATGTTTGACATGTGATGACTGTAGAGAAGCCTCAGAAATGCAGCAAATATCTCTCAGGTAAGAGTGATATGTGCATTTAACTGTTTAGAGCAAGGCTGAAGTTGTATCTTCATTAAGTCTTCCAGTCTCTTTTCTGAAATTTTCTCCAAAATGTAACAAAAGTAGTTTTCTGCAATTTCAAACAAATTATATTACAGGTTTCCTGTGCCATTTGGAAACAGACCCAAACCTTAAAGTCATATCTAAGTCTTGTGTGAATCATATACCTTCTTTTTACATCAGCATCAATGTGCATGCTCGTGTCTTAAAAAAAATCTTTATTTTAAGTCTCTAGTCATATTTAATTTTTGATAGACACCAAAACAAGCTAAAGGACTTAATTCCACAGGCGGTTGAGCAGGTCATTTCTGTGTGTGTGTGTGTGTGTGTGTGTGTGTGTGTGTGTGTGTGTGTATGTGTGCAAGATGAAGGTGATCATGCCTCAAAAATGATGGAACAAGTTTTGCAAGTAAAAAGTCAAACAAGAAATAACCCCCCCAAAATTGCTCAGTAATTCAAAAATTGAAGCCACACAGATATCAAGCAACTATTGGAGAGATAAAAAGTACTATATTAAATATCACTTAGTCATAAAAAGAAATAAAATACTAATAACTGTTATAAAATGAAAGAAATGTGAAAACAATGTGCTGAGTTGTCTTAGTTATTTTTCTATTGCTATGATAAGGCATCATGAACAAGGAAACTTATAGAAAAAACACTTTATTTCAGGCTTATAGTTTCAGTGGGTTTACAGTTTAGGACAATTATGGGAGAAAGCATAATATCAGGCACACATTATACTGGAGTAGTAGTTCAGAATTCATATTTTGACTCACAAGCACATGGCAGAGAGAGTAAACTGGAAATGTGATGTGGGATAATGATTTTGTACAGTATAAAGATTTGTCACTCATATTGGTTTAATAAAATACTGAGTGGCCAGTAGCCAGGCAGGAAGTATAGGTTGGGTGACCAGACTAAGAGAATTCTGGGAAGATGAAAAGCAGAAACACAGTCCCCAGTCACACAGAGAGGAAGCAAGATGAGAATGCCTCACTGAGAAAAGATACCAAGTCACATGGCTAAACATAGACAAGAATTATGGGTTAATTAAAGTTGTAAGAACTAGATTCTAATAAGCCTGAGCTAATAGACCAAGCAGTTTATAACGAATATAGGCCTCTGTGTGTTTCTTGGAGACTAGATGACTGCAGGACCAGGCAGGACTTATAAAAAGAGATTGCTGGTTCATTCCCGACTGTCCAGACTTAAATAATTACACAGAACCTATGTTAACTATAATACAATTTAGCTTAGGTTTCTTGTTAACTAACTCTTACATCTTAAATTAACTCATTTCTATTAATTAATGCATCACCACAAGGCTGTGGCCTAATGGTAAGTTTCCAGTGTCGGTTCCTATGGCAACTACATGGCATCTGTCTGACTCTGCCTTCTTTCCTCCTCTGTCTGTACTTGGAATTCCCTCTTTGCAAAATTCTGCCATGACATCGACCAAAGCAGTTTCTTTATTAACCAATGGTAGTAAAATACATTTACAGCATACAGAGGGGAATCCCAAAACAAGGACAAAGAATTTCCTTTATGGAAATGATATGACTTTTGAAACCTCAAACCCTGCCCCAGTGATACACCTCCTCCAACAAGGCCACATTTTCTAATCCTTCACAAACAGTTCCACTAATTGGAATCCACGTATTCAAATATATTAACCTACAGAGGGCAGTTCTCATTTACACCACCAAATGATGAGAGAAGGGAGGCAAAGAAGAACACTTTCCAAATAACTAGGATTATAGAAAATGCCCTTCTCAGGTGCATATATGTGAAATTTCCTTAATAGGAAAGAAGAGAGAGAAACAGACAGAAAGTAGATCGGTAGTTGTTAAAGACTGGATGGAGGCAGAGTAGGAAGTGACCGCTAATAGGTTTGGTATTCCTTTATTGGGATGGTGAAAATATTCTATGTTTGACTTTTCGTGGTGGTTACACAAGTCTATGAATCCTAAAAGACAATCGGTTATACAATTTAAAAGCCAAAATGGTATGCTTTTTAGTTATATTTAAATAAAGTTGTTAAAAGATTTGATTGAGGATACTTTGGAATTAATCATGGAAGTAGTAATAAAGAAGCTGGACATAATGTTATACACCTTCAATCCCAACAATCAGGAGGCTGAAGCAGGAGGATTATAAATGTGATACTAGCTTTTGTAGTATGTTAGGGCATCTCTTAGGTATATTCCCAAGAGTGGAATTGTTGGGTCCTGAGGGAGGTTTACTCCCAGTTTTCTGAGAAACTGCCCCACTGATTTCCACAGTGGCTGCACAAGTTTGCATTCCCACCAACAGTGGATGAGTGTTCCCCTCACTCCATATCCTCTCCAGCATAGGCTATCATTGGTGTTTTTGAGTTTAGCTATTCTGACAAGTGTAAGATGGTATCTCAAAGTGGTTTTGATTTGCATTTCCCTGATCGCTAAGGAGGTTGAACATGACCTTAAGTGTCTTTTGGCAATTCGAAGTTCTTCTGTTGAGAATTCTCTGTTCAGTTCAGTACCCCATTTTTTAATTGGGTTAGTTAGAGTTTTAGTGTCTAGTTTCTTAAGTCCAAGAGATGCCCTAACATACTACAAAAGCATTTGTTCAACTATGTTCATAGCAGCACTATTTGTAATAGCCAGAACCTGGAAACAACCTAGGTACCCCTCAATAGAAGAATGGTTAAAAAAAGGTGTGAAACATATACACATTAGAGTTTTACTCAGCGGTAAAAAAACAATGACATCTTGAATTTTGCATGCAAATGAATGGAAATAGAAAACGCTTTACTGAGTGAGGTAACCCAAACCCAAAAAGAGGAATATGGTATGTACTCACTCATAAGTTGATTATAGCCATAATTAAAGATCTTTGAGTCTATAATTTGTGATCCTAGAGAATCTAAATAAGTAGGTGAACCTGAAGAAAATCATATAGTTATCCTCCTGGATATTGGAAGTAGACAAGATTGCCAGGCAAACTTGGGTGCACAGGGGATGGGGGTAGAAGTAAGGGAAGATGGTTAGAGAGACAGGAGAAGGGGAGGATGGGGGATAGCTTGGGGGAATGGGATGGGGGGAGGGAGGAAGGATGGATATGGGAGCAGGGAAGTATATATCTCAACTAAGGGAGACATTTTACGGTTTGCAAGAGCCTTGTTTCTAGAGAGGTTCCCAGGTCCAAGTAGAAGTCCCCAGATTGTTCCTTGGGCAGCAGAGGAGAGGGTGCCTGAACTGACCTTGGCCAATAACCATACTGATGAATATTTTGCATATCACTATAGATCTTTCATCTGGCGATGAATGGAGATGGAGACAGAGACCCACATTGGAACACAGGACTTAACTCCCTAGGTCCAAATGAGAAGTAGAAGGAGAGAGAACGTGAGCAAGGAAGTCAGATCAGAGGGAACCTTCTTCCGACGATGGATGAAAACATAGTATAGTGCTTTGTATTCTTTATTACTGCCTTATTAGGAAAAAAGACAAACATTTATTTGTAACAAACATAAATTTACATTAAACATTATTTTAGACTTAATCTTTGATGTCTTTCTTACTCTATAAAACTACACATAAAGTGTGAATTAATGAAATTAAAAGGCTGGATGCTGGTTTTTCCTCATTTAAACTTAGTAACAGTACGTGTCAACCTAGATTTAATTTAAACAGTCATTTTATTTTAGTCCTGTAAAATACAAAGTTAATTTAGAAAAAATACTTACATTTCATCAAATTTAAAGAGAATTTAGATATAAACTGGATCTGATTTCCCACTTCAAATTTTCTGGTATAGAACCTTCCTATTCTCTTCCCTTTCCTCTGACTTCTACATAATTTACTATCAGCTTCCTTTCGAAATAGTGTAACTTTTTTCTCATTCCTGAACCTCAGAAAAATAGCAAAATTGTGAATTGTGAATGCTAAGACAGATCCCATCCACTCATAGTATATTTCATCTAGGCATGAGAGAAAGTTTTCTTTTTTTGTAGTTGTTTGTTTTGACAAAGAACTATAATTTTTGTTTGATCTCACATGCTTTCCCTACAAATCTTCTTTCCCACGTCAAAAACCACTCTTCTGTCTTATGATTACTCTGTTTCTTTATTATGTCTATACCATAATCTTGGAATAACGCTGCGAGTATCTATAATAATATTGCTTCAGGAAATCTTATAGAGAAAAATAACAAAGAATTGATATGTAGACACATGATCTCTGAAATTACTTTCCGCAAAATGACATTTTGTGGTAGCCATCTTGAATTTCTTGTAAGACAGACTTCTGATTGTGCAAGTTGGAAATAATACTGACATCATAAACCATAAAGCAACAAGAAGATGGGAAGGGCTTGTCATACCATTCATCTTAGGTACACTCAAGCCTAGGGGTAAAAGAAGTATTTTTTTGAGTCTCATTCACTTAGTCTTTTACTTCACTCATGTCACTGATATCATGGCCATCCAACAAAACTTCCACTAATCTTCTGCATCTCTCCCTAAAGTAGTATGTTATCTGAATGTTATTTCCTTAAACAGTGAAATGCTTTAAATCAAGAATAGCGGTTGTCTATTGCAAGTCTTGCTAGATAAGTGAATCTCATCCACAAATCTTCCAGAATGTTGGGACATTTCAATTCGTCTGTGTGTGTGTGTGTGTGTGTGTGTGTGTGTGTGTGTGTGTGAGAGAGAGAGAGAGAGAGAGAGAGAGAGAGAGAGAGAGAGAGAGAGAGAGAGAGAATTACCTGGTGCTAAAGAAAGTCAGATGATGGTATTAATACTCTGGAAATGAAGTTATCGATATTTGTGATCTTCCATATGGGTTCTGGGAATCAAACCTTGGTCCTCTGCAAGAGTAGTTGGTGCTCTTACAAAAGAGCTATTTCATTAGCCCCATTCATCGCTATTGTCAGCTACTTTCCCTTTTAACAATGCCTACATGTTTATGGATAGATGCTAATTGTAGTTGACATCACAATTTTGGATCAAAATATTTGATATTTGGGTTAAAGATGATTGAATGTGTAAAAGCCAAAAAGTTTCCCAGCAGTAGTGTTTAAATAAATTCCAGAGACTGAATACGTGCGATGACTTAAGGAGTCAACTGTTTCTCTTGAAATCTGGGGAAATATCTCTTTTAATCTATAGAACTTTTGTTGTTATTATTTTACCAAGTAAACCCCCAGTGTTTTTTCTCTCTGCTAGCATTCATATCAAGAAACTTTGACTTTAATCTAAAAAAAATTTCAATGTATCTGATCCTTTCTATGATTTCTATTCCATTTTGGTACCATCGGTGCTTTCTTATATTGAAAAATCTAGGTCAGCATCAAGACTCTTGATGCTATTTCTATTTTACTGATTAAGAAATAGAAGACCAAAAGGTTTTAGTGACCCATTCGAGATGTCACAGCTACTAAAAATCAGAGTTGGGATAGAATTAGTTCCTTATATTCTCTTATGGTGCCTTACATTAAAATCTTTAGGCAGCGTTTCTTCTAACGCTCACTTTCTGGCAGTCTTTGTGTCAGGGAGTTATGAAATAGCAGAATTTCCTTTTTTATTATCAGGTGTTTCACACTCATGGGATTTCAGGGACATTAGTTATAAGCTACATTCTTACTATGGAAAGAGCCATGGCAAACGTCAGAAATAGATGAAGTGATAGAATAAAAACTTGGAAAGTGCTTTGAAGGCTAGGGTTATGTGAGTGTGAAGGAAGGTTCTCCTAACACATCCTGTCAATGGGAAAAAAAGAGACTTTGAAATATGATTTCATGGTAAAGCAAAAGTCATAAGCCAACCAGAAGTATCTAGATGTTACTGTTCTTCAGCCACTAAAT
Source organism: Myodes glareolus (assembly GCF_982192425.1). Classification (NCBI taxonomy): domain Eukaryota; kingdom Metazoa; phylum Chordata; class Mammalia; order Rodentia; family Cricetidae; genus Myodes; species Myodes glareolus. The sequence goes on from NC_142053.1 coordinate 57,357,003, forward strand.
ATATAGAATTGCTTTGGCATAACATTGAGCTATTTTTATCTAAGAAATGATGACCAATTCTCTACATATTTACCTAAATTGTGTTGCACTAGTAATCATAATAAATCATTTTAAGTTCCCCATCAAATTTATAGTGGATGAGTAAAAGCTTTGAACTAAAACTGTACCAAAGAAATAAGTATTAAGTAATTGACCATCTATTGCTTTTGGGGTGGGACATATCCTTCTGTTAAGTTCCTCTTAAACACCACCAGCTCATTATTGTACAGTTGCTGACAGGTAAATTGTTATCCTTCAAAGCACCCCCAATTTTCAAACACTACTACTCTGTTTTCTGAAGAGCATTTTAGCTAAAAAAAAAAGGAAGTTATAGAAAACAAAATGCAAAAATTATAACACCAGTGTATTCAGTGTGCTTCTAATTGTGGTGTTAATGTCTGAATATATTTCAATACACTTTCATATATTTATTAACCAATCATATTTTTTTCCTTTTAAGTGCCCTTTTTCAACTATTTTTATTGGTTCTCTTATTTTTCTACCTCATTGCTGATTTTTACAAATTCTTTCTGAGTTCTTGTCTGTCAGTTTCATGTATGGAAATTGTTGTTTCCATTCTGGATCTTGCTATTTAATTCTTCTGAGGATGTTACTTCATAACAAAAACTTGTTCAATTTTTTTTGTCAGATATGTAGACACAACTATGTAGAATGAATTGTATTGATTGTTACTTTATTTATTTAATGTCTCAATTGCACAGGTAAATTCCATTAGCCCTCACATGACTATATCCATAGTAAAAAGTGATAGTTTCCTTTCTGTACTCAACTATCCATCTAAGGTTAACCAGGCTTGGTAGTAGTGGCAGTATGTGTGTTTATAGAGAAAGGCAATATGAGGTCAAAAGCACTGAAGTATGTCCTCGACAATTTGGTTTATTTTGCTCTTTTGGTGTATTAAAAATAAAGGTATTATTTAATATTGAATATATTAAATAGTATCAATGCACTAGAATCACTGCTTATCCCAATAACATTAAGAGATAACATTTATTTAGTCCTTACTGTATACCAAGCATTTTCCATGTAAAAGCAATTTATTCAACTTCTGTATAAATTACTTCTTTAGCCCTGTGACTAAATACCTGGCAACAAAAACTACATAATGGAAGGATATATTTTGGCTGCATGTTTGAAGAAAAACAGTCCACCATTGTAGGAAAGGCATGGCCTTGGGCAGGTTTATGGTGGCAGAAGCAACAATCAAGTGTATGGTACATGATACCAATGAGGAAGCGGGGAGAGAGAGAGAGAGAGAGAGAGAGAGAGAGAGAGAGAGAGAGAGAGAGAGACATTGACCAGATGTGGGGTGAATCTTAATACAGCAAAATCTGCCTGCCAGTGACCTACGTTCACTAGCTATGATGCACCTCCTAAAGTTTCCACAGCTTCCTAAAAACAGCCCTTCTAGTTAGGTAGTAAAACACACAAGCTTATGTGAAACATTTCACTTCTAAACTCACACACTGTTCTGGTAACTAAACAAATTGAGGGCTAAAGTTACAGTTTTGTGCTCAGGGGCCATAGTAACCTTCCCTCTCAAAAGGGTCTAATACATGGTTTCTGACATTGTCACTTATGCAAAGGTATGATTTGTTGTATTACATCACACAAATAACACCATGATAAATATATTAAAGTATCAATTGCTTTCATCAATATATTGTACAAATAGATTATACAATTTTATACTTATATCATGTGATATAGCATGCATTGTATGTTAGCAATCTTGTCATTATTTTGTATATATCTACTGGAATATCATAGAACAATTTCCTGTAGTATATTTCTTTGTATATGGACATTTAGTTGGTTTCTATACTTTTGCTATTTTGAGGCAAAAGTTATCCTTCTACAGGTATCGTTTTGTATGTGTACACAAATATTTCTGCAGAGAAGACACTTAATAATGAAATTTTCTAGGCAAAAGGTTTGCTGTTTAAGCATTTTCTCAGGCAGGGCATCTCTGAGTAAACATAGGTTTTATAGGGTACCTGAAATTTACATTGTAAGTCTTGGTACATTTACTTTCCAAGACCACAATTTGTTAAATCTTCTCTCTACTAGAGCCCAAGTGCATAGCCTGGCAAATAACGTTTCATTTCTTTTACTTATAAGGTACCTTTCTAAAAAAAAAAAAATCCTGTAATATATTTAGATAAGAATTTTATGAGCATCCCATTTTCATTCTCCCTTCTTGGAGCCAACCTCAAAATGTCTATCAATTCATTTGTTTTATTGGTAAATTGCATACTCTCAAGTTTCTGCTTTCCACATCTACACAAATGATCTACAGTACTGGTGCAGTGCCGCCTCTGTGTCTGCACATCCTCCCCTTACTCCACAAGCTAGTTATCAATCATTTGGGCAGCAGCATAAAAATTACCTACCTGCTCAAGAAACAGGGTTGGATACGGAACACTGTAATGATCCTGTGGTTGCATTCAGTCAGGGATTCTCCTGGAAACTTAAGACAAATATTTGCCACAGTTACTCAGTTTAGTCCTTTTAATTTTTTTTCTTCTGTCAGGGAATCACATAAAGCAATATAACAGAATATGGTAGATAGTTTGTTTTTCCAATCTGCCGACCAACAAAATAGTCTTTCTTCTGATTTCATCTCTGCTAAAATAGCCTCCCCTGTCCTACTTTTTACCCTTTTATCCATTTGTATTTTATTCAAAATCTCTTCATTCCTCTGTGAAGACTTTCCCATTATGGGGAGGCATTTACCTGGAGGAGATATTATATATTTTCAGAACAGCTAGAGGGAAATCGCCATCTTTGAAATCACTTTGGAAACATGGGGATATTCTTGACCTTTTTTTCCGGAGTCCATTTTTAATCCTGAATAGGTGTGTTTTCTCCTTAACAAAAGATTCGTTCTAGTATTAAATTCTTTGACCAGAGTTGAAAAGCAAATGCTTGCTTTCATTGCAATGTTCATAATCATCAAGAAGAGCAGCCAGACCTGTTCGTGAAGACTGATAATGAGAATGATTTCTTGTGCAGCCTTGAGTGTAAGTATAGTAACTTTTCAAAAGCTGTCACCTTTTATGCCTAATCAAAAGTTTCTAGGTCAGCTTAGATGCCCAGTGAAATTGTTGTCTGAGGCTAGAAGGCCTGAATCTCGGTATATACTGGGATTTCTATCTCTTTTTCCTTTTAAATTTGAATGTAAGAATCACATTAAGCAATCTTGGTATGTTCATGTTTGGCGAATTCAAACAACTGAATATCTTTCTCACTAATCTCTCTTCTCCCTGTCTTAACCACCTTCTTCTAAGAAAAAAACATGTGCATGTGTCACTGAGTTACTTAATCACACGCACAATCCCTCACATAATATCACATACCTTTTCTTGTGGCAAGAGTAGGAAAACGTGCACAACTCCAGATGAGAGTAAAACCTCAAATTCCTACAAAATTACCTTAACCAATGGAGTTACACTCCTGACATTTTGTTTACTGTTCTTATTTTTTTCCAAAAAAAAATCCTTCCTAGAGGGAAGGAAAAATAATTTTAGACTTACAAAAACATGACTATTGCACATGGAGTTTATGTATATTCCATTCTGAGATTACATTATTAGAAATTTACATCAAAAAGGTACATTGATCCAAATTACTGGCACTCTTATTAACTAAACTGAATAGATTCATTCTTTTCTTCTAAATTTCATTTGTGTGTGTGCATGTGTGTGTCTGTGTAAATGTCTGTGTGCATCTGTGTGTTTTTTCTGCATGTATGTATGTGCATCATGTGCACTCATCATTCTCAGAGGATGCCAAAAGATAGCATTTCATCTCCTGAATCTAGAGTTATAAACAGTTGAGAGGCTTTTTGGGGAGCAAAGGATTGAACTTGAAGCGCTGCATTTTGACCTTAGATTCCTCTTTCTTAAATTTCTGAACACTTTAACTATTTTGTCAAAGGATGATTGAAATAAGATAGTTTGGGGGAAGAAAGTTTCAAGTACAGGCAGTAAAACAACCCTATTCCCTGCTCCTGCTTCTTTTCCCTTAGACTTGGCAGAAACCCTGTTAATTTAGGAAGAGATGGAAGGTCGAGACTTCTGTGCATACCCCAAAGCATGAAAAGGCAGAAAGGAAAGATTGGGCATAGCAGAGGTATAATTATATTTTCTATATTTTCTGGTACATTTATACACAAAAATCTGAATTTTGAACATTAAAAACCATATCTCTTAATAAATGTGTATGTGGCTCTGCTACATACCAAATAAAACCCTTATGAGATAAATTTTTGAGCAGGAAAACTCTTAGGATGCCTTCAGAGGCTAAAGTAAGCCACCGACAAATGTTATATGGCTGCTATTTTGAAAGAGAAGTCCACTGCGGGACACCAGCCAGCCTTGAATACATGGTTATCCTTCTGGTGCAATCTCACAAGTGCTAGGATTACAGTCATGAGCTATCATGCATAACTTCTTTTTTTTTTTTAGTATTTTATTTTTTTTTATTTTTTTTTCTTTTTAGTAATTTTATTAAATTATAAAAAGTTTCCATTTACGCCCCTCCTCCCAACGCCCTCCCACTCCCCCCCTCCCTCTCCTCCTCCCTCTTTGTCCCCAAGGGAAGTCAGGGTCTCCTGCCCTGCAGGAAGTCCAAGCTCCTCCCCCCTCACTCCAGGTCCAGGAAGGTGAGCATCCAAACAGACTGGATCCCAAAAATCCAGTATATGCAGAGGAAACCAGTCCCAGTGTCGTTGTCAATGGCTTCTCGGAAAGACTGCAGGCCAGCCACATTCAGAAAATCCAGCCACATTCAGAGAATCCGGTTGGATCACATGCTCGTTCAGTCACGGTCCATCTGGCCTTGGTAAACTCTCATCAGATCCGACCCCTTGCATCAGTGGGTGATAGTATCCCTCGCAGTCCTTCGTCATTTTCTTCCTCCTTTTGCTCCTCGTCTGGATCTTGGGGGGCTCAGTTCGGCGCTCCAACGCGGGCCTCCATCTGTATCGTCATCCAACGCCAGATGAGGGATCTATGGTGATAAGCAAAATATTCATCAGTATGGTCACGGGCCAAGGCCGGTTCAGGCACCCCCTCCTCTGTCCAGAGAACATAACTTCTAACAGCAGTCTGTTGCAAGTTGATATAAAATCATGGTATAAGTTATTTTCTTAATTCTAATGGTCTATCTTTGTTATGTAACATTTTATTAAAATCAAAAATAGCATTTTAGTAACATTTTGAGTTTATGAAAGGTTCATATGGTACTATTCGTATTTATATCAATCATATTCACTCAGCACTACCTTCATGCACCTTGCTCTAGTGTTCCCTCAAATTCATTACATCCCATTTTTATGCCTTCTTTTATTGTTTATTTATTGTCATTAACCTCTGCATCCAATTAGTATTGTCCAATTGGTCAATTGGCCATCAGCTTGGGCTTGATAAAACTACTAGCAACCACTCCTTTAAAGGAGAGTGACTCTCCCTCACTCAGCAGCTATCAACTAGAAACTTTGCTAGAGGTGGAGTATGACAGATCCCTCCTGGATCCATTCTGGACTACTGACTGACTTGATCTCCTGTATATAACAACAGATGCTGTGAGTTGATGCTTGAAATGGCCATGTCATGTCAGGAAGTAATCAAGAATGTCATTATTTTATTGGCTACTTTTACCCAAAAAACCATTAACATGAATTTCAAGAGAACAAAAAAACCTTGATTGGTGGGAGCTTCAGAAGGAAGAGAGGTGTATTAAGCTGCTTCTAACATCTTTAATAAAAAATTTTATCATTTTGAGCTTTGATGTCATTCGGCTTATGTCCATTTGATTTCTTTTTCCATTGAAATGCTATTAGTTATCTTTTTTATTTCTGTGAATTTAGCCAGTATTTTCTTGAGTGTAATTTCTGTCTTTTGTTCTCATAGTTCTAAAGCAGCCTCTTTTAGAAAATAGTCTAAATGATTCCCCCTTTCACTTGTGATAGACTAATAAAAAAATCTAAAAGTAGCTATTAGCTCTTAAACACAAAGCTTTGTGTTTCCAGGGTTAGAACATTCTGACTCTGATGTATAAGTCAATCCTTGAGTCCTTTTGAAACAAATCATAGCTATCATTTTTGGCAAAACTAAAGTCTCCTTTTTTGATTTTTCTTATGAATGAAAGCATTTTCTACATTTCCTCTTTTACTGAGAGGCAATATGCGTGGTAGTTATGAATGGAGACTGAGGAATCATAAAAAACTTCTTGCAAATCTTTTTACCAGGCTCTTGTCCTAGCCTTTTCCATGATCTAATGTTCTCCACAGAAAGGATTCAGAGGAGGCAGACAGCATGTAGTAGAGTAGACAGAACTGATTCCAGTGCCAGGTTCAATTCTAAGGGATGAGAATAGGCAATGGCCAAAGGGATGGTTGGAGAGGAAAATTCTCCATAGAGGGAGGATGAATCATGGCAAGGGACTATTGTGTCGACCTATGTGGTTAAGTAGATGGTGTTTCATTTCCCAAGTTTTCTGGAATAAATGTCTGTTTTTCCTGTGGGAAGTAGGTGTCACTTTTTCTGTCCAGGTTACTGGCAGGCTCAATTGGATTAATTCTTAGAGGAGGAGACAATAGTGTAATCTTTCAGGCAGCTTGAAAATTTGGGCCTGACATCCAACTCAGGTCTCATTCTCTTGAACAAAGTCATTTCACAGAGTATGTTATACAAAAATAAATAACTTCTAACCCTAACAACAAGAAAAGCCATGATTTACCAGGATTATTTCCTTAACAGGCCTCCAGAATACACTACTGTTTCCACTTTCCTTTCATATGTCATTTAACATCTTAAAAATGATGGAATTTCAGTACTTTCCATTTTCATGTTAAATTCTGAGGAGGGAGGATTATCATGCTTTTCCAATTCTGAAAGAATGTATTAAACAGGGGGCGGGGCTCAAAGTTGTTTACAAGGGAAAGGTCCTTTCTCAATGATCTGATAATTTCCAAATATCTACCTAAGACTGTAGTCCTAACTCATCTGGAAAATTCATATTCTAGGCAGAGTTTTCTTGACCCAATTACCAGCTCCAAAACAACCACAAAAGGCTTAATAATAATTATAAATGCTCAGCTGATAGCCCAGGCTTATTACTAACTCTTAAATCTTAACCCACATCTATTAATCTATGTGCTGTTCCAAGTCTTGTGATTTTTATCTCTGTCCCATTTTGTATATCTGACACCTTCTGCATCTTTTTGGCTACTCTTCTGACTCTACCCTTCTTCTTCCCATCATTTTACTAGTCTGGTTCTTTTGTGTAAACTTATTCAGTTCAGCTGTTAACCAGACAGCTTGTTTATTAAATCAATTACTGAGACAAATCTTCAGAGTACAAAGTGATTATTCCACAGCAGTATATCATGATAGTGTTTATCTAGATACATTAGCAAAAGAGTAAATTACTGAATGAAACCCTTAGAATGCTTGCTTGATTCCATTGACCTACTCACTTTTTTCTTAACCTCACATCTCCATAAAACTGTTTGTTAAATTCTAAGGTTGAACCAACCTATATTCTTGGGCCCTAACTCAAAAGACAAGGTTTTATCTTTTCTACTAATTCAGCTCCCTTCCCACTTGCTGTCAAGACTTTCAACTGGCCTGTCTTGTTTTCTCTAAAATTTTAATAAAATGTTCTCTCATTCAGAGTCTGGTTTTAATCTATTTTATTAAGAAGATTAACAACTGCCAAAAGGGAACTCCATTCCCTGGTGACACAAACACCTTGGATTCTAGGAAAAGCAGAACCTTACAAGGTAGACCACTCCTTTCCTGAAAGACAAGGCCAATTATCCAATAGGGCAGGGGTGCACCCTAAAAAGAATTGGTCATTTTCTGAGGATGACCTGAGACACTTTTTGTTTGAGAAACTGGTTTCTTTCTGTGTTTTTAGTCTTGCTAATGAAATAATTTAAAAAATGGTCATAGAAGGAAGTCTTTGGTATTACTTAAGTATGCTGTTTACTGAAATCACAATATAAAAGTGTAACTGTTCTGGTATGACAAAATAAATCTCAGGTACATTTGCACTGTTAAATGTGTCTTCTGTGGGTACTGTGCAGTGGCTTTATTTCTATGAGAAGCTTTGTTTGTAAGAAAACACAATGTTCAGGCAGTTGAAGGAAAGAATTTCAGAAGATGTAAGTATGGAGAAAAGAGCACCTTTCACCAACTTTCTTTTTTTTTTCAAAGTTTATTAAATTATGAAAGTTTCCATTTCCGCCCCTCCTCCCAACACACTCCCACTCCCCCCTCCCCCTCCTCCTCCCTCTCCATCCCTAAGAGCAGTCAGGGCTTCCAGCCCTGTGGGAAGTTCAAGTTCCTCCCCCCTCCCTCCAGGTCCCTGAAGGTGAGTATCCAAACAGACTGGATCCCAAAAATCCAGTATATGCAGAGGAAACAAGTCCCAGTGTCATTGTCAATGGCTTTTCAGAAAGGCTCCGGGCCAACCACATTCAGAGAATCCGGCCACATTCAGAAAATCTGGTTGGATCACATGCTCGTTCAGTCCCAGTCCAACCAGCCTTGGTGAACTCTCATTAGATCAGTCCCCTTGTATCAGTGGGTGATCGCACCCCTCGCGGTCCTGAGTTTTTTTTTTTTTTTTTTCATGTTCTTCCTCCTTCTGCTCCTCATTTGGACCATGGGGGGCTCAGTCCGGTGCTCCAATGTGGGTCTCCGTCTGTATCGCCATCCATCGTCGGATGAAGGATCTGGGACTCTTGTCATTTTGGGTTTTTTGCTAATGCCAAAATGGTGGCTGTCTTGTCAAAAAGGCATATTGGAGAAATAGAATAGTAAATATCGTCATGTCAGTTTTGGCTGTCAGCCTGAGAAAATCAGTTACAACACTAATCAATGTCATTAACAGCAATCTGTCCTGAGAAGAGAGCAGTCTGCTAAATATTCAGGAAAAGCTATTGGACAGATATCAAGTATCAAACCCTTGTTGTATATGGTCTAGGTCTAGTAATCCCAGTAATGTTACACACTGGAATCCCCAGGTTCTAGTTAGTATCTACGAAGTAGAAGTATTTTGAATATGTGAGCTCCATTGAGGTGCTAATTGTATCTGTTTTTCACCCTTGGCTATAAGACTATGAAATCTGAGGAAGATATATTCACATGATAATTACCATTCAGTCCTTCAAAAGAAAAATCCCTGAAGCAATTTACCTATTCCTACTAAGCAGAGTTTGACAAGCCTGTTTTACCAAGAATTTATTGAAAGTCTATGATCTTGGCAATGTTTCCTAATCAGTACTCCATGACAATTTGAGCCATTGTCAAAACACTGTGTGTGTTGAAATATCCTGAGTTTCTTTACCCCAGGCAATTGCTTTTCTGCCAAAATTCTAGTTTCTGAAGTCACTCCTTTCAGCTTCTGTCTGCAACTGAGAGATAAAAGCCAACTAATTCCTTTGAGGAACATAAACAACTGAATAGGGCAATCAAGATTAAGTAGCAGAGCTTCAGTACAAATGCAGTAGGTGCTCTGGACTGAATTCTAAAACTCTTTGCAAGAATGTAGTGCTAGAGCATAGCTTGAGAAATGTAAATGTTAAATAAAATCCATATCCACAAAGAAAAAACAAAACAGCAAAAACAAAAATCCTCTTTGTTGCATATAGCAAAAGCATTCAAATTTTGAAGTTGTAGAATTGATTCCTAGAACATCTGATAATCCTTATGGAGATGTGGAAAGGGACTGGAAAGACATTTAAACTTTCATCTTCACATATCCAGAAAATATAAACCCTCCTCACTATTATAAGACATTCTATAACAAAATACTCATGGCTGTACTTAGTTCTAAAAATGGGTTAGGGAAATACTCCACTCACAATGATTTGATTAAATGTGTAGGTTATGTTAACTCGTAGAAACTTAGTCAGGACACTTAACTTCTGTGATGCTCTCATTCCCAATATTCACATTTTTAAGAACATAACTAAATCATACTTCATAAATGCTCACTATTAACTATATTGTACATCATTGTTAATAGGCTGATATTTTTACTAAAAAGTTTTCACTTTTAATTAATGATGGTTATTAGAGACTAGGCTCACACTAAGAATGTTCATGTGATTATATAGGGCTTCCAGACTGACTATAAATAAACTTTTTCTATTGTCCATGCCATATTTCTAAGTTTTGTTATTGTAAAATAAAATCTTTCTCAGCTTACTCATTATGAAGAGAATATTGTGCTAGAAAGTCCTTTCCTTCTAGCTATCTGACAGCATTAAGAATGGCTTTCTAAATGTAGTTTGAAGAAATAATTCATCTTACAACAATAAATGTTCTTTCAGACAAAATGAAATGAAGAACCAAACATGAATTAAATGAATTGGAGACAACCAGTCCTAATTTAGATAGTTTAAGGTTCCCAAATCACCTGAATTATTCAAACTGTCTCTACTACCAGTGGACTCAAGTCAATTGCTTAATAGTTTCTTTTCTTCTTCCTTCCTTCCTTCCTTCCTTCCTTCCGTCCTTCCTTTCTCTCCCTTCCTTCCTTCCTTCCTTCCTTCCTTCCTTCCTTCCTTCCTTCCTTCCTTCTTCCTTCCTTCCTTCCTTCCTTCTTTCCTTTCTTTCTTTCTTTCTTTCTTTCTTTCTTTCCTTCTTTCTTTCTTTCTTTCTCTCTTTCTTCCTTTCTTTCTTTCTTTCTGGTTGTTTACCTCAATAGAAAAGTTATCCTCCTGGATATTGGAAGTTGACAAAATTGCCAGGCAGGGGTTGGGAGCACGGGGGTGGGGGTGAGGTGGGGATAAGGGGAGATGGGTGGAGAGAAGGGAGAAGGGGATGATGGGGAGAGCTTGAGGGAATGGGATGGTTGGGATGAAGGAGGGGTGGATGTGGGAGCAGGGAAGTATATATCTTAATTAAGGGAGCCATTTTAGGGTTGGCAAGAGACTTGACTCGAGGGGTTCCCAGGTTTCCAACGAGATGTCCCCAGCTTGTTCCTTGAGCAGCAGAGGAAAGGGTGCCTGAACTGGCCTCCTACTATAGCCACACTGATGGATATCTTGCATATTACCATAAAACCTTCATCTGGTGATGGATGGAAATAGAGACAGACACTCACATTGGAGCACTGGACTGAGCTCCCAAGGTCCTAATGAGGTGCAGAAGGAGGGAGAACATGAGGAAGGAAGTCAGGACTGTGAGGGGTGAACTCACCCACTGAGACGGTGGGATAGATCTAATGGGAGATCACCAAGGCCAGTTGGAATGGGACTGATGGAGCATGTGATCAAACCAGACTCTGAATGTGGCTGATGGTCGAGGCTGACTGAGAAGCCAAGGACAATGGCACTGAGCTTTGATTCTGCTGCATGGATGGGCTTTGTGGGACCCTTGTCTGTTTGGATGTTCACCTTCCTGAACCTGGGGGAGTGGGGAGGACCTTGGACTTCCCATAGGGTAGGGAATCCTGACTGCACTTTGGCCTGGAGAAGGAGGGGGAGGGGAAGTGGGGGGAGGGGAGGGGAGGGAAGTGGGAGGTGGTGGAAATTTTTTAATAAAAAAGTAAAAATAAAAATAGAGAAAAGGCTCTCAGAGACCTTAGATAAATATAGCACTGGTCAATGCTAAAAGAAATGAAATTAGATGCTTTCATACTATCTTTCATGTACCAAATATATGTTTGACATCACTTTTCTTAAGTCATTTTACACAATTTTTGAGGGACATTTTTACAAGATAAGTGTATCAAGATGAAGTAGAGTTCTAATTAATCAAGAAGGCCACTGAAGAGAAACCATCAGCTTGGTGTGGTATATGAGAGGAGAAACAAGGAGATATGGAGTTTGAGGTGGTCCTCGGCTATGTAGCTGGTCTGAGACCAGACTGGGATAGATGAAACCATATGGAAAAAAAAAAGCAAAAACATCCCCCTACTCCAAAAATAAGGCCCAGATAGCTCCACTGTTTCATATGGTAATTTAAATCTTAAGGAGAACAGAGAGGTGGAGTCCAAAGGGAAAGGTTTTTTCTCAATATCCTTCAACCCTGGAAATATCAGTCTAGCAACATGACTATCTCACTTGTTTGTATAAAGGCACTAAGAAAAAGAAAATTGAATGTAATATGAAGTCTTGTTAGTTGGGGGTTTCTGTCCTGCCTGGTTCCCACAGCTGTTTAGCCCCAAAGAAAATCACACAGAGGTCTCCATAAATTATAAGCTGTTTGGTGCATTAGCTCAGGCTTCTTATTAGCTCTTATGATTTATATTAACCCATTATTCTGATCTATTTTAGCAGTATGGCTTGGTACCTTTTTCAGCTGGCAGGTCACATCCTGCTTCCTGGGTGATCTGTGCAGGACTGGGAGGAATCAGCTTCCTCCTTACCAGAATTCTCCTGTTCTCATTGCATCATTTCTACTTCCTGTCTGGTTTTCCCACCTATACTTCCTGCCTGGTCAATCACCATTTATTTAAAATATGATTGACAGAATACAGACAAGTCTCCTGCGCCAATTGTATAAAATGGTTTTATTGCATTTACAAACAGTGAAACACAATTGATTCACAGGATAGTGCAGAGAAACAAACTCTGATTCTCTAAAGATCAAAACCTGCTTTTAGCTATCTTAACCATCTCTCCAGCCCTCTATACAGATTATTAAACCATTTTATTCCTGTGTGCAGGATATTTATTAATTAAGGCAATATTTCCAAGGAGCAACTGTATTCAATAATATTCTTGTGTACATTATCTCATCTATTTATAATAAAAATAGGAAAACTAGGGCTTAGTGGAATGAAATAACTTTAATCAAAGTTGTATAACTACTGACTGACAGAATCATAATTTACATGGTGGTCATCTCTTTTCAAAGCTTGCATACTTACCTACTTTTTATTATGTAATTTCTTTGACCATAATAGGAAAGCCTTTAATTAGGCATCATTACAAACAATTTTTATTCATTATACTATCTTAAAGAACATCCAGGCCCTTATTTATTAAATATCTTTTCATCTCTATTATTGCTTTTTTCAGTTTTGCATTCTAAATAATTTCTTCTAAATCTTAATGTTACATGCCTAACACTTTGAAATATTTTCAATGTGTTCAGCTTAACTCTGTAAATTCTTATTTCTTAACTGTAAGAAATATAGTTTGCCAGTGTCTTTCCTAATCATAGAGTCATGTCTTCTTTTTCATAGCTCTTTTATTATTTATTTTGTTTATTTATACATCTACATGTTTTGGTGGTCTCAAGTTTGTATGGGGTGTTGTAATCCACTCTGGATGTTGCTTCACAGACATTTTTGTCCTCAATTATATCTCAAACATTTCCTCTGTTAAGTAATGTTCAAATAATTTCCAATGGAATATTAGTAATCTAAGTTAATGATATACTGTTACTTATTTATGAATTCACAAGTAACTTATTTGTAATACTACTTCATTTCTGATTGCTAAAGTGTTATTTTTCTACAAGATTGCAATGAAACTTTAGAAATCAGTACTCTGCATCTGACTTTCTTGTTGACACTGCATACATGCCAGGAACTCACATAGCTTATTGTGTTACTTTTCTCTTCATTGTCAATAGAAGCCCTGTCATTTATAGAATTTGTATATATGCTTTTATCCTAATCCTAATAATCACTTTCATACAGCTGACTTCAAGTACTTTTCTTCAAGGCTATTGATTTACAGGAGAGTAACACCATTCCCCCTTGATCTTTATATTGCCAGGTCACACAGCTTAAAAATGTAATATCCTAATTAGTTCAGCTTGCATATACAAAAACACAACTAGCTTCCTTAATGAGAAGAACACAATATAAAACACGGACTTTCTAGGTAATTCTCTCACCATTTCCTATCACTCGCAAGTGACACCCACAATGAAGTACTTTCTTTTTGTTGCTTATGCCAGTTGTTGACAGAATCATCTATACTTGGATCCTCAATTCTTTAGTCTAAGGAAAAATCAAGTCAATGTTGAATGTTGTCTGAGGGTTTTCTGTCCTGACTGGTTCCTGCAATCATAAAGTTCCAAAGAAATCACACAGAGGTCTACATTAGTTATAAACATATTGGCCCATTAGCTCGGGCTTCTTATTAACCCTTATAACTTACATTAGCACATTATTCTAGTATATATTAACCACTTGGCTCAGTACCTGTTTCAGCAAGGCAGTCACATCCTGCTTCTTCTGTGGCGGGCTCACAACTGCAGAGAAATGGGCTTCCTTCTTCCCAGAATTCTGTTCTCCTAGACCCACCTCTACTTCCTGTCTGATTGTCCTGTCTATACTTCCTGCCTGACTTCTTGCCAATTAGTGTTTATTTAAAACATAATTGACAGCATGCAGACAATTCGTCCACACCATTTCCCCCTCTTTTTTTTTTAAATAACAAGAACTCTGAATCTAATATTCTTTGTTATTAGCCATAACAACTTGTATTCAGTATTCTAAACAAAGGACTATATCTATAGTCCATTTTGGGGAATGTGGGCATAGTTCCTCAGGCTACTTCCTGCTGGTTGGGGGCACTGATAATCTTATGGGGACCAAAAGAAAATTTAAAATTATGATCATGTCCTGACTGGAGAATCCTGTGAGGCTTGATCATCTCAGGCAGCTTAGACATCTGGGCCATCTGTTCCTACTGGAGATTTTTCAGGTGGTCTTCCTTGATCAAAGCTCATTTTTCATAACTCAGAATGAATTCATAACCTCTCATTTTCTGTGGAAATAAAAGCAAAATCTCTTCTCCAAAGTAACATATCTTTTGACTTCAATTTTGAAGTCAAGGTATTTTCAAAATACCTTCCTTGGAGTAATTTAGCAGCATTTATAAGCATATATCTTTTGGCAGTTGTTGCTCCTTCCTCCGCACTCAAACAATTTAAAGAGAACATAATAGCATACAGTATCCAAACTCTGTGTTTTTTTCATCTTTATGTGGCTTTATTTTAACTTCTATTTCTTTAATTTTTACTTTTAATTTTTGGCTTTTTGAGACAGGTTCTCTGTGTATCTTTGGCTGTCCTGGAACTCCCTCTGTACACCAGATTGTCTTTGAATTCACAGAAATCTGCCTGTCTCTGCCACCCAAGTGCTGGGATTAAAGATGTATGCCACCACACCTTGAACTCACAGAAGTCTGTCTGCCTCTGTCTCCCAAATGTTGGGATTAAAGGTGTGTGCTGCCACACCCAACTATTCTTTTTTCTTTTAAGGACTTTATGCTTCTTTTTCCTAAGCCTACATATATTTTTAAACACACAGTAAACCATTTAGATGTTTATGGTGTTTTTAAATCTATCTTTACTGTATCTCTCTCTCTTTATCTAACCTCATGACTCTTTAATTTGCAAAGCAATATGGAGAGGATTAAAGCCATGGCTTTGACAGCTGTATCTAGCCCATTTTTTAGCTTTCCAAGATTCCAACCTCACGACAGAGGCACTGACTGTAGACATGTTTATTGCCACAATTCTACAGTGTTTCAAGGTCCCTGCCACCACCAAAAAGCATGCGGTCAGCTTTTCACCAATACTATTTAAGTGTTTTTTAGCAGGACTTTTTAAAAGAGCTGCAAGGTTTTACAGCTAAAACTGTGTCAGGATGCCTCTCTTAAATGAGAGTGCTTGCTTCTAGCAAGCAAAACCGATCTGAGAAATTACTGTGGACAAAAAGCCATGCTTTATTATTTTCTGTTTAGAATTGCTTCCCAAGCTCTTTCAGTATTTATGTGTATACAGTAGTCCACAAGTTGGTGTCATTTGTCACAAAGAAACCACACAGAGGTCTACATTAGTTATAAACTGATTGGCCCATTAGCTCAGGCTTCTTATTAACTCTTATAACTTATATTAGCCAATTATTTTAGTATATGTTACCCACATGGCTTGGTACCTTTTTCAGTGAGACAGTAACATCCTGCTTCTTATGTGGTGGGCTCACAACAGCAGAGGAATGGTCTTCTTTCTTCCCAGATTCTCCTGTTCTCCTAGACCCGCCTCTACTTCCTGTCTGGTTGTCTCACCTATACTTCCTGCCTGACTACTGGCCAATCAGCATTTATTTAAAACATAATTGACAGAATACAGACAATTCTCCCACAGTCGAGTAGTTGGTATGCCTTAGATTTCCATATAACAAGCCTGTTTCTATTTGTCCCTGTATCACACTAACCTATTTGAAATGTGTAGTACTTTTCATTACAACTTTAAAATAAATTACACTTTAAGTATATCAATTAAGCCACTTTGCAGTTCTTAATGGCTTGAAGAACCGGTAAAGCTTTATCTTCAGAGCCTTGGCATTGCTAAATAAGAAGGCTTCATTTTATACAAGTAATAAATTGGAAAAAATATTGGTTAATTAACATTGGTTAATTGAATCATTATGGAAGCAAACACTTGCATGAACCTCGAGAAGAATTAAATGAGAAAATGAAGCTGGGAGGTGCATTATAAATTCTTCCTAATAATGGATGATGGATGCAGCAATTTATTTTCACTGTCCACCTGACTCATCATGAAGCTTTCAAATCAAGGTTGTTTTCTAACAGTTGTCACATTAATGCTAAACTTTCAATTAACTTCAAACAGTAATGGCAGACAAGATTAGGCACATATTAACACATATGATTTTCTTTTTAAAACTACCCTTTATTTTCATAAAAATTTAGACACCGGATTCTAGATATGTGTATGTGTTTTTAATCAGTATGTTCAAGTCAACTTAATCTGATCATCGAAATGAAAACATAATAAGCTTCTTTTTGTTTGATCACTTTTATTGCTTGAATGAAATACATGTGATAACAGTCATTGAAAATGAAAAGAGAAGGCAGCATATTTACTAAGTGGTATTATTGAAGTGTACTGATTCTTCCAGTGATTATACTACCTTGTATCCATATATTTGTTCACCTTGAAGAAAATATAAAAGCAAAATACATGGTATCTCTGTGATATAAACATTATGGTCTGTCAGTAAACTTTTACGTTCCATATATTCACTCTTTCAACCAGTGATGTACTTCCCTTCCAAAAGCAACTACTCACTATTAGTTTTGACCTGGACTTAGTCCCAGTCAACTTAACAAACTTAAGTCTGATATGGAACTGATATGATCCATATCAAAGTGTTTCCCAAATCTGCTTCAGGCAATCACATAATCACGTAATAATCACACATAGAATGACTTCATATCCATTTATACATACCCAAGCAGATGTATTCATAATAACTATGCATGCATATTTCTTCTTTCCAGCATGTGTGTGTATATATATATATATATATATATATATATATATATATATTCAACAGGATAGAAATCCTGCCTGGCACATGAAACTTAGCCAACTTCCTGCCTAATGAAAAGTATCTACTACCCAATACTTTGCTGGATCAGTGTAATTGTGTAATTCCTTACTATATTCTAAATCTTATCCTTATTTACATAGGTAGGTGTAGCTAACACCACTCATCAAAGAAACATCTATTAAAGCAAATGGAGTCTATCACAAAAAACCCACAACTGGACACAATGTGGAAAGCTAAATATCCAAGGGAAATCAGGACCAATAAATACATCTCTAGCACAGCTTCTGTATCAATGGCTCAGGGACCACAGCAAAAAAGAGGGTAGAAAGACTGTAAGAGTCAGAATATCAAGAAATCTTCTGCAGAAAAAAAATCTTTCATTGAAACAGTTATTAAACAAAACCAGAACAGTAGCAATATCGTGACATATAAATTTCCATGGACATGGAAAGAGTTTATTTTTGTGAGGTCACACCACTAGTTAAAGAATGATAGGTAGTGATTGACATTTAGCAGAAAAAGAATTCATCACTTCTATGAATGAGCCCCCTATTGTTTGTCTAATAGATAGTAGTCAGCCTTAATGGCATCTATACATAGCAAAAAGACTTAGCAGGTTATATTTATAAATAATTATGTATACACATACATGTGTCTATGTATTATGTAACAAACATAGTCAAGGAATGAGAGGCTATTAAAGAGATTGCAGAGGACATAGTAGAAATTTGAGGAAGAGACTGGAGGGAAGGAAGAGATAGAATTCTATTTCAATTAGAAACATGTATATATTGGTGCAGGAGAATTATCTGTATTCTGTCAATCATGTATTTTAATAAAACGCTGATTGGCCAGGCAGGAAGTATAGGCAGGTCAACCAAACAGGAAGTAGAGGCGGGGCGATGAGAACAAGAGAAGGCTAGGAAGGAGGAAGCCCATTACTCCATTCCTGCCCAGACCACAGAGAAGCAAGATGTAACCTGACCTGCTGGAATAGGTACTGAGCCACATGGCTAACGTAGACAAGAATTATGGGTTACCTTAAGATGTAAGAATTAGTTAATAAGAAGGGTGAGCTAATGGGCCAATCAGTTTATAATCTTATAGAGTCCTGTTTGTGATTTTCTTTGGGGGTTACTGGTTGTGGGGTACTGGGCGGGACAGATACCCCAACAAGCTGGCCCTTCATGTTACAATATATTTGTATGTATATACAGTTTATATATGACATCTACAATTTTTTTTCTTCTTTCTAGTATATATGGACTTGATCAGTAGATTCCTGTCACCTCAATCATTTTCCTTGCTGACAGTGTTATATTCACCTGGTCACTGGGTTTTGAACTGTGGTTCATTGCTTTGCTGCCTTCAGTACCTCATGTGTGGTACTTTTCACTAGATGGTAATGATCATTCTCACCTGTGCAAAAGACTTATCTTCATGAGAAATCACTTACCTGCAAGGTAAGATTTGAAGCATCATCAAACTACGTGAACATTTTTCTCAGTCTTGAATAATATATAATTTGTATTCACTCCATGTATCAGACATTCCTAGAAAAAGCTGGAGAAATTCACACGTAGAAATTAGGTAACTAATATTCATTTACCACATTTTTTAGTCAAATATTTCATTTCATTTCAAAATCAGTGAGTTTCCTATAAACAGATAGTGCCAATTTTATGTCAATTATGCCAGATACTGGTGATATCTTTTTCTGCCAACTTTAGAGATTGGTATATTCAAGGAAAAGTATTTTGTATTTCCCCAAATGTATTTTTGTACTCCCGTACATTCATGTAATAAAGGGTATCTAAGCTGTATTAGACTCTTACTTAGGCTTATCGTTTACTCTCATCTTTACATATAATGCTCATGATGAGATGTAGACCCTGATATCCAAATTCTGAAATCTTAGGTTTTAAGAAAACAGAAGAAATGGGAAAATCATTTTAAACTTCATCTTGTCCTTCACTGAAGCTAATCATTAAACCTTCGGACATCACTTCCAAGCTCATTGTTCATTTCTCCCCTGAAGCAGGTCACATGAACCTCATTCAGTTTTCTTCTTTATACTCAGAGGGAATGGGTCTAACTAAGAGGTGTATGAAGAAGAATCTGAGAAAAAAAAGCCTTGCTGTGTGGCTCTACCATTTATTGCCATTGGATCATATCCCCTTGCCCTCAAGAATGACTTTTGCCCAACTGTTAATTCTGTCAAATTTAAGGATGACATTTCCGGGTTTACTTGTTTCCTTAAGACTCTAGTTTTGAAACTTCCCAAAAATGACATAAAAATAACTACAAATAAATGTTTATCTTTTCTTTTATTAGTCTTATTTTTATAATATAGCTCCGAGCCATGAACTTAGCAATTGGTGCAGAAATAGTAATTCATTTCTCCTATACATTTAAGCTCTGCTGATCCTGCAGCTGAAATCATATTCACACATATACCTCAATCCATCTTTTCGATTTCCAGTTCTCACTACTCTGTACCCTAGTTAAAGTTCCCATTATCTCCTGCTTGGATTGTTCCTTGATGCCAATCGATTGTCCCCAGAACTGTCAGAACAATCTTCACAAATAGTAATCTGACCAATAAATTCCCTAACTTTAAATCCTGTCTGGCTTCCTACAATATTTTGCAGCCTTATAAAATGGTTACAGGTTCCTTTACATCACCAGCCCTGGACTGCTAATGCAATTGTTAAGATGATCCCCAAAGTAGAGTCCATTTCAGTAGATACTCTTTGCTTTCCACCTGAGGTGACTCTAAGGTTTTCACCATATTGAAGTAAAAGCTACATCATTGTGGAAAACAACATATTCCGTATAAATCTCTCTGCCTGGATCTAAAATGGGCCCTCTTTCCCCCCATTTCTATACATGGATCATACACTAATACTAACTTTCAGATTAATAAGTCTTGCTCTTCTACAATTAAAAGTATCAACTCTCCCCACATTGTAATAGCAGTTTATGAAAAGATAACACATCTTCCTGCAATTGTTTATACCCTTTCTTCCCATCAGGACATGAAACATCTTCCTGGTGTGTATCTTGCACATATGTAATACCATACAGAATTTGGAACGCTTCAGTAAATTGCCAAGAACATGCAGATTTTTTCTGAGAGTTTTGGAAATCTCTCACTTTAAATATTTATAAAATATATAATTGTCAATTCTAACTGAGCTCTTGTCAGGAAGAAAACATAATATTCTACTTCACATAAAATATTAGTCATTCTGTACAAAAAAACACCTTACCATTGAACAGCAAATATGTTTGTGAAAATCAGAATTTATAAAGTAAAGAAAATAAAAATAAAAAGGAAGGAAGACAGGGGAAAAATGAAAGAGACCATTTAGTTGCATCAAGAAAATCTGGGAGACGTAGAAGAAATATTGCAATATAAAGAAGGTGTCTAGATATCAACACATCTTCCTCTTTGCAAAGTTCATTTCAGGAGTTACCAGAATGATAAGACTGTTTTTATTTTATAATGAGTTATGATTATGAGTTCTCTGTTATAAAGAAATACAAATTCATGTGGGATAATAATTGAAATGTAAAAATGGAGATATATAATGTTTTTTCTATCCTCCAAAGAAAATGACTATTATCTTTTGAAGTTACTTCTTTTCCAGCTTATTTGCAGGTGTCATTTTAAAGTCTATATCTTTTGAAGACTGAAATGATTACCCCATATTGTTAGCTCTAGGTAACACAGAGGATGTTTATTTAGAAAAAAAAACAAAAGAAAAGTGATGAAACAAATACATAGGAACATTTAGAGAATGCTGTTGCTGGCTCTTAAGAAAGAAATCTAAGAATTTACAACTTAAATATTTGTTTAGAAAGTGTTAGAAACAAACACTTTAAAGATCAGAGAGTGATCCATGACCACAGTTAACATATTGACCTTATAATACTGCAGTATGATAAAAAAAAAAAAGTCGGACAAGTTGAATTGTTTCTCAAAACCATCATCCAGGAATGATTTCCTCAACAAATAGATTTCAAGCAAGTTTCTTATAATGTAACACTGAAGCATTAAATTAGAGGTCAAGAATATGTTAACAGCAGGTATTTAAAGTCCGGAATTCCTTCATTCCTGACAACTTAGTACTTCTTGACATTCTGTTTGTTGTCTTTACCCTTGAATTATCTTCTGAATTTGACCAATTGGATTGCTTTGCAACTGTATTTAGCTGCAGAATTGTTCTACGAGTTATGACTATCATAACACTCTGAAAAGTTACCAAATGATGACTTACAATGTGTCAGTTCTTAATAGATTTTCCTAACTCTATGATTATGCTGCTACCTATATAGAAACCTCAATTGTGCCACGAATTCCACTTGTGCATCCAAATATGGCCTTTAAACTATTCTTAACTTAGAACTCAGGAAACAATTATTTCTCAATAGAATTTGTTGCTTGTAATGAGATCCTCTCATTCCTGGAAGCTAATTAGGTAAACTACAGAAAAACATTATACTGAGAAAATAGACTGCTTGTTATTGGTTAAAATGTAATCAGTATGGCTTGTGCAGTCTTTGAGGCAGAGGTTTTTTTGTTTTCCTATTTCTTTTGGTCATCATTGACTCCATTTTTACATCAGATAAGCTATGGTGTCTGTAATCCCTTCTGCTCATTCCTAACTTTTGTTTCACTTTTTCTTACATTTATTTATGTATTTGCCTATTTATTTATTTTGTGCATTTTTAGGGAGGTGGGGGTGGGAGTGTGCCATGGGATACATGTGAGTGTCCGAGGATAACTTGTGAGCAGTAATTGTCTCTTTACACTCTGTGAGTTTCAAACTCAGGGTGTCAGGCTTGGTAACTGAGCCATTCCATCATGCCCCATTCCTAATTTACCTATATGTCATTCTGTTATTGTATTGTTCATTTCAATATAAGCTTCTAGAAAAACAACTGTTTACTGTTGATAAATATATTTCTCTTAATAGCAATTTGAAACAATTGCAGTTACAAGGTAGCTATTTTTGTTCAATTAGGTCAATTTAACAGAAAAACAAAAAAGAACCATTTCTTCAATAAAAGTGTGACTATTTGGTACATGATGTTCATGGATCCAAGTTCTTTGTGTTTTCTTATTCTGTCATCAATATTGGGCTGCTAGCTCAAATCTTACAGTGCTGCTCTAGCTGCTTGGCATTAGTTCATATATTATCTGACTGCAGTACAGAGGGGGAAGTAGGAGGTTTAGCTCTTTTGTTATAATATAACCCAGAAGCCTAACACCACATATTTATACAGATCTCACTAGAAGAAGGTAGCCACATGCATACCTGACAATGGCAAATGGGTAATAAAATTCTAAGATGATTTTCCTTATTCTCAATTAAAACTCAACACTTCTGTTTTTCAATGTGCAAGAGAGAATTCATGTTGGAAATTGGAGAAAACTAAACTGTTCTTCCAAGATGATTATTTCCTGATTGATCATATATCTGAGCTCTAAACAAATATTTTCCAGGCACATTTAATTCCTTCACTCACAGGCAGAAGAAGTGACTGTGAGTTCTAACCCTCTAGCCCATCCTGGTCTACAATAGTAATTTCCAGACCAGTCGGGCTACATAATGGGTCCCTGTCTCAAAGAAAATAAAGCAATAACAACTGTAATAAATAATTTTCTTGAAATCTTGTCTGCAGAGTGTAGCACAAATTCTTTTTTTTTTTCATTGAGATCTAAATTTTTCTCTGCTCCCCTCCCTGCCTCTCCTCCCCTTTAACCCTCTCCCAAGGTCCATGCTCCCAATTTACTCAGAAGATCTTGTCTGTTTCTACTTCCCATGTAGATTAGATCTATGTATGTCTCTCTTAGGGTCCTCATTGTTGTCTAGGTTCTCTGGGACTGTGGTTTGTGGACTTGTTTTCCTTGCTTTTTGTTTAAAAACCACTTTTAAGTGAGTATATGTGATAATTGTCTTTCTGGGTCTGGGTTATCTCACTCAAGATAATGTTTTCTAGCTCCATCTTGCAAAATTCAAGATGTCATTATTTTTTTCTGCTGTGTAGTACTCCATCACTCAAAATGTTTTCTAGCTCCATCTTGCAAAATTAAAGATGTCATTATTTTTTTCTGCTGTTTAGTACTCCATCACTCAAAATGTTTTCTAGCTCCATCTTGCAAAATTAAAGATGTCATTATTTTTTTCTGCTGTGTAGTACTCCATCACTCAAAATAATGTTTTCTAGCTCCATCATACAAAATTCAAGAAGTCATTATTTTTTTCTGCTGTGTAGTACTCCATTGTGTAAATTTATCACATTTTCCTTATCCATTCTTTAGTTGAAGGGCATTTAGGTTGTTTCGAGTATCTGACTATGACAAACAATGGTGCTATGAACATGGTTATGCACATGTCCTTGTGGCATGATTGAGCATCCTCTGGATATATACCCAATGTGGTATTACTAGGTATTGAGGAAGGTTGTTTCCTAATTTTCTGAGAAATAGCCACAGTGACATCCAAAGGGCCTGTACCAGCTTGCATTCCCACCAGCAATGCAGGAATATTTCCTTTATCCCACAACGTCTCCAGCATAAGTTGTCATCAGTGTTTTTGATCTTGGCCATTCTTACAGGTGTAGGATGAAATCTCAGAGTTGTTTTGATTTGCATTTCTCTGAGACGAAAAATGTTGAACAATTCCTCAAGTGTCTTTCAGCTATTTTAGATTATTCTGTTGAGAGCTTTCTGTTTAGGTCTGTACTGCATTTTTTATTGGATTATGTGATATTTTGGTGTCCAAATTCTTGAGTTCTTTGTATATTTTAGAGAACAGACCTCTGTCTGATGTGGGGTTTGTGAAGACCTTTTCCCATTCTGTAGGCTGTTGTTTTGTCTTATTGACCATGACTTTTGGTTTACAAAGGCTTTTCAGTTTCAAGAGTTCCCATTTATTAATGGTTTCTCTGTGTCTGTGCTGCTGTGGTAATATTTAGGAAGTGGTTTCCTGTGTCAATGTTTTCAAGTGTACTTCTCACTTTCTCCTCTATAAGGTTCATTGTGGCTGACTTTATGTTGAGGTCTTTTATCCATTTGGGCTTGAGTTTTGTGCATGGTGATAGATATAGTCTATTTTCATTCTTCTACATGCTGATATCCAGCTATGCCAGTGTTAGTTGTTAAATATGCTTTCTTTTATCCATTTGATTTTTTTGCTTCTTTGTCAAAAATTTGGTGTTTGAAGGTGTGTGGATTAATATTTTCCAGTACTGTATCTCTGTAATAGAGTTTGAAATCAGAGATTGTGATGCCTCCAAAAGTTTTTTTATTTTTTAATTGTACAGGATTGTTTTGGCTATCCTGGGATTTTTTGCTTTTCCATTTGAAGTTGAATATTTTTCTTTTGAGGTCTGTGAATAATTTTGTGTGAATTCTGATAGGCATTGCATTGAATCTGTAGATTCCTTTTGATAAGATTGCCATTTGTACTGTGTCAATTCTACCTACTCAAGAGTATTGGAGATCTTTCCACTTTCTGATGTCTTCTTTAATTTCTTTCTTTAAAGATTTAAAGTCTTGTCATACAAGTCTTACACTTGTTTGGTTTGAGTTACTCTGACATATTTTATGCTATTTTTGGCTGTTGTAAAGTATGATGCTTCTCTGATTTCTTTCTCAGCCATTTATCATCTGTGTACAGGAGGGCTACTGATTATTTTTGAGTTAATATTGTATCCTGAGTATAGCACAAATTCTAATTGGTCTCAATAATAAAAGCCCAGAGTCTGATAATATGGTTAGAAAACTGAAAGATCAGAGATACAGAACTGTCAACCACTCGTGAGTTTTATTTCTACCTATGCTCATACCAAAAAGTTAATCTGTCTCTATGAATCCTCAGACTGCTGCTGTTTCTTTAATACTCCAGTCTGCATTTCAGACTGAATCCTTACACTTCATCCTCTGTCTGCATCTTTAGACTGAATCCCTCAGGCTGCTATGAGATCCTGTGTTCTCCTACCTTATACAATACAATCTCTCTATCTATATGATTTCTAACAGAATTTCCATAAATATGCAAAGATATAATATTTAAGAAAGGAAGACTCAATTAAAATGCTGCCACCTGTCATTTTCCTGATGGTGTTTTACAGATCGGTTTTCCCAGAAACATCGATTTGGTTTTCTTGATGGTTTCTAGTTTGGGCCTTCCCATCCATGTTTTATGTCACCAAAATCAGAGTACCCTGTACCCTGTTTGAACTTCACTTTGGGACTACCTAATTAAAAATCTGGATTATCGTGTCATTTCTAATGCAATGGTATATAATCTTCACATTATTTTCCTGGGTCATTTTGTATTCAATCTATTTAGCTTAACTAATTTTGGCTATATACAAATTTCATCCAATTATAGCAATTCTGCTGGTATATATAGCAACATGTGTTCCCTGCTCCTAATCAGAATGTAGGAACTTTAGTTCATATAAGAGTTTACTTCATGTACCTCAGTAAAACTAATTCTCCTAGGTAGTATAGGTCCCATTATGAAATCAGTAACCTTCTCTTGGAAGGCTATAGTAGAAAAAATTTAGCCTCTCATAACTTTTAGGAAAACAAATATGTGGCATAAATTATATTTTCACAATTAGTTGACCATGAATTTATATCCAGATAATATATAGTTATGCACATTTTGTTAGGAACAGTAGTGGCAATAACCATGGAACATTCTTCAGGATCATGCTACCTTTTCAAAGTACATCAAAATGGAAACAAAAGAATTTTGTAGAATAGATATTTGAATGCTTGTTTGAATCAAATATGATTTGAAGGTTTGATATCTATCCAAGTTAATGATATAAACTATCTTTTAAATGTTTATTCTCCCTGTTAATGGGTAGGACAAGTGTGACAAAAGCAACAGCTAACAAGAACTGATTTTTTAGCATTTACTATACTATTTATTATATATGAATTTAATTAAAACAGCAACAATTGAAGAGGTAGATATTATTTAATCTCTTTTTCTATAATAGCAAAAGTAAAAATCCTGGGGGCTTAAACATACTGCTTAAATTGCAAAGCTAGTAGGCTTAAGAAAAAATCCTAGTCACTTTTTTGGAAATCTTTGTTTGTCTTTAGGATTATATTATATTCTGGAAATATGTTAGAATAAAAAAATAAAAATGGTTTAAAACTAATGTTTTAAAGCTTTTTTATAATACTGTTTCTATGCAGTTTATAGGTTTGTTTTTCAGTAAAGTCATGCATTTGGGTACTGATGAACCATGTAAGACAGTCTATTTTCTTTGTACTTTACTGCTGCTTAAACTCAAAATATAGACATTGTCTGGTACAATAAAGAAGCAATACATTTTTGAGTAAATAATGAAAATGTAGTTTTGTGAAGGTTATTAACTAGATTATAAATTAGTATCCCCAAAGGAAGTTGTTAATAACTATTTATTTAAAATACTTCAATCTAATCAGAGAATTAACTACAGGACTGTGAAATATGGCATGTATATTTTCACTCCACAGAAAAGTGCTAGGGCCTCAACAATACAGAACATGAGATAAGCATTATAAGATGTGAGTCTCAGGAAGAAATGCAGTTGAACATGCTGCTCTTGCTCTATTTTAATTCATATCAGAAGAGTTATTTGAAAATAATATTTAGCCTAATTATCTGAAAAAATATTTAGCCAATTCTATAAACATTCAAATTATGTATAATTCAATGCAACACCTAAAGTTTGAGTTATAATTTCCAAAACTACACAAACTCATATTAACTTTATCAAGTAAAATGCCAATTTTATGCCCCTTATGAAGTTTAAAGAATGAATGAATCTAGATTTAAAAGACAGTGCCAACTAAAAAGAATTGGGAATCAATTTCAAGGCCAGGAGTTCCCCACGGCCCTTCCCAACTTTCTAATTTTAGTCATAGAACAAATGCCAGCCTTCCTCTCTTCTGAGCATACACAGTATGTAACCTTTACATGGGAAAGCTTTGATCACTTTAATTTTACATATCCTATAATATTTGAAAAATAGAAGGAAATGAATAACTTCTCCTTTCTAAACTTACAAAGATAGAATCAAGAGCTGTGTAGTTTTGTTACAAGCTTAGCTGAGCAATACTATGGTCTAAACTAGGAGCTAGCTGCTAATAATAGTTCCACATTGGAGAAATTACAATTTTGGTTCATAGTACTACTGATTACCCTAAATAAATTGATGACCTCATATTAAAAAGCACAGATTTCTTCACCATGGAATCTAGTGTTTAAAACAGCAACTGTGTTCACTATGGTAATTCTGCATGAGTAAGACATTAATAAAATTCAACATGACTTCTAGCTCAAAACCAAAGCATGATGTGCAATTTATGCAAGGTACTGTCTTAGATGCTAATAAAATCTTTAAGAACATTTTTTTTCTCAACTATGCAATACAAAGAGGTTTAAATATTTGGAAAAACATTTTGGTCTTCTGAATACAACATGAACCGTGCCCAAGGAACCAAAATGCAGAAAGAACAAACGTCTTCTATCAGAGGAACATTCTTCGCCGGTCTGTGAAAAGTCTACATTGAACAATCTCTTTCTGAGAATTATTTGCCATCAGTAAAGATCACAAGAAAATACTATTATTGTGGAAATAGCCCTAGATAGTCAATCAATTATTTTAAAGTTAAATTCCATGTATATTAACATCAAAAATTTTCTGTCACATTATTACAAAAATAAAAAAATCATTTGTCTTTTAAGGTTGAAAATATTATGAAGACAAAGCTTCAAATATGACCATTTAGGTCCTTTAAGTGCCTAGTAGACCATGGTGTAATTAATTGAAATTGGATTCTGGGAATACATATGCTGTTGCTTTAATCTTTCTTGCATTTTTAATCCTTGAAATAAATTGTCCACCTCTGAAGAAACAGGTAAGCATCACATGCCGTAGAAATGTTCATTAACTGGTCTGGTTTTTTTGCCTCAATATTGAGTCTATTTTTAATTACTACACATTATACATGAAGATAAAGAAATAGGCACAGAATATTTAGCTAGCATCTCACCCAAACTGTAATGAAGTGAACTTTTGTAGCATTAATTCCAGTAGAGTTTGGCCCCATAAATGACAGAGAATATAGGTGCACTGTGACCTCAGGTAAGGTCATATGATACCACACCTACAGAAAAAGAGGTGTTGTGAGCTGAAATGAACAAGTGAACCCTCACTGAAACCTTTAATAAAAAACTTCACTTCCCTTCCTAGTAGGTGACAAACCAGCTTGACAAGCTTTGCTCAAGCATTCAGGATAGGTTTTGACATTAAATCAGAAAGACATGATAACATTTCTTAGTTCACCAACACTCAGATTTCACAGGTAAACTCTAAGAATTTAAAAGAAAGGATAGCGTGAAAAGCATAACTATGTACAGTTTCTGATAAATATCAACCTACTGTCCCTCGTTATGCTCTAACCAGAGGGTCTTTGAAAGATGTGAGAAAAGTATTGCCAACGAGGGCCTTCCAAAGAGACTCATTGAGTTTTGAAGGGAATATTGTGCAACTGAAATAATAAAATGATGCATTGCAAGTTCATGGAGGCAGAACTTTAGTTGAAATGAAATTTTTAACTGATGATACAAAGGACTTAAGAGAAATGAATGAAATCGCTGTTAGTCTTACCACCTGTAAATGTGACCCATTTCAGCAGTTTGGCTCTTACATGTTTATTTGCTCTTGTTTATCTTCAGAAAAATGGGGTTTTGAAGGTGATGGACATCAGATATGGAAGTGAGCTGTCTTCCACAATAACTACACTTTACTGATTTAAGTTAGATCTTTTACTCTGAAGAGAAATGTTAAACAATGTCAACATTTCAAAAGTCTTATATCTCATTGGAATGAATTTCATGTAACTCTCAGAAATCCCTTTATGTCGATAGACCCCCTGTTTTTAAAAGGAATATTTTCTAAATGTCTTTCTTGACTGTTAATAAAATTACCAATCCATATCATCATAGACTATCAACTTCAGTTGTAAGAAAGAAGTGTCCTATCCTATCTTGAACATTTGTACTAAGAATTACTTTGTTTCCCCCAGCTTGGAGATCCCCTTTTCACATTTTCTAAAGTGAATGGAACCTTCTACAGTGAACTGAGAATTGCTCTGAGAAAAGACTAAAATCCATACAAACATTACTGCTTTCAACATTTAAAGATAAGAGAGATTTACATAGATCTAATCTACATGGGAAGTAGAAAAAGACAAGATCTTCTGAGTAAATTGGGAGCATGGGGACCTTAGGGGAGGGTTGAAGGGGAGAGGGGAGAAGAAGGGAAGGAAGCAGAGAAAAATGTGGAGCTCAAGAAAAATTAACTTAAAAAAGAAAAAAGATAATAACACTGGAATAAAGCAACTGTTGATTTAAATCAGTGTGCATGTCCACACAAATGCTCAACATGCGGAAATTTTTCTCACCTAAAAACATATGCTGGAGAATGGAGGAAAACCTTTGACAAATTCACATAAAATACCTGTTTGGGGGGTTGTTTTGTTTTGTTTTTGTAAGCCAAAGGCTGGTCTAAAAATTTAAGTCTAATAATACAAACTGGGTTTGGAATGCTGTGACTGAACTGAGAATTTCTTGCACCAAATCTAATCGTCAAAGAAAAGTATAGGAAGAAGACATATACTGACCATTTCTGCATAGTAACACATATTTTAAGAAAATAATACTGTGAAAGTTGGTTAAAAGTGGAAAAATTTTTAAATAGTTTGTTTCTTGTGAAAACATCTTTGTACTATTTATACTACATATGTGTAATCCTACTTATCTAAAATTATAGATTTTGAAAGTTTTAAATATGATTTCTCCAACCTCACTTTAAAAATGACTTTATGCACCTGTGTGTCAAATGATGGAAGAAGATAATATGAACTGCACATCCTCTATGATAAGTCACAGTATGACATGCCAGACTCATGGTTTACTCAGCTGCCCTTCCTGTTCAAAGCCATTCTGCTAAAACTTAAGCAAGCATATTTTCCCAGTACTCTCTCATGGATGATATCAATATGAACGTATCTTCTTATCTGAGTTAATCAAGGCATAGTCACATATATCACTTAATTTTCCTATCAAAGACCTATTACCTTTAATTTGAAGGCCCACTAATCCCACAAAATACTGTCTTGGGAACCATGTTTAATCATATTCTAATTTAGCTTCTCATATCCTTCAACATCATTTTAATAACTAAACTATTTAATTTTTTCTGATCTGGCCATTTCTGCAAAAACTAGACATGAATCAAAGCAAAATGTGCAGAATAGTTAATTCAGACTAAACCTGATACAATAATCTTAGAGAAATTTGAGTATCCACTCAGAATAATCTTTTGTTGATTGTTTTCCTAGTTTTGAGATGAGGTCTGCAGGCTGGCTCAGAATTTTATATGTAGCCTGTGCTACTCTCTGCTTCTAGAGGGCAGGGATTGCACACATGTGCCTCCACATTCAGGTTTGAAATTTTGAACTTCAATGGACTATTTTCAAAGGCAGACTCACTCAAATGTCTGTAAGGATGAAATGTTAAGATTTTAAGAGACAATATAAATTCATGTCAATATTTTGAAGTCATTAATCAATGATCAATTAAATAAAATGGTATTGTCTGATATTGTCAGCTACACCTTTGTGAAAGTAAGATAGTAATATTGTCAATATAAAAGGACAATTCTCACTTTAAAGGAATTAATTGATATCATATTCTGGAGTCAAGGATGAGTCTCTATGGACTGAGAACACAAACTGAGTTACTCCAAATACAATGTTGTATCATAGTAACAATTTCATGAAATTTTTATAGGAAAGGAACAAAGAAAATCACAATCAAGATAGTTTTACATTCATTGGTGGAAACATCAGATAAATGGATCATAATAACTTGAGGTAATCTCTGCTATGAGCCTCAGATGTTATTGTATTATGATCTTTTTGGATAGTGAAATATAACATTATATTTGCATCTTTCAAAAGGTCATACCTAATGGTCACAAGTATGTTAGGTCACATACAGAGGTGGTCAAAATATATTTATCCCGAGATAATTTGACATGAAACATTCCAACTTTCCACAGACATTGAGTCTCTAATCAGTTAACCAGCCTTGAAAAATGATTACTATCAAGGATGGTTCTTTTTTCTTGAAGTTTCTGTTAACAATATATGCAATATTATGTTTTTTAAGTATATAAACATTGCTAATTTATCTAATATTATTCAGTGTTATTACTGAATTCATCTAGTTGATCTTTCCATGAACCTGCAATAGTCAGATAAGGTAATAAAAATGCCATACTCATTTTATAAAAGTAGTTAATTTTTTATTAATATTGGAAAAATAACCATTTTGCTAAAATAAATGTTTTCATATTATGCACAATTCTTCTGAGAATGTTTTGAAACAAATTTCAGAAAAACACACATTAGAGAAATAAACTTAAACAGTGGTGCATGAAAAGCTAGATGTCCACATTTAGAAGAATGAAACAGACTCTTTTCTCTTTCCATTTACAAAATTTAATGTAAAATAAAGGAAAATGTAAATAACTGAAAAATGTGGAACTACTTCGTGATGTAGGCATAGATAAGGAGTCTCTGAAAAGCACTATAGATCAGGGAAAGGATAAAGAAGTACCAAACAAGGTGGCTTCTAATTAAATGTTTCTGAGGAAAAGCAATTAGTAGAGGGTAAGAACATTCTGGGGAAAAAATTCTCTGCCAGAATATGTGTGTCTAGAATGTATAGAGAACTTATAAATTTAATAACAAAGAAACCCCAAGGAAACTACAAATGAAAAATCAAATGGCCAAGAAATACTTGAAAAATTTTCCAATATCCCCAGGTATCAGAGAAATTAAATCAAAATTTTTCCCCAATTGTTATCAGTAAGTAAACAGACTAGAACTGTGATGAAAGGCGAAAGGAACAGCTAAACTCATATAACCAATATGGAAACCACTATTGATTGAGGTTGGTTAAAATACTTAAAGTAGTACTACCTTGTGATTTAACTACACCACTTCTGGAAAGAAACCTGAAAGACCTTAGTATATTACAAAGATATTTGCACATGGATGCTTATGCCTTCATTATCCACAGTAGCTAAGAAAGGAACTAGCTTAGATGCCTATCAACAGATGAATGATTAGAGAAAATATGGAACATAGTCACAAAATTCAGTCATACACATAGTAGAACAAAATTATGTCCTTATTGGG
Organism: Myodes glareolus; assembly: GCF_982192425.1. Classification (NCBI taxonomy): domain Eukaryota; kingdom Metazoa; phylum Chordata; class Mammalia; order Rodentia; family Cricetidae; genus Myodes; species Myodes glareolus. Next base: position 57,389,704 of record NC_142053.1, read on the forward strand.
AAAATGATAGACTTGAATATTGCCATATTAAATGTTATAGATCAGGTATAGAAATAAAATGACAAATATTTTATATTTTCTCGTATGTTTTATCCAGTTGCCAAAATCTTTTTTATTGATTTTTCTTGAGCTCTACATTTTTCTCTGCTCCCCTACCTGCCTCTTCTTCCTACTTCAACCCTCCCCCAAGGTACCCATGTTACCAATTTAACTTAGGACATCTTGTCTTTTTCTACTTCCCATGTAGATGAGATCTATGTATGTCTCTCTTAGGGTCTTCATTCTAGTCTAAGTTCTCTGGGATTGTGATTTGTGTGGATTGATTTTCTTTGCTTTATGTTTAAAAAACCACTTATGAGTGAGTACATGTGATAATTGTCTTTCTGTGTCTGGGTTGCCAAAATCTTAGAGGAGCTAGGGCAGGAAAGAAGAAACAGAAGAGTATTAGGGGGAAGACAGAAGAGAGGGAAAGAACACAGTCAAAATACATGACACATTTGAAAAAATATGTCATTGTAAAGTCCATTACTCTGTACAATGCTGATTAATTTAAAAAGTACATTAGGGGTTAGCAAAATTTTAAAGCAAAGGACCAGCTTTTGGAACTTTCTGACTGTGACACAAGTTTTCAACGCTGACCTTTTGGTGTGAATAGTCACTGACAATGTGCATGTAATAAAATTGCCTCCTTCAACTTCTAATAAAAGTTTGTTCCTTAACATTAATAAATATTTATATGTTACAAAACTATTCTTATTTTGCTTTTTTATCATCTAAAAATGTAAAAGTTATGTTTAACTCTTTAGACATTCACAAAAAAGTGACAGAATTGTTTATTCTAAAGCTTGTTGACCTCTTATACAAAGAAGAAAAACCTAAAATTTGTTTTTGAGCAGGGCTAAAGCTTTAAGAAACAGGCTATCAGAACTGCAAAGTTATGAAAAATCTGTATAATTTTCTCATGTGTCTAAAGAAAGTTAACTTTAAAAGAAAAAAAATATGCACTATAAATTATAGTGGCAAGTGCTGTATTAAATTCAAATTTTAATTTCTGCTAAAGCTTCTTTCTATGTTTTTAAATTTTTTAATTAAATATAATTAAAATTTTAAAAAATAGAATGATTTGCAATTCTAGAGATGAATGTTTATAGAGTTACCAATGAAGCACATTCCATGTACTTACTTATGCACAAATTTAGAAATAATACAAATTAAGTAATATTACAAACATTTCTAAGTTGCTATGTGCAATTTTGTGATTATCATATTAATGTGTGAGCATCTCACAATCATGATTTTATATATAAAATGGTATAAGAAAATGGATATTGGCCACTCAGTAATGACTAGAAAATAATAAATCACTAAGTACCACCACCTATTATATTCATGTTATCTAAGAATAAGAATTAGTCAACACTACTTTGTCCTTTAAAAAATAGTTTTGTTCAAATATCTCCCATATCTGGAATTATTATGTACCTTTAAGGCTGTCACAACTCAAAAACTGTGTATAGCATGCATTTGCAATCAGTTTTTATTTAAAACTCATGAATACACAAAAGAAATAATAGAAGGTGGGCAGAGTAGTACATACTTAGGGGCCTTGGAAAGGCAAGATAGGGGTTAGAGGTAAGTTTGGGCAATGAGAAAATAATAAACAAAAGCAAAATAGAATGTGTGAAGTATTTCTGATTCTCTAGTGTTTGAACAGTATCTGATCATGTAAATAAAGGTTAATATGTGGAGGTCCTTTTATGATTTCCATCAACAGAAATTATGTTTCATATAACTATCTAATTAGGAATGTATTTCAATATATAGCCTGGTAAAGAAGTATAAATTAATTTGCTTCACAGTCTTTAGTCACAAACTTAGCATATTAAAATACCCTTTGTTCATTAGCTCTCTGCTGCTGTGGTCCAGGAATTCAGTCACAGCTTAGTAGTGTCCTCTACTTCTGAGGCTCTAAGACTGCATGCACTCAAGGTATCAGATGGGCCATAGTGTCATATGAGAATTAACAAGGAAAGTACTCCCTTCTGAGTTCATTCAGTTTGTTGACAGAGTTCCGTTTTTGTGGTTTTAGGATTGAGAGATTCATTTTCTTTATGGATACTGGCTACAAACACTTGTCAGCTGTCAGCTGGAGGACACCTTCAGTTTTTGGAAGACACCCAAAGTTCCTTTGCCATGTTGTGCTTCCAAACATGTCTGTTTGCTTCCTAGAAGCCAGAGAAAAGGGAGAATCACACTGATGAGATTTCAGGTGTGCACTGCTTTGCTAGGCTGGAAGCAAGCAATATTTGGCAATCTTACATGGTCCCATAATTATGTGGATGTCATTTCATATATTCAGTTGTATTTTTGTTCTATTGATCAGAAGAAAGAAATTTATCAAATATTACTAACATTCCAAGTGAGAGATTACATACATGCATCTCCATATCAAGAGACAGAGGTCATAAAACCAAGATGGCACTGCAAAAGAAGAAATACAATTTTTTCACTACATTGAACTGATCTAAGTCATTATTTTACAGAACACTAAATTGTATAATTCTTTCCCCAAATTTTGTCTATTTCCAAAAGTAATTGCTTTTATCTCTTTCTCTTTTTTTCAGCAAATTTTTTATTTTTATTAAAAATTTCCACCTCCTCCCATTTCCTGCCCCCTCCCCCCTCCCACTCCCTCTCCCTCTCCAGTCCAAAGAGCAGTCAGGGTTCCCTACCCTGTGGGAAGTCCAAGGTCCTTCACCCTCCATCCAGGTCTAGGAAGGTGAGCTTCCAAACAGACTAGTCTCCCACAAAGCCAGTAGATGCAGTAAAATCAAAATCCAGTGCCATTGTCCTTGGCTTCTCAGTCTGCCCTCATTGTCAGTCACATTCAGAGAGTCCGGTTTGATTACATTCTCCATTAGTCCCAGTCCAGCTGGCCTTAGTGAGCTCCCATTAGATCAGCCTGCCGTCTCAGTGGGTGGGTGCACCTCTTGAATCCTGACTTCCTTTCTCGTGTTCGCCCTCCTTCTGCTCCTCATTTGAACCTTGGAAGCTCAGTCCAGTGCTCCAGTGTGGGTCTCTGTCTCTATTTCCATCCATCGCCAGGTGAAGGTTCTATGGTGATATGCAAGGTAGTCATCAGTGTGGCTATAGAATAGGACCAGTTCAGATGCCCTCTCCTCAGCTGCCCAATGAGCAAGCTGGGGACATCTCCTTGAACACCTGGGAACCACTTTAGAGTCAAGTCTCTTGCCAACCCTAAAATAGCTCCCTTAATTAAGATATATACTTCCCTGCTCCCATATCCACCTTTCTCCATCCCAACCATCCCATTACCCCAAGCTCTTCACATGCTCCCCTTCTCAATTCTCTCTCCCCCTCTCCCCTTACCCCCACCCACTCCCACTCCCAATCTCCCAATTTTTGCCTGTCAATCTTATCTACTTCTAATATCCAGGAGGATAACTACATGTTTTTCTTTGAGTTCACCTTCTTATTTAGCTTTTCTAGAATCACAAATTATAAGCTCAATGTCCTTTAGCCTAGGACCTGGTGGTTTTAATGTAGAATTTTATCAGACCATCCAAGAAGAGCTGATACCTATACTCCTTAATGTGTTTCACATAATAGATTCAGAAAAGTCATTGCCAAACACTTTTTATGAAGATACAGTCACCTTGATTCCAAAACCACACAGAGACCCAAGCAAGAAAGAGAATTACAGACCAAACTCACTCATGAACATCAATGCAAAAATTTTCAATAAAATTCTGGCAAACAGAATCAAAAAACACATTTAAAAAATTATCCATTACGATCAAGTAGGCTTCATCCCAGAGATGCAACATACGAAAATCTATCAATGTAATCCATCATGTAAATAAACTGAAGGGGAAAAAAAAGCATATGATCATTTCATTAGATGTGGAAGAAGCATTTGACAAAATTCAACACCCCTTTATGATAAAGGTTTTATTTATCTCTTTCAAACAGTGTAAATTTCATCGATGAGCTTCTAAAAATTCTCAGTCATTCCAAAGAAAGAGAGGGGAAGATGGACAACGGAAAGAGACAGAGAATGGTATACAGAAAAAGGTTGAAAAAGAGGGAGTCATTGAAAGGAACAAAAGAGAAAAAGAGGTAGAATTGAAAGAAGTGATTTAGGAAGGGGTGAAAAAGAAAAGGAAGCAGTAGTTAAGAGAAAAGGAAGGGAAGTAGGGAAAATATGGAAAGGAGATAATGATGAGGAGAAGAATGGAGAGTAAAAAAAAGAAAGAAGGGTTGAAAAAAGTCTTGTACTTAGAATCAGGTAGTCACTCCTAGATGGTGATGGTATCTTCTACACAGGTCAAAACAGCCTTCTGTTTAGACAGGTGATGATATCAGGTTTCTGGACATACAATACAAGGGAAACATCCCAAAGATCTCTACTTCAATTTTCTCTCTTAACTGTGAGATATGCCAACAAAATCGGGTTCCCCTGATGTCTGATCATGCAGTTGTACCGTTTGACCTGTTTTCTGAAAACCATTCCTTGGCTACCAGAGATAGGATGATTATATGCTTTTTCAACTGTCAAAGTCTTACCATATAGATATTCTCCCCACATAGTAGCATGGGTTTGGAAAGCAATAGAGGGGATGGTCATAAACAATTTGTCATATAAATCAAAAGGGTGTTTTTCATTAGTCGTCATTTCAAGTTGGACTTTGCTTGATTCCATTACTCATTTTGAAATTTCAAATTGTGAAACTATAATAAATCTCAGGGGAACCTCATGGAACACAGTCAACCTTTGTATGTGTATATCCTTTCATCATTCAGAAGCATTTACAAAGCTAAATAATAAACCCAAGTCAAGAATCATATTTACCAGGAAATAACATTCAATATAAATTAGAGTTCACAGAACCAGTTTGAAGTTAAGAACTAAAGGAAACGGTCCATGACATGCTTTGCTAAGGAAGCCTCTTGCCATAAATTTGAAGACTTGAGTTCAAATCCTTGAACTCAATTGGTAAAAGAGGAAATTGATTCCATAAAGTTATATCCTGACTCCTACAAGCATACCATGGCATGCAAGTGCCCACATATGTACAATAATAAATAAATATAAAATTAATTTTTAAAAAATGAACTAAGGGAAATCAATTCCTTCACAATTCCTGTGTAAATCTGAAAAAAAATGTTTAGATGGTGTATACATTTATATTTTCATTTAAATTCTCTCCTTTTGTAGCCTCATAGTATTCAACTCTAGTATCTTTAAACATCAAATCAATCAGGAAGTGCAGCAACAGGACAAAGGGAAAGGTATAGGAGTTTAGGTTTCTGATGAGATTTTAAAAAATTCCGGCCATAGTGTCATTGTATCTTTCAATTGTAGACCTTGATAAATAGCCAAATTCAAGTGCCCTGCACATTTTTGGATTAGTGTCTGGTCAAGTATTATATCTGTTCTGGAAAGGGGGTAAGAGAAAGATGAGCAGTCATACAGTTTACAGAAGTGGAAAATACTGGTAATAGAAAAAGATATAAATAAAATTGTGAAGCTTCAATAATCGAATACCATGGCGTAAGAGAGTAACAATATCTCTGGGTAAAAACCTTATACTTGGGGTTATAATTATAAGATCTTGAAACATTTTCAGAAATGTTTCCTGCTGAGAGTCAAACTAAACTTAGTGAAGATAGACTGAGGAAAAATAAATTTCTGTTATCAATGTAATGAAAAGAACAAAAGTGAGCAAGTGCTCATGAATTTTTGCCACCAAAAATTGTATTAAACCCCTCTTAAATGTTACTGTTATTTTGAGTACGTCTCAGCAGATTTATTTCTTCACCAATCACTGAAATATAGTTCATTGACTGAAAAATACTCAAACAGCACTCCTTCAGCAAACACACACTCAAAAAACTAAATCCCTTTGTTTGATCATCACATATGTAAATTCTACCTCACAGCTTAAATCAAGCAGAAAACTCCCAAATACTCTTCAGTACACATTTATTAATCAGTCAAGTAAGGTTTAATTTTAGATTATGGAGTATTGCAGCAGGAGCTAAGAGATAAAGAGAAATGTGTGAGAGTCCTTTCCCTTATGGCTATTACCAAAGGCATATTGCTGCTGATTTAGTTGTACATTAACTTAAAAACGAATTATTGAACCTGTTTAGAGGTGGAGGTACTTCATCTTATAAAATGTGTATTTCTTCCATATCTTGAATAAGGATCTACTACATTGGTGTAGAACTGATACAGTGACTCCCTGGTTGTGTTTCTTCATAGCAATTGATTCTGTTATAAGCTTAATCAGAAACCTTTTATTTTTAATGCTGAGGAAAAGCACTTTTAAACCACTACTTCTGTATGTAGAATTTCCAACTCTTATTAAATGACTGATTTACAGTTATACTAAATTGATTTTTTTATTTTTAATATACCTAGTAGGAGGATGCTATAAAAGCTTTTAAGGAAGCCAATGAATCTTTTGGAGTGGAGAATGTGCCATTTCAATCAGTCTGAGTTAAGCTCTTATTGTCATACATAACAAATGAATGAACATGGTGAAGTTCTGGGTGCTAGCATAGGTGAAAGAACAGTTGGTAGAAATCTATTTATGATTAACCTACAGAAATAAATATACTTCCTTTTAAAAAGAAAATGATAGAAATCTTCCTGAGAAAACTATATTCTCTTGCATTTGTCTACTGATTTGTAGTTACTGCAAGTTACTAACCATTCTAAAAGCCAAGTATGAACGGGATTACAATCTACCTAGAATTTACTACATTCAGTAAAGAGTTAAAGCACTCAAGCTTGAAAGTCATCTACCGCAAAAGCTGTTTATTCCCCATATAAAATCTTACTGTACATTGTGTCCTCAACGATATAAGGGCTGCAACCGAGCAGACTGCTAAACATCTCAAATATTAATTTATTGGCCTTCAAGGCTCTGCGTGCAAGCATACAGAGTAGCATATTAGGGATTGGTAAGAAAGAATAAGTGAGATTTGACAATTCTATTGGAATCTTCTGTGGTTTGGAATTGGAATATTTTAAGGCAACATGAGTTGAGAAAGATATTTTGAACAAATAGCTTCATAAAGTAGGTCTGGTTTTAAAAGCTAGAGGGATTTGAGAAATTCATTTTTATTCTTCAGAAATAATTAGAAGTGGGAAGCAGTTTATTGAAAATATCAGAAAACACAAACAGTGCAATCTCCCTATGGGTTAGTATCTATCTTGTTATTGTTTCACCCCGGTGTGAGCCACAGCCTCTCTGGCACAGGTGTTTCTGTCTTCAAAAGACACATTTATGCCCCGTCCTGAGCATTTCATTATTTATTTCTATGAATCTGGCTGGCAACAACATCAGGTTTTATACATATACAATAGCTTTTCAGACAAGAAATCAACAATTTGCATTTGGGAAAAAAGAATACTTTGTGGTTAACTGATGAGTATAAATAAGTGTCTGGTATAGAGTGTTAGATAAGAAAATGATTTGAAGAGAGGAGGGAAAGCAGGAATTTGCTTCTTTTACAGTCTTAGTAACAGAAAAAGACCTATCAGAGAAATATGCAGCAGTCTTTTTAAACATATCATAATAATTTAGAAATAAATGAAAGGAAATGTTAAACTTTATTCATGCATCTTAAACCCTGGGGAGAAGACTGAAGCAAAACAAGAGATCCAAAAACAAAGGCTATTTCTAAAGACTGATATTTATTAGTTCTCATTCATAAATGTCTGCTTTGATCTTGTTTTTGCATTTTCGGGTTCATCGTCTGCCTTTCTTTAATTTGCCTCTATATTTCTCCTATTATTCAGACACAGTAAAAAAGGTTTCTTTCCTTTTTTTATTCTGTACTTCTTAGAATTCTGAAACAGTGCCCAACTGAATAAAAAGCCCAAAACAAACTGACCTAGAATTCAAGAAAATGAAGTAACATCTTGTGCATGCAACCACACTCTTTCAGCACTAAAAAGGTCATGCTGAGACTTCAAGACAGAAACACACTTACTTTCTCAACACATAATTTGCATGTGAGAACCAAGTCCATCTACTTCCTGATAATGAGAGATATTTTGTTTTCACTTTTTTTTTTGCCACGAGTTTTACCTCTGATTTCTGTGCAGCCATCCTCTCTTTCTATGACCTCTGTACTGCTGCAACTTGGATCTGATTTTCGAGCTAACACGTTTACCTTATAACCAGTCCCGGGAGCCATACAGTCCTTGCACTTTTCTGCTTTGTAGTGCCAAAACCTTCATGCCTCGCTGAAAGCTGCATAACATTAAACACGTGCTGCAGATAGATGTTCAAATTAGAGATGGAACAAACTATCCATTGAGAATCCACTAAATCACTGAAGCAACAAACCTGCAGATCCAGAGTTCGTATCAGTAAATTAAAATATACTCCCTGTGATGATAAAAGTGAAGCATATTTTATTTTAAAATACTAGCAATAACTCCTGAGCAATCAATACCTTTCTTGAAGCAGGAAAATTGCACAGCCCCAATTGTTACTGTACATACATTGGAAAGGACAGATGAGCTATGGATGTGAGCCCTTCAGCAAAAACCAGGTATGAAACGTCTTTGGCATCTGGCACTTAGATTGGATTCAGCAGTCAGCCCTTGAACTCTTTGTGTTACAGGCTTCTCACGTTTGACAGCATGTTGTCTTGCAAGCTTGAGGGATGTCTAAAAATCAAATACGAATACTTTTCTGACAAATGTGTGGCTTTTCCCCACCTCCGCTTCAGGGGATGCAGGCTGAGCTTGTGAGATAAAAGCAGAGCAGCAGGTGATATTGTATGGAATTCGATGAGGAAAATATGCATTTCTGAAGTGTCAAGTGCTTGATGATGAAGACGTGTTATTTCTTTAGAAATTGTTTTAGGGAACCGAAAGAATAAAATCCCTCTCAAATGAAATACGACTCTATTTAAAAATGTAATCCTGTTGCTTATGCTTCTTTCTGTATAAGGTAAAGTTGGAGGGCTGGAAGACTTGCTTCAGAATATTGTGTGAATATAGTAAATGTAACTTACTAGTGGAGAAGAGGATGTACAGAGAAACGGTCCTAGGCAATGCACACATCAGGGTGTTTGTTGATTGCATAACAAATACAGAAAATCTGATTCTTGTGATCACTGTTATATTTCAGTGAGAATGAACTCTCTGCAAGTTGCCTAGATGCTTCAGGACATTGTTTATTCTCAAAGCCCAGTTCATTTGTGCAGTTATGTCATTGCTATATCTGTAAATATTTGCAAATACTTTCAGGCTTGGGAAATTTGCTTTCCAGCTTGAAGTACCCTCCATTATTCTGAGCTAGATACTACCATTTGGAACAATTGATGGATTGCTGTATTTTGATAGATTGTTGTTTGCATGTGTGTCCTTCAAAAATGTTTGATAACTTTTAGTTTTATGCCAGATAATAATCTGCATTAGGAATATAGAATGTTTATGATGTTTCTAGATGGAGTCCCCTGAAGCAAACATCAAAAAATAGCTTTGACATTAAAGTATGAACATGAACACTTTCAAAAGGGAAATTTGTTCCTTTAAAATACATCTACTTGTTAACCCAAAATGACAGAATTCTTTCAATGCCTCCACACATAGCAAAAAGTATGTCTTGTGCATGAGATTGGAAGCTCATGTATACCATTTTTTGTAAAACAAGTAAGGTATAATGTTTGCTCTCTTTACAGTTCTGTCACATGTGAGCTCCTTATACCAAATGTGTTTTTCAGACTCCAAAAAATAAGGGATGTGTTTCAGTGAGATGAACTACAAGAAAAAAGAATCATGTATATGGGACAGAAGACAAAATTGACTTTTTTTCACAAGCATTTACTTGAATATATGTATGTGCCTACTGGACACACATGCAGAACAAGAAATGAGAAATTAAAGGCTGTCATTTGATAAAAACCTTCCAACTATAAAGAGTTCTATAAATATGTTCTTCAGTAGTAAATATTCATTTTCATGATATTTTTTGAGACCAGTTTCTTAACTTTTATTTCTGTAATAAAGAATTCCTTAAGTTATTTTTTTAAGTAAATTTTATTAAATTATAAAAGTTTCCATTTCCGCCCCCCCTCCCAACACCCTCCCACTCCCCCCACTCCCCCTCCTCCTCCCTCTTCGTCCCCCAGGGCAGTCAGGGTTTCCTGCCCTGTGGGAAGTTCCAGTTCCTTCCCCCTCCCTCCAGGTCCAGGATGGTGAGTGTCCAAACAGACTGGATCCCCAAAATCCAGTATATGTAGAGGAAACAGGTCCCAGTGTCATAGTCAATGGCTTTTCAGAAAGACTTCGGGCCAGCCACAGTCAGAGAATCCGGTCAAATTCCGAGAATCTGGTTAGATCACGTCCTCGTTCAGTCCCAGTCCAACTGGCCTTGGTAAACTCTCATCAGATCCGTTCCCTTGTATCAGTGGGTGATAGCATCCCTCGCAGTACTGATTTCGTTTTTCATGTTCTTCCTCCTTCTGCTCCTCATTTGGACCTCGGGGGGCTCAGTCCGGTGCTCCAATGTGGGTCTCCGACTGTATCGCCGTCCTTCGCCAGATGAAGGATCTGGGACTCTTGTCTATTTCCTACTTCCTGGTGGATAGCTAAATAATCTTCATCAGGTTCATCTTCTTATTTAGCTTCTCTAGGATCACGAATAATAGGCTCAAAGACCTTTAATTATGGTTAGAATCCACTTATGAGTGAATACATACCATATTCCTCTTTTTGGGTCTGGCTTACCTCACTCAGTAAAGCGTTTTCTATTTCCATCCATTTGCATGCAAAATTCAAGATGTCATTGTTTTTTACCGCTGAGTAAAACTCTAATGTGTATATGTTCCACACCTTTTTTAACCATTCTTCTATTGAGGGGCACCTAGGTTGTTTCCAGGTTCTGGCTATTACAAATAGTGCTGCTATGAACATAATAGAACAAATGCTTTTGTAGTATGTTAGGGAATCTTTAGGGTATATTCCCAAGAGTGGAATTGCTGGGTCCTAAGGGAGGTTGACTCCCAGTTTCCTGAGAAACCGCCACACTGATTTCCACAGTGGCTGCACAAGTTTGCATTCCCACCAACAATAGATGAGTGTTCCCCTCACCCCACATCCTCTCCAGCATAGGCTATCGTTGGTGTTTTTGACTTTAGCTATTCTGACAGGTGTAAGATGGTATCTCAAAGTGGTTTTGATTTGCATCAAGTCCAAATGGATTAAAGACATCAACATTAATCCGTCCACTTTGAACCTGATAGAAGAGAAAGTGGGAAGTAGTCTACAAGATTTAGGCACAGGACGCCTCTTCCTAAGTAGGACCCCAGCAGTACAGACAATAAGAGAAACAATGAATAAATGGGATCTACTGAAACTGGGAAGCTTCTGTAAAGCAAAGGACACTGTCAGTAGGACAAAAAGGCTGCCTTCTGACTGGGAGAAGATCTTCACCAACCCCTCATCAGACAAAGGTCTGATCTCCAAAATATACAAAGAACTCAAGAAACTAGGCACTAAAACTATAATTAACCCAATTAAAAAATGGGGTACTGAACTTAACAGAGAATTCACAACAGATGAGCTTCGAATGGCCAGAAGACACTTAAGGTCATGCTCAAGAATTCCTTAAGTTAAAATTGAAAAATGTTAATTATGACATTGTGTTAGCCCATTCCTCCTATCATGATTGATGTTTTGAGACAAAACATTGAATCCTTTGGTATGGTTCTTTTATTCTTTTGCTTTCTGTTCATTGATATGAATTGTCTGCTGTTGCAACTGAAATTTCCTTTCTTTGCTCCCTCTTTCTGTCTCTTTTTCCCTTCTCTCTCTCTCTCTTTTCATTTGGAAGAATCTTATGAAGCCTATGATGACCTTAATTTGACAATGTAGGAAAGAATGACCTTAAACATCTGATTATTTTTTCTGTGCATTTTGGGGTTACAGGCTTACACAGCTGTATCTGGTTTATGTAATTCAGAGCTTGCTGCATGCCTGGTCAGCACTCAACATACTGTGGTACATCTCCAGTTCACTACAGTAATCTCTTTCTTTTAAAAAAATCTTTATTAAGTTGATTCTTTGACAATTTCACACACATACATACATACATACACACGCACACACACGCACACACACACACACACACACACACATTGCATTCAAGTTACTGTCACCCTTATCATCTCCCTACCACTCTTATTATCCTCTTCTGCCCTTTAAATGTCCTTTTCACATTATGTGCCTCTGCCTTTTTTTGTGAATGATATAAACAAAGAATAATAGCAATGTCCCACATAGGAACACACAAAGTGAAAGTAGTTCATCACTTGCATTTGTTTTTGGCAAAAGAGTGTGCTAAGACAAAAGCAAGCATGCTTAGTCAAGATGGCTAGTCTTTAATCCCTGAACTAGGTGATAGCTGTATTTCATCCCATTGGTTGAGCTCATCCTTCGCAATCAACAGAAAGGGAAAGGGAGGAGGGAGTTAAGAGATCTTAATCCTTGCTTGGTTAATTATGTTTGATAGAAACTAGATTTCTGATATCTCATATCATGGAAGATGTTTTGGTCATTCTGTTTGTTTGTTTTCTGCCTTGCTTGTTCTTCTCATTATAAAACACATTTCCCTTGTTTTACTCTTTTTCCTTGCTTGACATTCCTCTAGGAACTATTTGAATATTTCCCTGAGAACACTTGTGGTCTCTAAGACAATTTATAATCTCATACAGTGACATGAGCTTGTTAGGTCTTTCTATGTACCTTAACCTATTACTGTCCCTACTTGCTTGACTCAGCTCAGGGACATTTGTAAAGTGTTAACCACTAGATTCCTTGAGACTCCCACTGTTTCTGTTTCTCTGTTTCCTAAATGAAAATCAATTGTGTGGTTTTGTAGTGAAAGTTGTTAGTTTTGTTTGCTTGCTACACTTTATTTTGTTTTTTTTTTAAAACGTCTAAAGTCTTCAGACATGTGGAGCTTTGCCAAAGGTTTACTGACATTCTAGCTTTCTACAAAATTCCCTTCACTGCATGCATATTTTCAGACCAGGTTGCTCCATTGTGCAAAATTTCTTGGTTTCTCCTCATTCTAGGCATTCTCAAGTTTTTGATAATGGAAATCAAGCATATTTTTTCCAATGTCTCAGGGTAACTACGGCCTCTATATTCAAATAATTATTTATTTGCCTGAAAAAAATAGCAAGTATGGTCACTAACATAAAGAAATGACATTATAATGATGTGCACATATATGATCAAACTGCAATTCAGGAATGTATGTTTATATTTTCTGAGTAATTGGGGTGACTGTGGTACAGATTCTGCATGAGAGGTAAAATGCAGAGGAATACAACTCAAATTCTCTCCCCCTTGCTCTCACTTTCTCCCTCACTTCCTCCATCCTCCGCTCTGTCTTTTGTGCACCTACACACACACACACACACACACACACACACACACACAACAATACAAAAGCAATCCATGAAAAATAAACAAATGAATGGATTTATTAAAAAGTCAGTGCTTTTGGATTTGACATTTGGGGAAAATGATTTTTGATAAGATGGAGTAAAAACATCAGCTTTAAAAATGCCAGGTTGCCCCATTTTAAGTTTTCAAGCAGGCTAACCTTTTTTTTTCCCCCTTCTCTTTCTTCCTCTCACTCAGTAGGGAAAAGAACATAGTATATACAGTTGCCCTGGCGACAAGCACAATAATAATATCTATAGCATCCATGTGAGCCTTAATTACAGCATTATATTAGACTAAGACATGCTAATTCTTTAGGAAGACCTAATTTTTTGGATTTTTACTATAGAGAGTACTAGCTGTTGGTACATCACTTTTAAAATCAAAACACCTGCAACTTTACAAAAATTAGTTTCATCACAACTAAACAACAAATAGTTTCTCTGATAATATTTCAAGAATGAAAACCAAGACTACTGACCTAGACATTCTGTTTTGATGATGTTTGCTTGATCAATTATGTAGTAACTATCAGTGATATGTATATATTAGTGGGGTATGGGTTTAAATATTTTTAGGTATAAAAAAATCTATGTTATAGAGCTTAAACGACATTAGGAAGATATAAAAATACCATATATATAAAATTCCATGAATGCCAACACTTGTGTGTTTTTCTGTACATTATCCAAACAAAGTACTAGTTCAAACGTTGGCATGAACATAGCACTTCTTGTGGTTTTTGTGAATAAGACCATGCTGTAAATGATGTAGAAGAAAAGGGCATACATTTGCCTACTGTTCTTATACCAATATGTTTTTCAGTCTTCTTTCTGAATGGAGTCTGCCCCAGTTGCAATAGAGCCATGCTTCATCAAATCTCTCTTATGTTTTGAATCTCTGACTTCTCCCATAATTAGTTAAGGGAAGTATTTTCTTTTAACTTTTCTCTGGTTGTTTTGAGTGAGGGTCTAATGTAGTCTAAGTGTTTCTTAAGCTCTCTGATGCTGAGGCTGAGCTAAAAGTCTCATTCCTACAACTAACACTGGTGTGTGTGTGTGTGTGTGTGTGTGTGTGTGTGTGTGTGTGTGTGTGTGTTTCTAGCTTGTGTACTTCTACCTTCTCATGTTAGGCATTACTGGAGATTGAAGCTAGGGCGTTGGGTATATTAGCATGGTCCTATAGCCACTGAGCTACATCCCCAGAACCCAGTAAAGCTTTTTTTATTTAAAAGTAGTTATATAATTATGATACGCCTACTGAAATAATTTTGTATTTTATGAACAACTGACTTTGAAGTTTAATTATATCCATAAAATGTCATTAATATTTTACCTGGATCAATGTTTAATTGAATAATCACTAAGAAGGCATCTTAAATGTCTATATTTGGAATGCAATCTACAATACTGTTAGACACCAGGAAAGGTATCTGGCAAATACATCAGGCAAAATACAAGTATAGCTCCAGGTTGAGGGAATTCAGCACTGTTTTCTGATCTCTTAGGACCCCTGCACCACCTGGCCATGGACAAACATGAACATACACACAAGTCTTAGCTCTTTAATAATTTTTCCACAATTAAAATTTTCTTATAAATGATATATATCCAAAATCTCAGTGATATTACTCTCTCTCGAATATATATATATGTATATATAGATATAGATATATGTACTGATCGCATTGTCATTTTTACTAAACCTTCAAAACTCATTGTGTGTGTGTGCACACACATGTGGTTATCTCTGTGTGTCTAATTTTGAATTTTAAGTCACTATGATCTAGTTGAAAATGGACTTCGCAGATGTAAGTTTTAAGCAATTTATTTATATTGGTAAATCCCAATTCATCAATAATATTAGGGTAAAAACAAAATATATTTGGAAGTAGTGGAATATAAACTGATAAACAGAGGTACAAGCATAAGTCCAGAAAGAATATGTTTAACTTCGGCCTGATTATTTTCTTTGTGATCTAACAAGTAAAGCTTACCTGAAGATCAGAGTGCAGAACTAAGTCACTAGTTAACTATAGAGACAAGACCATGGTGGCACACACCTTCAATCTCAGCACTCGGGAGACAGAGGCTGATGGATCTCCGTGAGTTCAGTGCCTCCCTGGACTACACAAGATTGAATCACTCTAAAAGAGAAACAGAGATCTTTTGATCCCAGCACTTGGAATAGCATGCCTTTAATCCCAGCACTAGGGAGATGGGGACAGGAGTGATATGGCCGGGCCAAGAGAGGAATATGGGGTGGCAGTAGAAAAGAGTACAGAGCATTTAGTCTAAGGACTTGTAGAGACAGGATGCCCCATTCAGTACGGGGATTCATAGAGACTGGATCTTGCCCCCTTCAGTCTGAACATTGGGAGAGGTAATAACTCTAATGGTTGGTTGCTCTGATTCTCTGACCTTTCAGCTTTCACCACCAAATATCTGACTCTGGGTTTTTATTTTAACAAGACTAATTATAACTGTGTTACATAACTTCTTTTATTACAGACCATATTACTCCATCTTTAGTCATATAGAATTGCATCACGAACTTATCATACTTATAGTCACTTTTGAGATTTTCAGTGCCTACAATTATTATCTGACTCCTTCAGATTGCAATTAGTTTACTCTTTCTTAAAACAAATCACTGTCAATATCACGTATTTTATTATATACAAATAATCGATTAAAATAGTTACTTGATTCAGATAACTGAATAGAGTGTGTTAAATATCAACCCTGTTTCAGGCCGCAGTTGTTACTGTTCAATCATGACATAATACCACTGATGACTATTAATTGGGTGAATATTTTCAAATCAACTGGTAGCTTTTAAAACTTATATCAGATGGCCAGGCAGTGGTATTGCATCCCAGCACTTGGGAGGCACAGACAGGGGCAGCTCTGTGGGTTTGAGACCACCCTGGCCTACAGAGTAAGTTCCAGGAAATCCAGGACTAGAATACAGAAAAACCCTGTCTTGAATAATCTATAATGATGATGATGATGATGATAATAATGATAATGATAATAATAATAATAATAATAATAATAATAAATGTCAGGCTTGTCCAGGGAAAATGGAAGAACATACCATTAAGAAGAAAATATGTGAGCCACCAAGTGTTTGCTGGGAACTGAACTCAGGACCAGGGGAAGAGCAGTCAGTGTTCTTAACCTCCGAGGCATCTCTCAAGCCTCCAAAATGATTTATTTGTTTTTATTTTATGTGTATTGTTGTTTTCTCAGCATGTATGTCTATGTGAGGGTGGATGCCCTGGAACTGGAGTTACAGACAGTTGTGAGCTACCATATGGGTGCTGGGAATAGAACTCAGGCCTTCTGAAAGAGCAGCCAGTGCCCTTAACCACTGAACCACCTCTCCAGCCCCATCAAAATCCAAATAAAATTCTTAACAGACATTGAAAAAACAATAATCAGCTTCAAATGAAGAACCAAAAATAACAGGATAGTCAAAACAATCCTGTACAATAAAGGAACTTCCAGAGGCATCATCATACCTGATATCAAGCTCTGTTACAAGCTACAATAATGCATACTGACATAAAAACAGAGAGGTTGAACAATGGAAGAGAATCGAAGACCCAGATATTAACTCACACAACTATGAACACCCGATTTTTGATAAAGAAGCTATAATGATACAATGTACAAAAAGAAAGTATCTTCAACAAATGGTACTGGCATAAGTAGATGCCCACATGTAGAAAAATGAAAATAGATCCATATCTTTCGCCACGCACAAAACTCAAGTCCAAATGGATTAAGACCTCAATAAAAAAAACAACCACACTGCTCTTGAGAGATGAGAAATTGGGAAGTAGTCTTCAATGCATGGGCACAGGAGACCACTTCTTAAATATAACCCCAGTAGCACAGACACTGAGAGCAACAATAAATAAATGGGACCTCGTGAAACTGAGAAGCTATTGTAAAGCAAAAGACACAGTCAATAAGACAAAAAGGCAGCCTACTGAATGGGAAAATATGTTCACCAACTCCATATCAGACAAAGGACTTATCTCCAAAATATATAAAGAACTCAAGAAACTAGAAATTAAAATTCTAAATAACCCAATTAAAAATGGGGTACAGAACTAAACAGAATTTTCAACAGAAGACTCTCAAATGGCCAAAAAATACTTGAGGAAATGTTCAACATCTTTAGTTATCAGGGAAATACAAATCAAAACAACTCTGAGAAACCATCTTACACCTGTCAGAATGGCTAAGATCAAAAACACCAATGATTGTTTATGATGAAGAGGATGTGGAGTAAGGACAACACTCATCCATTGCTGGTGGGAGTGCAATCTTGTACAACCACTTTGAAATCAGTAGGGAGGTTTCTCAGAAAATTGGGAATCAGCCTACCTCAGGATCCAGCAATACCACTCTTAGGAATATACCCAAAAGATGCTCAATCACACTACAAAAGCATTTGTTCAGCTATGTTCATAGCAGCATAATTTGTAAGAACCTGGAAACTACTTAGATGCCCCTCAACCAAAGAATGAATAAAGAAGATGTTGCACATTTACATATTAAAGTACTACTGGCAATAAAAAGCAATGACATCTTGAATTTTGCATGCAAATGGATGAAATTAAACACTATCCTGAGTGAGGTAACCCAGACTCCCCCCAAAAATGAATAGGGTATGTGCTAACTCGTAAATGGATAAATAAAGGACATTGAGCCTAGAGTTCATGATCCTAGAGAAGATAAGTATTAAGGTGAACCCCCTCAAAAAACATATATAAATTCGCCTGGAAATTGGAAACAGACAAGATCACCTGGCAAAATTGGGAACATGGAAGTGGGGGAAGAAGGGAGGGTGAAAGGGGAAGAAGAGGGGAGAAAGGGAGGATTGAGGAGAATGTGAGGGAATGGGATAGTCAAGATGAAGGAAGGACAGAGATGAGAGCAAGCAAAGAGATATCTTGACTGAGGGAGCCATTATAGGGTTAAGAGAAAACCAGCTATAAAGAAATTCCCAGGAATCCACAAATCTGACTCCAGCTGAGACCATAGGCAATAGAGGAGAGGGGGCCTGATCTTGATTTGCCCTGTAGTCAGACTGATGAATATCTTAAATATCATTGAACCTTCATTCAGGAACTGATGAAAACAGAGGCAGAGACCCACATCGGAGCACTGGTGTGAGTTGACCAAGTCCAACTGAAGAGTGGGAGGAATGAGAATATAAGCAAAGAGGTCAAGACCATGATGGGTTCACCCACCGAAACAGTTTACCTGAGCTAATGGGGGCTCACCAACTCCAGCTGGACTGGGGGAATAAGCATAGGAACAAACTAGTCCCTCTGAATGTGGCTGATAGTTGTATGGCTGGAACAGACTGAGAGACCACTGGCAGCGACACTGGGTTTTATCCCTACTCCCTGTAATAGCTTTTTGAGAACCTATTCTCTTTGGATGTATACCTTGCTCAGCCTAGATATAGAAGGCAGGGCCTTGGACCTTTCACAAAATAATGTGCCATATCCTCTCTGAGGATTGGAGGAGGTGAATTGGGAGGGTGTGTGAAGGGAATTGGAGGAGGGGAGGGAGTGGGAACTTGAATTGGTATTTTTTAAAAATCTAACAAATTAAAAAATATGTACATAAATAAGCATTAGATTATAAAAAGAAGAAAATACGTAATTTTGGGAGGTAAAGATAGATTAATACAGTAAATAATAGCTTTTCACTTATCTATAGAGCCTATTGACCATTTAATAGCAACAGTGAACTGAACATCCCCTACATGCCACTCATTGTGTTCAAAGATTACAAAGATGAATAAGACATGATTTTTTTGTTCTTAAAGATCATATTAATCCATAGGAGAGATGTATGCACATGCAAACATGCATTATTACACATGTGATTAATCATAACTTTCTTTATGTTTGCTAGATACTTTTATGTTTATTCAGTTTAACTGCTGCATGAGACCACATTGAATACATATATACACACACATACATGTGTGTGTGTGTGTAAAATCAGACATGTCTTTGAACTTGCTCATTCTAAAACCATTTATTGAGGAATCTTTTTGTTGCTGTTGTTGAGGTTTTTGTTTGTTTGTTTGTTGTTTGTTTTTCAAGACAGGGTTTCTCTGCAGCTTTGGAGCCTGTACTGGAACTAGCTCTTGTAGACTAGGCTGGACTAGAAATCACAAAGATCTGCCTACCTCTGCCTCCAGAGTGCTGAGATTGAAGGTGTATCACAATCCTAACAGCGATCCTAACCGCTCGCTGATTAGGAATCTTTCTTACTAGACTGTGTCACACATCACTGTTACAAATCTCAGTAAGGCACAATTTCTAGCTTTAAGATGCTCAAAATTCAGAAAATTTAAGAGACTTTCTAATGAACATTGTACAGTTGTGATAGTCTTACTTAGTGGTCTACACAACTCAACTAAGTATGAGATGTCTAGGGTATGATCTTGAGAAATTAAGTGAAGTAGAATCAAAAATTACAGTTCCAATTATGTTCAAAGCCAGAAGTTACTGAAAAATTTTAATTAACAAAATTGGCAAGAGCAGAGGAAACCTTCATCCGACGTTGGATGGCGATACAGACGGAGACCCATATTGGAGCACCGGACGAAGCCCTCTATGGTCCAAATGAGGAGCAGAAGGATGAAGAAAATGAAGAAAGAAATCAGGACTGTGATGGGCGCCATCACCCACTGATACAAGGGGACTGATCTAATGAGAGTTCACCAAGGCCAGCTGGACTGGAACTGAACGAGCACGTGATCTAACCAGATTCTCTGAATGTGGCCAGATTCTCTGGATGTGGCTGGCCCAGAGTCTTTCTGAAAAGCCATTGACAATGACACTGGGACTTGTTTCCTCTACATATACTGGATTTTTGGGATCCAGTCTGTTTGGATACTCACCTTCCTGGACTTGGAGGGAGGGGGGAGGAACTTGAACTTCCCACAGGGCAGGAAACCCTGACTACTCTTAGGGATGGAGAGGGAGGAGGAGAGGGAGTGGGGGAAGTGGGAGGGTGTTGAGAGGAGGGGCGGAAATGGAAACTTTTATAATTTAATAAACTTTAAAAAAATATAATAAAAATGAGTACATTTTTTTCTCTGTCTAGGATTGAATGAGATGTGTCTTACACAAGCTCATGTATTTGAATACTTAGTTTCTAGCTGGTGCTAATGTTCTGAGAATTTATGGGAACTTAAGGATGTGGAGCCTTGCTGGAGGAAGAAAAATGTCCTTGGGGGCAAGATTTGTGAGTTTATTATTTTTTTCTGACTTCCAGTTTATTTGTTCTTTGTCTTGTGTATAGATAAAACTTTGATCAGCCAGCTTCTGATCATAGCTACTGCAACCTAAGGAGTGACCAGTCTGCCATTATGAACTCTGATCCAGTAGAACAATAATCTAAAATAAAAGCTTTTCTTGATATATTGCTTTGCATCACGGAATCTTATTTACAACAGGAAAGTTATTTTCAGTTAAATGTGGCCTCTTTTAAGGAGGCCTTTCAAAATGCTAATGTCAATGGAGAGTTAATCTATCACACCAACAACAGACTTGTTATCCCCCCTCTTCCACCTCTGATAAGAAAGACAAAACAGCAAGAAGATACAGAAGATGATGGGGAAAGACAGGGTAGTGAGGGGTTTCAGAAGCTCCTCAGAATACAAGCATTTGCTGAGGTCTATAAACTGCATCTGTACCTTAACTCCAAAGATATTTCCACTGAATCATTTTAACTACCAGCACTCTACTTCCTTTGCATAACGTTCCTATATTCTCAATCAACTGTTAATAAAGACTTTCAATTCATCTCTTAGTAGGAAAGCAGTCTTTGTGAACATTATAGTGCTTAGGCTGCAATTCTTTCTTACAAATTAGAAATTAATAAGCAATAAATATAATACAATTACTTTGAAATAATAGTTTTAAGGACTACATTGGTTTCATTTTAGCTAAGTGTATGTAAACACATATTGGATGAGACCCATATGAGGAAGTTATTTTATTAGTAATGGTTTCCACTAAAAGAAAACAGAAGCAAAATCTCTTTGAGTTTAAATACAGCATGACTTGTGTTCATTAATTTCTTCTTAACTTTAAAAATGTGACTTTTCACCAAAGAAAGAGAGGGTGAGAGAAAGAGAAACATATCTCCTAATCCTTCCCTAGTAGTTCCACCAACCAGAATGTTACACAATATTTGTTTACACTGTGAATATGTGTCTTTGCCAAAGTGTCTTCTGGTTAGTTATTAAAGATCTGAACAACAAATAGCTAGGCAAGAAGAGGTTAGGTGGGAGTCCTGGGCAAAGAGAGCACACTGGGAAGAAGAAAGGTGGTATTGCTAGCCAGAATAGAAGGAAACAGGAGTTTCAAGATGGAAGAAAGTTAATGCCACTTGGCAGAATGTAGATTAATATAAACGGGTTAACATAAGCTATAAGGGCTACTTGAGACAAGCCTAAGCTAAAGTCTGGACAGTCATAATTAATATAAATCACTATGTCATTATTTGGGAGCTAGCTGACAAGACAGAGAAATACTTGGTACATGGAACCAAGTATACAAATGTATGATCATGTGGCAGGGAAAATCTCATTCAAACCACCACAGGTATGTTTATCTTACAGTATGCTAGCTACCATAAAAGCATTAAAGTTAAGGCAGAAAACAATGTGGACATGCTTCTCTTCTTTTACAGATTTTAGAGTATGTTAGCATTTGTAAAAATATAAAGATAACTACACAAGAAAGTATAAAGCAATAAAAAATTCATTATAATCAATTAAGAGAGTAATCACCCTTTTCTTAGCTATGTTTTGTTCTTTTTGTTGTTGTTGTTGTTTGTTTGTTTTCTGGTTGAGTGAACCTGAAGTGAGCTCTTTGGTTTTAAGATTCTGTCAATTTATATCATATTATCAAATGTATTTGCTCCTAAGATGTCCATATACCTCCTAAAATAAATGCTCAAAGTATACTTTCCATTTACCTTTCATAGTATGTATCAACTGCAGCTCAATTTCCTGATTCTCAGCATAGAAATGCTCCATTTTCACTCTGTCACCTTATAAGTAAGATTAGCACCTATTGAAATTTCACATCATGCTTCCTAATCCCTTTCATAGCCCCAAGAAAAACTTACGAAGTAACAAAAAAATAAAAACAATATATAATATTAATTAAAAAAACAAATGGAAAAAAACAAAAACAAACAATCAAACAGCACAAAACACTCTAACTTCTCGTCTCCATCTTTTTTTGCCTCGTCATTGCCTCATTATTTGTTTTAGAGGCATTGGGAGCTGCTATGTATCACAGTATATCCTTTTGTCCACACAGCTTGATTTGCAAATGTTCATTGTTTAATGTGTTGTTGGTCAGTTCAAGGCCTCTAGCTCTGGTACACTATCAATAGTGGACCCTCAATAAAACTCCCCCTGGATGTACTGCTGATGCGATGAGTCATGGAGATCTTGCAGCAATAGTTCCACAGAACCAGTCCTTCCATATTCTTGAGTAGTTCATAGGTGGGATATATGTTTCAGATTGGCTACTCTAAGCCCAGGATGTGTGCCTGGGTGATAGCTAATCTGGTCAGACCATGCCTCTGGGACCATACCATCTAAAACAATTGGTAAAACCAACTATTTCAGTCCTGTTGTGAGAATCAGGGCAGGCCCTTCCAAGTGCAGGAATGATGGAGGAGCACTCTCCTCTGAGGGGCAGGTTCAGCTCTTTCAACTGGGGCCATTGGTTGTTTTATCCCAGGGTTGTCAATGGGAGTGATCATCTCTCAGATAACAGTAGGTGCCAGCTCTACAGGACCCATCATATTTCAACTCATTGTCTGTGTGGGCCCTTGTTGTAACACAGAAAACAAACATCAACACAGACACCAGCTGCAGCAGGATCACGAACTGAGCCATGGGCATCAGCAGTAACTTGGGCCTGAATGTCATCATGGGCCCAGGTGGCAGTACAAGTCCATGCTAGGCAGGGTCCAAGCAGCAGCATGGTCCCTGGACTCCAATATGGCTCCAGGTGTCATCCCAGATCCCGGACATCTGCACTGCCTTTGGTGATAATAGAAGCCATGGACTTCTAGCTGAGATAGGGCCATGGACTCAGATTTAGCCCTCAGTAGCAGCTTGACCTAGATGATATCATGGCCCTTGGTTGATGTCAGGGCATTCAGATCATCATGGCCCCAGCAGCAACACACCCCTCTGACACAAACCTGAGCACAGGTGGTGGTTCAGAACACCAGCATCCTTATGAACATTGGTTGCAATATGAGCTAAGGACATCATCAGAGACCCTGGTGAGAGAGACCTTGGCAGCAGTCCAGGACTGGATGTCATCATTGCCTTAGGTGTTTGGCTGTGCAGGCCACTCACAGAAACCCAATCCTCCTCACCTTCGTCTCCTCAGATAAGCTTTTGTACATAGGACATGAACCATTCTTCTCTCTCTCTCTCTCTCTCTCTCTCTCTCTCTCTCTCTCTCTTTGTCTCTGTCTCTCTCTGTCTCTCTCTCTCTCTCTCTCTCTCTCTCTCTCTCTCTCTCTCATATCCCACCATGTATTTGCTGACCATATTGGTGCTGGACAGGCCGTGATTTCTCTTACCAATTCAGGGCAAGCAGCCTCAGTTATGCATGCAATACGTACTCTTTTTAATCAACTAGGTCTTTAACCTATAACTAGCACACTCTCTGGCACCTTGTGGTTGTATCTCAAGTGGGTGTCTCAAACGGATGGTAGAAAAATAGTGAATTTATACACTTTTAATTTCAAATTATTGTTTTCCTTGTGGTATTTTTAGTAGTACTGTTAAGTCATCTCTGACAGTTCCTGCTATTTCCTCTCTTTCACCTTTTTTCTAATACTCCCTTTCCTCAATTTCACAACCACCTTCATTCCAGTGATTCAAATCTTGAGACATGTTAGTAAAATCTTACGTAGAAGAAGTGGAACAGTTCTCCAGGCTTATTTACTGCTTCTAATATGGTAGTTGCTGGTTATAGTAGAAGGGAAAAATAGGATCCCTCGTATGTATCGTCAAGAACTTTATTCTAGTGAATTGTTGACTTCCCACATGATTTAGGATAGTAGAGAATGGAAGTACCTTAAGTGTCTTCAATTTAGGGATTAGACTTTCACACAGGAATTTTTGCATAGACATCAACATTTCAATCAAAGCAACTAGTTTTCTTTGCATTCTGACATACATAAAAAGACAGTCACATGGGGCTAGAGAGATGACTCAGAGGTTAAGAGCAATGGCTGCTCTTCCAAAGATCTCTTGATTTCAATTCCCAGCAACCACATGGTAGCTCACAACCATCTATAATATGATCTGTTGCCCTCTGCTTGCGTGCAGGCATACATGCAGCAGAACAATGTATAAATAATAAATAAATAAATAAGAAATAAATCTTTTAAAAAGACAACCACATATGATATCATACCAGTGAAAAGTTATGGTTTTGTTAAGCTGAAACCCTACACAAAACATTTCAATTTCAGTTTGAAGATAATTTATATTACTGTATTTTCTATAGTAATTTGAGCAGTTAGAAAATGAAAATTTTATTTTGAGACGAGCTCTTGTTATATGACTCAGGTTGGTTTTGAACTCACAGACCTCTTGCTTCTGCTCCCAGAGTGCTAGAATTAGATAAGTATCATCATGCCTGATTAGAATATGACAGCTATTGATTCTGGGAATTATTTAATTAGAGTACAGTGATACTATAAATCCAGGGGACTTCAATTCTATCCAATTGTATTCATTTATTATGAAATTACTTTAATGTTACTGAACCTTAACCACACTGTAAAATGAAGATATGTACATTCCATACAAGGAAATTTCTGACCTGTCTCACATGGTTACAAAGATACTTGAATATGATTAATTATTCTAGAATTTCCTTTACTTCTCTAGAGAATTATGCAAATATATTTTTGTTCTTCACTTATATCCAGACACTTGAATTTCACCTGTTTTACTGTCACAAAATTTGACTTTCTAATCCTAACAATACTATATTCATGAGATGGATATGAAAGTCAATTCTATATTTCAAGAGAAAATTATTTTTATTATCTACAGTGTTATTTCTATTGAAATCAAAATAAGTGGTAATACCCCTTATGTGAACTGACAAAAGACCAATACACACATTTTTAAATGATTAGAGCCCATCTTTTGATATTGCTTATTTTCTTTAGATCTTACCATTAATATTTTGAAGGAGAGAAATCTGAATTTATGAGCATTTATTTACTATTATTATTGTATAACTGTTTGATGTGTGTCTGAGGAGAGTTATATATGCCATGGCGCATGTGTGAAGTTTTGTAAAGTCACTAACTTCCTTCTACTTTTATTTCTGTTCCAAGAATCAAACTTAGGTCCCCAGGTTGCTATTGAAAAGAGTATCTGCTGAACCATCTCATTAGCTCCTGACAGCACATTTTACATAATAATTTCCAAAGAATAAGCCACAAGGTTCATTCAAATACTTTGTTTTGGGGCTATAGAGACTGCTCAGGAAATGGGATAGTCTAGATGGAGGAAGGACTGATATGAGAGCAAGGAAGGAGATGTTTTGATTGAGGAAGCCATTATGGAGTTAGCAAGAAACCTGGTTCTAGAAAAATGCCCAAGAGCCCACAGAGATGACCCCAGCTAAGACCCTAAGCAATAGAGGAGAGAGTGCCTAAACTTACCTTACCCTGTAGTCAGACTGATAATTGTCTTAAATATCACCATAGAACCTTCATCCAAAAACATATGGGAACAGAGGCAATGACCCACATCGGAGCACTGGACTGAGCTCCCAAGATCCAGTTGAAGAATGGAAAGAGTGAGAGTATGAGCAAGGCATGCAAGACCATGAGGGGGTCATCCACTGAGACAGTTTGTTTGAGCTAATAGAAGCTCACCAACTCCAACTGGACTGGGAGTGAACGAGCATGGGAACAACCAAACTCCTTTGAAGGGGGTTGACAACTGGGGAAGAGGAGCCACTAATAGTGACACTGGGATGTATCTCTACTGCATATACCAGCTTCATAGTATCCTATTCTCTTTGGATGTAAAACTTGCTCAATCTAGATGTGGTTGGGAGGGCCTTGGACTTTCCATAGGGTGGGGTGCATGGCACTCCCTTAGGGTTAGAGGAGAGGGGGAGGGTCTATGGAAGGAGAGGGAGGAGATTGGGAGAAGGGGAGGGAGTGGGATTTTGGATTGGTATTTTTTTAAGTAATAATAGTAAAGAAAGAAAGGAAAAATATCACTGACTGCCACAGGAACAAAAAAAAACACTTACTGTTCTTGAGGGGAGACAAGTTGGTTCTCAACACTCATGCAGCCTTACAACCAACTCTAACTCCAGTTCCTGGGTATCCAACATACCTTGCATACCTTCATGAGCACATGGTGCACATACTTATATTCAGGTACACACAAATGTATGTTTAAATTTTAAAAATGAATACATCATAGAGGGAAGGCTGGCTGAACAGAGGTCTCATGTTTGAAAGTTCTTCCTGAGAACTCAGGTTCAGTTTCCAGCACCCACATGGCAGTTTATAAGAGTCTGCAACTCTAGTTCCAGGGCATCTGATGCTTTCATCTGGTCTTCATGAGCACCAAACACACATGTGCAGTTTGCAGGGCACGTACTCACAAAAATAAATAAATTAATTAATAAACAAATAAATAAAATCTTAAAAATAAATAAAATATTCTGCCTTGTTATGTTCACTATGAGAGAAAAGAACTGAATTTAGCTTGAAGGTTTCTCTTCTTGCCCATTGAAACAAATAAAATGAGAAAAAGACTCCCTGGGAAAAATAAAAACCTGTTACAACAGGGAGCAGAAAGCCCTATTGTTAAGTGGGATTCTTCTATGCAAATACAGAAGTGCTTTCATTTCTCCTCATTAAGTTGTGGGGCTCACCAGGCCCCTAATTCATAATATGACAATTTAAAACTGTGGTCACAGAGATTATGCAGCTGTGTGTTTCTGGCATATATCCTTCTTAACACTGGTTTGCTAAAAGTTAAATAGTCTAGACATTAATGTACTAAATCCTGGAAAATTCATCTTTGGTTACAAAGACATCTTAATTTACCTTCTACAGGGTTAAATTACGTAACTGGTCTACAATTTCCTTTCTCTCTCTCTCTCTCTCTCTCTCTCTCTCTCTCTCTCTCTTTCTGTGTGTGTGCGTGTGCGTGTGCTTGTGCGTACTTTTCTGGTAGGAAATGGTAAACAGTTTCTAACTGTGTCACATACTGGCTGGAAAAATGGTGGTAGACATGAAATTGGTAGCTTGAGTTTTGGAAATCCAATGTTCAAGCAACCTTTATTCGGCTTTGTGTAAGTCATTGTTCTTTGGGGGCTCAATTTACTCTCCTGAAAATAAAAAATCCCTTCCATTTTGAGCATTCTCCACCTGATTTAAGAAAATGTTACGAATAAAAACTCATGAGCTGCATGAATGACTCATCACTCTGAGTTAATACTGAAACGTACTTTGAATTAATATTTGGTTGAAGCAAGTTCTTCCATTATATAACTAGTGTGTTATAGTAGAATGTGAAAATATAGTTAAAGAATTGATACTTCAAAACACCTGGACATATGACTTATGCTATCTAGATATTTATCTTGTCTAAAGAATTCAATATATGTCAATCTGTTCTCTTGGATACTGCTAAGTTCAATGAAGATTTTCTGGATCTTTCCTGTCTCTTTCTCCTCATTCTATACTGAACTTTAATCTCAGATACCAAATATAGTAATTTTTGACCTGGACTGAATTATTATTAATCACAAAGGAGTTTACTGTTACAGTTCCGTGCACTATTTAAGGCAGGAGGATAATGCTAGGCCACTTATTAAATCTTACTACTATGGTATACTCTAAGTTATCCAAACCTATTTATTTCTTCTACATCCCAGACATCTTAAAGAGTCCCTGATTTTGGTATGTTTCCATACAAATCACTTAGGTATTTTTAGCCATGAAAATTATATTAGGTAATTTGTTGAAAGAGGCCGTTTGTTTGTCCTGGGTGCCCAGAACAGAAATAATCACACAGAAACTGTATTAATTAAATCACTGTTTGGCCCATTACAGCTTCTTATTGACTCACTCTTACATATTAATTTAACCCAGCTCTAGTAATCTGTGTATTGCCACGTGTTTGTGTCTTACTAGTTAAAGTTCCGGCATTCATCACTGCTGGGGCTACTTGACTTTTTTCTGACTCCATACTTCTTTTTCCCAGCATTCACTTTAGTTCTCCCTGACTAACTCTGTTTTACCCTTTTAGGCCCAGCCAATTTCTTTATTCATTAACCAATAAAAGCAACATATAGACAAAAGGACTTTCCACACCACTTTCCATTTCTGTTTAAGCAAAAAGAAACCCCTTAACTTTAACATAGTAAAATTACTTATAACAAAATAGTTATCAAGAAAGAATTACATTTACAATATTTATATCTACTTTATATTTTATCATAACTAAGGAAAACTATAATAATAACTCTCTATTCTCCAACTCCATCAAAGACTCCAGAAGGATATAATATTACCTAAGTAAACAGGAGGTGCATTGTAAGCAACTTCCAAAACTCTAGAATTGACAGAGACATCTCACTGCCCGGACAGTCACCCAAATTTCTTTGGTACCATTGGGGCATCCAATCTTCAACTCACAGGTCCATATTATATGGCAGACTTTTCCTTGAAGTAGAAAGTTTTAAAGACAGTTTTGACTATATTGGCAGTTTTCAGTCACTTTCTTCTGTGTCCTGAAGAATTTATGGCAGACTTTTCATGAAGCATTAACCCTGAAGGATGTCTCACCTTGTTTATGCAAGTTTAGCAGTCATTTCTCTGTGGGTCCTGCATGTCCAGTTCATTAAGCAGTCCAGGCAAGAGCAAATTTTTGCCCAAATGACTAAACAAACTCTGTAAGGAACCTCTTCCTTCCTCTTGAAGTATATTGATGCTGCCAGGAGCAGATGGGTCTCACTGTCATGAAAAGTCCTAACTTCTTAAAATAATTTAAATGTCATATTTTTTAGTCTTTGAAAGGGTTGAAGAATGAATATCCATCTGAAGTACATATCTATCCGTCTAGAAAAATCTAACTAACATGACTACGAGCTTGACTATTATAGATGATTCTCTATTAACCTATATTTCTTAATTAGACATTACATTTTTTAAATGAGGTGAACAAACAAAATGCCTTGATCAAGATCATAAATACATATATACAGTGTAATAAAATTGGCTTTAAATTTGTATCAATAAACTAAGATCTATACCAATGCAAATCTCTATAGCATATCCCCCTTTAAATGTAAAGAAACATTTATAGACAATATTTGGGAATATGGTCATAGTTCTGTCCAAATATATGTTTATTCTGCACAGTAATTCTTTGAGATGTGTTCACAGTGACCTTTCAGGAGATCTTGGTCCATCAAACCACATTACTCTGGTATTAATCCATAGGTTCTCATCTTCTGTAGAAACAAAAGAACGTCTTTTCCAAAGTTACATATCCTTAGACTAAAATTCTGAAGTCAAGATACTTTTATAATATACATGCTGGGTTAGCTTTGCAGATCATACAATAAAATGTCTTTCTGTACTTAGCTTCTTCACAGTAAAAAAAAAATAAAAAACCACAATAATACACATAATCTGGACTCTCTGTGATTTTTCAATCTCTACAAGACATATTTTTCTTTATTCCTTTTAATC
Organism: Myodes glareolus; assembly: GCF_982192425.1. Classification (NCBI taxonomy): domain Eukaryota; kingdom Metazoa; phylum Chordata; class Mammalia; order Rodentia; family Cricetidae; genus Myodes; species Myodes glareolus. The sequence continues at coordinate 57,420,049 of NC_142053.1, forward strand.
TATGACAGTGTGTACTCTGCCTCTTTAAAGACTTTGTTTTATATTTTTTGAAAACCATTTACTTCTTTTTATAACTCTCTATACTCTTTTTCTTTTTCTTTTCTCTCCCAAGCCCAGGTACATTTATTCAACACTGTGACCCATTTAGAGGTCTTTTATAACTGAATCTGTCCTGTTGTGTATCTGTAATTTTTTATTGACCAGGACAGATTTTTTAAATGCTAAGTGCTTCTTAAAAACTTAAGCTGTGGCATTACTAGGGTATATGGTACTTTCTGCCTGCTTTGGACAGTCCAACATGGTGGAAGTCCATTCACTGCCTCTGTAAGCCCTGCACATTACCCCAGTTCCAAGTATGCAGCGTGTCTATGTTAAGCCATTAAGGAGTCACAGCACTCTGCTCACAAAACTTATTTAAATGCTCTGTAGCCAGACCTTGTCAGATTTTATACTGGCAGCACAGCACAGGAAGCCACAGCCATTTCAAAATAGCACAGCTACCACTGAATCAAGAAAACCTCTCTTAAAGGTGCTGCAGTGTGCTGCCAGTGAACAAAGCCCATTTGGAAGCTAAACTTTGTTTTTTAAGTGTCGAGAATTTCTTTCCAAACTCTCTAAAGTTTTATGTGGATTTTATTTGGCCACATTGGTATGCCAAATTTTTGTAAGGAAGCTGCTAGTTAATTCCTGGCTGCTTAGCCCTGAAATAATCACTCAGAAACTGTATTAATTAAATCACTGTTTGACCCATTAGTTCTAGCTTCTTATTGGCTAACTCTTACATCTTAATTTAACCCAACTCTAGTAATCTGTATATTGCCATGTGGCTGTGGCTTACAGGCTAAAGTTCCTGTGTCCATCTTTGGCAAGGCTACATGCCTTTTTTTCTGACTCTGCCCTTCTTTTTCCCAGCATTCAGTATAGTTCTTCCAGTCTAACTCTGTTTTACTCTATCAGGCCAAGCCAGTTTGTTTATTCATTAACCAATAAAAGCAATACATAAACAAAAGGACCTCACACACCAGTAATTCTTTGCAACTTAAAACACCTTAATTTTATACTACATTTAGACATATTTTGGCCTTTTAATTCTACTTGAGAAAGTGGGTGGTATTACAAGGATATAAAAAATATTTGTGTGTGAGATTCATTAAGGGGTATGCCTATGCAAATCTTAATGGTACAGTTTCTTTTCATGTTGTAAATTCATTAGGTTTCAGGAGTCTGTGGATAGAACTTATATTTCATTATTACACAGAGAGAGAAAGCAATCCACTAATCCTTCTCATTGCTTCTCACTTCACTTGCATCCTCCAAAGTGCAAGATGCAAGGGCAGATTTATAATCTCAAAGGAAGACACTCAATACTGAAAGTCTAGGATGGAGAAGCCCGCAAAGGCCTGCAATTATTCTTCCACACACACACTCATAAAGTTATTAGATATCCTTTTTGGGAAAGAATGTCTGGCAAGGGACACAGCATGTGGTTCAGCTCCAGTCATGAATTTGATATAAGGTTTTCCAAGAAGTCATAGCAAAGGGCAATATGAGTCTTCTTATTAGCACTCTAGCTTTATTTCCACATGGTGCATCTGCTGATCCATTGTTTTATATGGAACTACTTGATCAAATTGCAAATGTCTTCTAAGAGAAAATCACTATAGTAAAGATAGGTTTTGAACTCTTTATTATATGAATCAATTCAGCAAAAAAAACATGCATACAACAGAGTAAAAATGCATAGGTAAGTATCAAATATACTTTGAGATCTTTTTTCTGCTCTTTGTTGAGTGATTGCAAACAAAGAAGAAAGCTTAGCTAAAGAAACTCAAAATGTGAAATGGAAATAGGGAAGTGTAACTCTGTTACAAAACTGTAAAGCAAATCATAAATCAAACCAATTAAATGTAGAATGTTTCTTAATTTGATGTCACAATCCTAAATATGAAAAAAGTTGTTAGGTATCAATAACATACAATTGAACAGTTCAGAAAAGTTGGCAAAGAACAGAAAAGATAATGCAACAGTCAAGAAAATTAAATGACCAATAATGAGTGCAGGGCAGTCTATATTACAGAGTGATACTTTTTTTCTTAAATAACAATTAAATGGTTAATATATTCATAAAGTAAAATGACAGAGACTATGGATCCGGGAGACAGTCAAGGTTGTAAAATGTTTGATATGTAAGCATGAGGAACTGAATTTGGTCCCAATACCCACTAAAAGAAAGAACATAGTAATGTTTATTTGTAATACCAGCTCTAGAGAGGTAAAAACAGAAGAATCCTTAGATAGCCAGTCTAGCTGAGTAAGTAAGCTCTGAATTCTGAGAGACAGGAATGACATCAAAGTTTGCTCTCCTTCTCCCACATACATAATGGTTTATACACACACACATGTCTATGTGAGCACATGCACACATACATACAACCATGCATACACATGCACACATACAAGCATGCACACACATAATTTAGATGCTATACCAATATTACATTTTTTCATCCATGATCCATTTATTTGGCAATGTGCGTGCAGTTTTTCAGGCTACTTCCTGCTGATTGAGGGTGCTGATAGTCTGTTTTGAAAATTTTTATTGAGCTCTACATTTTTCTCTGCTCCCCTCCCTGTCTCTCCCCTCCCCTCTTTACCCTCTCCCAAGGTCCTGATGCTCCCAATTTACATTTAAACAACACTTTAATGTATAACATTAAAGTATTTCAAGAAACATATGACAAAGTGCTTCACGAAAAAAATATTTGCTGCTGTTAAAGTTGCAGAAACGTGGACATTGATATTCATAATTTGTGAAACGAACTAATTTTCTCTTTTTTGAAGAAAATGTTTGTATTTTCAAAAATTGCATTTCTTAAGCTAAAGATTTATTGTGACGAAATTATACATAGTCACCAAGTGTTTTTACAAATATATTTTTCAATATTACCTTTAAAAATTAAAAATAGAAAAGATTACCCAGTAATTTTCCTTAAGTAAACACTGTAAATCCCTTCTAAAGAAGTACAAAATAACTGTTAAGTATGATACTAACAGAAATAATTAATGAAGTGGGAAAAATTTATAACAAAATTAAATGAAAGGTCATTTAATTGTAAAACATGACTTTGTTCACTTTTACAAGAAGATACACATTTTATACATCTACATGTACACTGACTAAAGATGTAGCAACTATATACCAAAAATATGTAAAGATTTTTAATAAATAAATAGATGAATACCATCAAAGTGAAAAAGACATAGTAAACAATGTTTTATTTCTTTAAATTTAGTTGAATTTTGATATTTTTGAGAATATATCATAATAAAAATATTCAAACACAAAATACTTTTGAAGACTATGGAACTAAAGTATTTAAAGTTGTGAATTTTACAATATCATATATATATAAATTTCTGTATAAAACATGAAATACATTAAATTAACATAAAAATTGAAAATTTTCTAATAATTGGTTTTAGTCTGGTGTGTGCTTTCAATCATAACTGGTAAAAAGGAAAGAAAATTATTCATTAGTTAATATGATCTTTGCTGATTCAATTTTCTAGTGATATTAAGTAGAGCAGCAATGAACATGAATGTACAAGTATCTCTGTAATAAGATATAGTGTCCTTTGGGTTAACCTAACAGTGATATAACTGCTTATGTGATAGATCTATTACTTGGTTTGGTTTTTTTTATATTTTTTAGGAATTTCCACACTGATTTCCAAAGTAACCTTAGCTGTTTATACACTCATCGCTAGTAAATAACCATCCCCCTCCCCTAACATCTTCACCAATATTTGTTACTGTGGTGGGTTGAAAGGAAATGGCTCCAAAATGACTGACACTATTAGAAGATCTGGCCTTGTTGGAGGAAGTATGTCACTGTGGCAGCAGGCTTTTGAGGTCTCTTTTTCTCAAGCTTCTATCAATATGACAATCAGACTCTCAGCTCCAGCTCCACACATCCCTGCATGCTGCCATACTCCTCATCTTCAGGATAAAGGACTGAACCTCTGAAACTGTAAAGGAAGCAGCTCGATTAAATATTTTTATTCATAAGAATTGCCTTGGTCATGGTGTCTCTTCATACCCACACAAAAACCCTAAGACAGAAGGTGGTACCAGGAATGGTATATTGCTGTGAAAGACTCGATTATGTGTTTTTTGGAGGAATTTGGACTTTGGTACTGGTAAACAGTGTAGTGATTTAAATACACTTAATGGGCTGTACTAGTAGGAGCATGGAAGACAGTGGTGCTAAGAGTTATTTGAACTATGAGGGGCTTGTTCAAGATGTTTCAGAGGAGAAGAATTTTAGCATGTTGCGTAGAAATGATTCTTAAGATATTTTGGTGAAGGAAGTAGCTGCCTTTTGCCCTTATCTGAAGAGTCTGCCTGAGGCTAAAGTGAAGAGTTTTGAATCAGTTGATTGGTAGAAGAAATTTCAAAACAGCCTAGTATAGGCATAGAACAGAGTAAGATTAGACTTCATGTATCAACTGGCAAAGTTTTGGAAACTTCAAGGATCTATGTTGATGATCCCTGTGGTGGATATAAAAGTACTAGTTTTGGATGCTTAAGAAAGATTGTTGCCAGTAAAGAAGGTTAAAAAAATTGAGGAGAAAAAGAGCACTACAAAGTGTAATGGAACTTAATTCTCTATTCAAAAGGATAAATAGATTAAGAAATAGATAAAAGGGAATGGTAACCTCAGGGCAAGATGCCACCCAGGTAAGTCTCCAATTTGTGGAAAGGAATTAAAGAAAAGTTTATAGCCAGGTATGGTGTTGTGTGCCTTTAATCCCAGCACTGAGAAAGCATAGGCTGGTGGATCTCTGAGTCTGAGGCAAGACTGGTTTAAAGATCAAGTTCAAGGCCAGTCAAACTTACGCAGTTAGGAAAACCAAAAACTGGTCAAGATGTAATTAAATGAGGGGGGTCATGCTCTAGACCCAGTAAATAGCAAAACTTGTAATCTTTGGCCTTGTAGTTCTGGTGTTAGAGTTAAGGATAGAAGAAACAGGTTATACAAGTTGCTTCCATGGCTAAAGCTAGTCACTGATGCCGGGCATGTGTCAAAAGTGTCCCTGAATGGAGACCTAGTCTCCATTCTCTAGTCACACAAAGAGGACTTTGTGTGAAGCTTTCAAGTTACAGCCTGGATTTCCTTGGAGAACCCAAGACATTAGAGAACCCACAGTCATGTGATAGTTCCTGAGTAGAGTTGCCAACGGGGATTGGAGCCAGAAGTGTGTTGCAGTCAACAAAACTGTTGGAATTGGAGATGTGGAGAGTGTTTTGACACCAGATATGGGAATGCAGAGTTTGGAGTTTACTCAGCTGATTTTCAGTCTTCCTTTGGTCCAGCATTTCATCATTATACTCCCTTCCTTGTGTTCTGGAATGGTAAAATATATCCTGTGCCATTATATGATGGAAGTATGTGATCTGCTTTTGTTTTGTGGTTTTCCTAGACAATTGTGATCTGATTTTTGATTTTGATTTTTACAGGGTGATTATAGTTAATAGATTGCCATGTATCTCAGAAGAGACTTTGGACTCATTGGTCTTTTGTACTCTAAATGTTAAGGTTTTTAAGTTCTTTTTATATTATAGATACTAATTATGTCAGATACTCAGATTGCAAAGATTTTCTTTATTCCATCTTGCTGACATCCTCCATTTTCTTTTATCTTATACTGTTTTTTATTATATTTTCTGACTAGAACATTTGTACTTCATCTCTGCTGGCTTTTCTAAGTATCTTTGTAGTCTGACTTCTTAAGTAAAAACTACTCCTATGTTGAACTATACTGTATAGTCCTAACTTCAAAAAACAGGGGTCCAAATTAATAGGATTCGGGTATATTGAAATATTTTATGTATATAATGCTTTTCATAACATGCAAGGGATACTCTAAAAGATTACATATTGGTAAAACAGAGCAGTTATAGATAACAGAGTCAAATAATAGTTTAGAGTCAGTAAATGATGCCATTTCCCATCTCTATCTTAATAGCGACCATATCTACATAGAAAGTAAAAGTAGCACATGAGCCCTGCATTGAGAAAGAACCATAGGACCTATTAGGAATGTTTATGAAACTTTTATTTAATGTTTTGTATTTTCTACTTCCACATTATTGATTTACAAATACCCTACTGAGAGCTCTTAAGATTTTTGCAAACTACAGTTAATGGAGTCTTCATAAAGTTATACAAGAGTCTTCAGAATTCTATAAGAAAGGAATTTTGAGTACTATGGTAGTGATCATGTGGTTGCAGTTCCTACTGATTACCTCTATAATGCCTAAAACCTTGTTTATTTGTTTAGATAAAGCTCAGCTGGAAAAGAACTTTTCCTAACCGAAGAATCAACTCTTTAACTTTGTAAAGAGTATTTTAAAGTCTTTATATATTGTCTTGGTTTCATAAAATTGGAAAAGTTATACAAGGGAAAAGACCCTATTCATGTAAATAATTTGTTAAAAATGTTAAAGGTGTTAAAACATTTTTTAACTGATAAGAGCATTTCTGTAGAAAAAAATTATGATAGGCTTCAGGGTATCAGTTTGGGCCAGCAGCTCAGAAAAGAATAAGAGTTATGAATGAAAAGCGGATCACTAAACACTTCACCAGAAATCGAAATCTTTCCTGACTATGAATCATAAAGGATAATTTGTAGCTGGCATGTACTATGTTGTAATAATCATCTGAAATCAGTTATACCCTATATCAGACGGGACACAAAAATCCATTGTGATAGGAAAATGAAAAAATAAAAGTACTAAATAAAATACATTTAGAAATATTAATTCTCATTTGGGCCTTTATTGGGGAATCTACTGATTACAGATTACAACTGGCTCTTTGCTTGATGATTAGTCATAAATGCATTTTGCTTGTGATCTGCCATTGAATTAACTCCACACAGGCACAGTGGAGTGAAGGAGATAAGATGATGCAGATGACAAAAGGAATGGAAAGAAGTGATTTTTTTAAAAGAGTTATTTCAACAGTGGACATTGTTTTAAAAATTCTTCTAGTGAGCAAATATAAAGTCAAATATTTGAAATTCTTAAATTTTGTTGTTGTCATATTTGTTTAAATTTCAACAAAAACAAAGTAATCACATATAGTAGCAACCCAAAATGTTTTATAGTAACACAGATGGAAAGACTTCCTCCTGAGACCTCTCATTATGACTTGTCTAAAACATATTGTCTTCCCATATCTGTAACTTAGATCACAAAAAAGTTTATCTTTTGCATGCATTCATCAATTCCCCTGTGTGTGTCTGTTGTGTGTACGTGTGATAGGGGAGTTCAGCCAATCACATTCTGTCTTTGGGGCGTGTTGCCCTAAGTCAAAAATTTACCTATAAACCTAGTGGGTGCACTTCCCCACCCTCTCTTGGCCCCTGCATTCCGGATGGACCTTTGGGACTCTGGTGTAAGTTTTTCCTTCTGTTTATTAAAGCTGTATCTTTTGTCTTAAGCTAGTCTGGCTGATTTTTAATTATCTATCGACCACGCCCGCTACGTGTGTGTGTGTGTTTGAGAGAGAGAGAGAGAGAGAGAGAGAGAGAGAGAGAGAGAGAGAGAAAGAGAAAGAAAAAAAGAAAGAAAGAAAGAAAGAAAGAAAGAAAGAAAGAAAGAAAGAAAGGGCTGCATATATGTAGGTATACTCATATCACAGTGTATGTGTAAGTCCGAGGACAAACATCCTGCAGGTTTCTATCTCTCCATCCACAATATGGGTTTAAGTAATTGAATCTGAGATTAGACATAGTGGCAGTTAGCTTTATCCACTGAGATATGCCTTATGCCAAAAGAATTATATTTAAATACAATATTTCATTTTATTTTAGTGTGTATGTGTGTGCATATGCATGTAACTAGTATGTGATAAATGTTTGTTCAACTGTGTGTGTAGATATCCGGATATGTACCTTTACATAGGCTATAGGAGGGTATCATATGTCCTCCTCTATTACTTGCCATCTTATTCCCCTAAGACAGTTTTTCACTGATTCTGAAGCTAATAGGTACTGGAGATTTGAACTCGGGTACTCATGTTTGTGAGGAGAACTAGCAGAAGAAAATTGCAGCCACTCTTGAGAACACAAACAAGATCAAGAATATGTTTATGTCCCATAAGTTTGTCTGAGTAGCTCCGCTCACTATTCTCATATTAAATGGAGAAACTTCTTAAAGGTTCAAAGGGACACAGTCAAGAAATTTCAAGCAGCTGGCTTTTAAAGGGATTGGTTAGGCATCAAACCTGGACACCATGCAATCTAGGGCGAAAACTGTGCCAGCTAGAGAGGAAGATATAAGCTTCAGATCAGAGAAAGCAAGTACTTGGAAGCGTCATCATCAATTTAAGGATGATGTTCAGCTTTTTGATACATAAAAAAAGGTCCAGTAAACTAAATTCTTAATTATTTACTTCTGGTTACAAAATGTCATGGTGCTTATCTGAGTATGCCAAAAACTGTCTTAGGGCAATGTGTGAAGACTATGCGGCAATCCCCCTGTGTTTGATTTTGTTCACCCACTTTCTCCTATCTGTCCTTTCTTTTGGACCACCTTCATTAGATTGTCAAGATCACACATCCTTTTTCACATTTGCATTTTATCCTAAAGTATGAAAACATAGGCAAAAATATGGCAACATTTTTTAGAAGCTTTGATGGGGTAAGTTAAGGTCAATGTTTTCAGCATTAACTCTGAATGTCCTTGTTTTTATGAAGTTAAGTCAGACCCTTAATACACAATTTAAATGCATCTTTGACTGACTAGGAAATGTTATTTAAAATTCCCAGAAGACACAGATCAAAGGACAGTAAAAATGCATCTCATATTTGATTTAATGATGCTTTGAATTAAAGTAAACGGAACATATGTCAAAACCTTGATCCATTGATTATTCAAGTTCAGTTTAAGGCTAACCTGCTTTAGCTTCACGCAAGTATATTGCCTAATATATAATGCATAGCAGACACTACCTGTTAGTAATAAATATCAATGACTTCAAAGGTATTTTAGGTTTCTTTTCTCATATTGAAGATCCTACCTCCTTCTCCCCAGTACTGAGGAACTTTAACAAGAGCTACACCAGTGTTTGTGTCTAGTAAAGATTGTAATTTCTTTGTCAGTCTCCTAGATTTCCCTCACTATTCTTCATTGACCTGGTTGACAGCTACTGTGATGTTGACTCCCACCCCTTCCATTATCACTATTTGTTACACTCTTACCATTTATTTTACCTAACACAGAGTCTTCTGTTATCCCTTTTGGCAAGCATCTTGCATATCTCTTACACATGTTCCCATAGAAGCGATTCGCATCTCTTACTAGATATCCCATTTGTCTTTGCAGCAAACATCTTTCACTCCTTCTCCTGTTAATAGTAAAATCTCTCTCCCTGTCGATCAGTCTTGAGCACTTCAGTCACTCCAGCCTACTTTCTCTCCCTGCTACTTCACACACAATCAACTTCTAAGAGCTCTTGATCTTACTTGCTTGGTATCTCTTGCATCTGTGCCCTCCATTCTGTTTTCACTGCCAACACTCCGGTTAATGCTCTCATTACCTTTCATCCTGGGCTACTTTAATAGCTTTCTAATTGCTGTCTCACCATTTATCCCTCTTTACTCCACTGCACGCTGTATTTCCTGTCAGAAGGACCTCTTAAGATAATTCTGATCAAGTTCTCACCAGCCTCAAAAATTTTTAGCACCTTCCCTTTGCAAGCCAGTCAAGTATTAACTACAGACTCTACCTTAAAGTCTCTCATGATATGAAACCACATTTTAACTTCTGTGACTAGTGTCTATAAAACCTTTGAAAAATGACCTATGCAACACTTCCTCTCCAGGCCACCCTTCCCTCTTCTCCATGCAGCAACTCCAGCAATTCCTCAAGGTCCATCTCAAATTGACTTGATCCTGACATTTCTTGAACCTCCCCACGAAAGCCATTTTGATATTATAAAGTTGTTATTCCGAAGAAATCCTTTTAGAGTCAGTCTTCTTTTGACTCTTCCAACCTCTTTTCTTTTCTTGATGCCTTCCTTGGATCCCTTCTTGTTAAAATAAATGCTTTGAGGTTATAAGTGCAATGGTGATATAGTGTTTTGGAGATTAGATAAATCTGAGTTGTTATCTGCCTGTATATCTATAATCAAATAATGCAATTTGTCTGCGTTATTCTCTTTATCTAGAGATCTTTGATATTATTTTTGCTTAACATTTACAGTGGAGGAGTAAGAGCTTCTCAAGACAAATGAGGAGCTCATCGGGTAATTTTGCTTTTGTCCCCATTTTGTACCACATGGATCCCATCACCAGTCTGAAAATTTAGACATGATGGAACTGATTGAAACCAAAAAAAATATTAAAACTAGGAACAGTCATTGTGTCTTTAGTATGCTTTATATACTTTTGTAATTTTGACAATATAATTACGATTTACTCTTTGTTCTTGAGCAAATGAAGAACCCTTGTGCAATGAAATGGTACAAATGCTCATTTTACTTATGTTAATATTTCCAGAAAACCTTGGTGCTGTCTATTTATGATTCTGGAAATGTAGATGGATATTGTTTTCTATCACAGCATCAGCTGTGAAACTACAAAATTTTGTCATCCTAATGGGTTTTTTCTCAATAAAGGTTTTCAGAAATAATTTTGTTGTCATTTGGACATGCTATTATCTTCTCCTCAAAATTTGGCACTAAAATAAATGTTTTCTTTTTACTCATTTGCTTTTGGAGGAAAAATGAAATTCAGAATGTGTTTTGTAGCAAAATGGTGATTGTCTAAATTTCTCTATCAGATTTTCTATTCTTTCCTTGATGCTTGGAGTAAATTTCAATAGTTGGTAAGCAAACAGTGCTATGCAATGAAAACATTTTCTTCAATAAGTGTAGTGTTTTTTTGTAAGTGTATTTTTCTTAAAGAGTGAAGGCAATAACAGACAGAGCTGTCTTTGGGGCTCACATAATTTATTTAATATTTCAAGCCTGAGCTCCTTCAACTCTATGATTCTATATCTTGACACTTCTCTGGGGTGTTGGCTATATTTTCAGGTTGACAGTAAAGTGGCTACAGAAATTAGGGCGTCATCTTCAGTCAAGGTAATATCTACAATGAAGAAGACATGTACTTTTATTTCATTAAGTTTAGAGTTTTGCTATTTCTTTCTTTCTGGAGCAATCAGAAGTAACATAGCATTCTAATGATAAGAGGAAAGACAGTAAAGTAGTGTGGGTATACAAATACACAAAATATTGCAGAAAAGTAAGACTTTTCAACGTGCAATGCTTCCACAGTGAGTGTCCCACATAATACATTTTAATATAAATAGTTTTTGTTGTGCCTTAATGGCAATTGATGCTTTTATATTTTGATTTATTTTTAATTATGGGCATTTGTGTCTATGTGTGAGTTTGTGCACATATGAGTGCAGGTGCCCTCAGAGTCCAAAAAGATTGTGTGTGATTCTCTGAAGCTGGAGTTACAGGTGGTGGTGAGTCACCTGGCATGGGTTCTGGGAACCAAACTTGTAGTTGCTCAGCCATCTCTCCAGCTTACATACTGATGCCCTTTAAGGCTATGTTTTCCTCTTTTCTTTTTGAAAAACTCTAAATATCCTTGAAGCAAATCAGACTATTCTCCAAAGAAATGTGGGTGATGCTGAGCAACTGATTAAAAATGGGAATGAAACAATGGAAATTATATGCCCAATGTCATGTAAACATATGATTTTTAACATCTATGTATTTATTTTTGGCATAGGCTATAATTCTCTTTGAAACTCTCCACAGTTCCGTTTCCCATACCTAGATGCATGCCTCTGTGCAGAGCAAGAGCAGCAGCTCTTGGACTTGTTGGAATCCTTCTTTCTACCAATATAATATTGAATAAATTATGAAACTTGTTTTGAATTTCAGCTTCTTCTATAAAATGAAAATAATAATTCCTCTTTCATAACTTTGTGGTGATTTTTTTGCCATTTCTGTTTTTAATAGTCTTTGAATTTATTTTTTACAATTTTTACAAGTAAAGCTTAAAAATAAAGCTTGTAACCAAAATGATAAATGCCATTAACATAAGCAACCAAAAATATGTTTTACCAACTTTTCAAAAGAATCTTAAACCATTCCCTTTTATATTTTATTTTGGATCCTCAATCTGGCATTTCAAGTCAATCTACTTGTACAATTCAGGCCCATTAAACAGGAAGCTGACAGTTTTCTCATTTTCCTTTCATTTGCTTTCTATAGATGAAAACTGTACTTTTTTACCATTTGTTATTGGACTTACACAAAATACATCTCTTTACCAATTTAGATTGCCAGTTTTCTTGCAATACATTTTCCACACCCTAGTCCTTAATAGTAAGCTCTTTTCATCTTTGCCACTTTCATTTATTCTTCCATATCTTTGAGGCAACAATATGTCAATAAATCATTTTGCTCTTTTTAAAAATGGAAGTAAAATTGATTGATAATAAAATGTACTAATTACTTGCATTCAAATTTCATGTGAAGGTAAGGCTAACAACCAATAGGTTTGGTTTCTGTGGTACAAAATACATTCCTTCATTTACAACTGCTTCATTAGAAAGTATTTGAAATGAATTTTCATCAGATGAAGAAGGCAGTGGTGTTGTCAGAGTTATAGATGTCAAGGTAACATTGGTGTTGAGGAATGCTCCCTGCCCAGACTGCAAGTAGTGGATTACAAATCACTTCAGGAATGGTATAATAAAGCTTCACTGTGTTTACTTAGAAGAGCATTATTAGCATAGTAATTTTGTAAGATTAATATCCTACTAAATTGTCTCAAAGGTTTCAGACAACTCTTCTAATTTTGTGGGGAAATTGTTACCAAAATTACATCTCTTATAAAAAACACATATTAATGTACCAGACAAGATAAATACATTTCAATAAATAAGCATTATGTTACAAAGGAGTTATGTCTTATTTGAACCTGGTATAATGAGTAATGGAGCATTTCAACTTGATACAATGAGTAATGAAACCTTTCACCAACACCAATGTTTCACTATATCATTAAAATACACTGGAATTTTCAAAGAGAGACATTAAAATCATCACAGACTCCCATTCAGAGTCTACAAGAATAAAGCCTGAATTATTTTCCATGCTCTGACAGAGCATGAGACAGAGGCTGCTTGCACAAGTTGTTCCTAGAATTCTAAAAAGAGCAGAGGCTGAATAATTTATTTCCCCTGTACTGGCCCAATACTGTACTACAAAATCTTATACCTGATGAAACTAACCCTTTGTAACTTGACATCTTAATAGCCTAGTGTTAATTTTGACTAGGTTTTATAGCGTCATTTATTTTTCATTATCTCTGTAGATTTGCACAGGCTTTGTACGATTGTTAACAACTGAATATAAAATTGGAGTTATAAATCAAGAATGAAAATGGAAAAAGTAACTCTGCTATCAAATCACAGTATATTGTTTGCATTTCAATAACAGAGTCAACCAAGTAGAACTGTTGCTACAATCTCATTTCTTATTTTTTTCAAGAATATTTTTCTTTTCCTGAATTTTTTTTTCTAATCTTCTCTTGAATTTTCTGTATGGGATTTAAGTGTGTTCTCCTACAACATACATGAGATACTTAATTCAGTGTTGCAGATAGCTGTGATACAATACCAGATAATACAAAATTAGAGTGCTATTAATATCATCACATCACATTTTGAATTACCTTTCCTAATCCAAGCTGAGAAAAACATATAACTCTATTCCAAGGCCATAGACAAAGGGAAAAGCAAAAGATATTTCAAAGATGATAATTGTTAATAACTTACGTTTTATAAAATTCTTAAAAATTCAGGAAAAGGCCACTTGTGCTCTCTGAGCTGATAATATTTCATCTGCAGAAGCTCTCTCTAAGAAATTCTTCTAAATGTAAGTTAGCTATCAAAAAAAAAACCTAGATATTTTGGCATTGCAAATAATATCATCCTGAATTGGAAACATTCCATGTCTGGAATTTCACAGCCAATCTAATTGTGTCCATTTTTCTGTAGCCAGATCAACTCAATGATTTCATTTGCCACTTGGATTTTGTTTGACTCACATAGGCATACAGGATACAGTTATCCTGGTGTAGTTAAGTTGTATATATGGGAATTTTTCTGACTTTATCAGCACTGATGCAAAGGCAGCCATCACCAAAATGGAAAAAAAATTTGCATGAGTTTATCATGGATCTAAAAAATATGAATGTAAGGGTAGAAGCATAGACTTCAATGATGAGTCTGAAATATAATTGCTTTGGGGCATACTTAAGAGGATAGTGGCTTTTTTTAACTGTTGTATTTTTCTTCTTCCTCGTGTCTATCGGTTTCTTAACTTTGTTCATAGTTTTGAACCTGATAGCAAAAGAAATGTCCATTTTTGCAACCATTTGATAGTAATGACTCACAAATATTTCTCTGCGTGTTTTCCTATCAGTTCAGACACGAAACTAATGCATACAAATGGGTTGTTGTGAAACCCATCAACAATTATCAGTTACTGAGATAAATGCTTTTTTATATAGTCAATAATTCTTATAAAAACTCATCCATACCACTGTCTAGAAATTCTTTCTATTAATGGTATACTTTCATAAGAAACATAAGTGTCACATTAAGTACATAGAACACGAAATGAATTTCTCTAGAGGTAAGGGAGGAGTGGATTATTGGGAGTGGGAGAGAAAGAGGACAATGAGACAATGAGGTTACATGTTCAAGGTACATTCTATATTTGGATGAAAATGTCATTGTATAATCCAGTATCATGTGCAGTGAATATATATATATATATATATATATATATATATATATATATATATATATGGAGACAGATAGATAGATAGATAGATAATGTGTGTGTGTCACAAGCCTAGCAGAACAGTTTCATAATTTTATATAAATATGACTTATTTATTCATGCGAAAATTACATTTAATGAGAAGTATTAAACTTCAGGTAACACTTTTCAAAGTACTTAGTAAACCTGGATATTGATCTCTTTCAACCAGTGTCTTGAGGGGGTTAGAATAGCAACTGAAGCTCACTGCAAACATCAGGACAGCAGCATATAACATAGATGAGATTTAGGACTATTATGGGTTTTTGATTTAAGGTTCCTTTTTTCCTTTTTAAATTTTTACACATTTTCACATATCCCTGGGCTGAGCACAGGCTAGCTGTACAGCTAAGAGTGACCTTGACATCCTGAATCTAAAACTTTATATCCCAAGTGCTGAGTTGATAGGTATGTGTCACCAGACCCAGTGAAAATCATTTTTCAGATGAACATATGTGGTAACAATGCTGTTAGTTATTCTCACCATATTGTCAAACTGTTTGATCCCAAATCTGACTGGAACTTGTTCTCCAATAAGAAATTGTTTGTTGATTCATTCCCCCATGTTTATTAAAGTGTCATGCAGGAAAGCATTCTTATGAAAGTGCTCTCATTTTGCTTTCCCAGTGTGAGTTTTATTATTCCTTTTGCAATCTCTTCACTTGACAAAGATTTATTACCATCTATCTTGCCAATATCATTACTAGTATGAATAATGAATGAGGGCAACTCCCACTCACATTGGGGCTGGTGTTCACTCAACTTTAGTCAAGATGAGAGGTGAATAATTTTCTAAAACCTCTTCAAACTTTTTTTATTCCAGATGATGAACAAATAACAAAATTAAAAAAATAAGCTATAGGAAAGATAATGAATTATAAATCTTCTGGTTAAAATCAGAAATTGGATTAAGAAAAACAAAGTGGCAGTGATTAGGCATATTGACCTAATGTGGTCAGATTTCAGTTATCAAAATGGAATTAATGTGAATAACATGATGGTCAAATGAGAGGGAAAATTAAATCATAAATGTATATATCCCTATCTTCCAAAATGATCTCATTTAAATGTCTGGTTTGTGATAAGACTTTTATGAGTGTAGCTCAAGTGTAAATTCCTGTTCAAAAGGAGAGAGGAAAATGTAATTTCATCTATATCACATATACCACACTTTCTTCTGCAAGAAATTCAGGATGTTAGAGTCCTTAGGAAAACGTGAAGACTAATACTTTCTCAGTTGTTGTTTCACCATAAGATGATTATCACAAATGGTATACAGCAGTGAAACATATTCTTAGAAGCAAGACATCCAATGTCACTTTAAGCCTTGCAGTTCTCTGCACATTTCATGCAAATAAATTTTTATTTTTCTATAAGGACTCTACTGTACAAACAGGTGCTGAAGTACATTGAGTGACCTAATTAGATAGTAAACCTTGTCACTGAAGTCACCAAGAGTATATGATCTCAAGCCCTAGGTAACACACTCAGTATTTTTATTATTATTATATGATAATTCCCCCATCTTTTTTCTGTAAGGAATTCTCTGTGGGATAAGTAATTGGTAGTTTCTCATGCATGTTTTAATAGTCTTCAGAAAAAAGGGTTCTGAATAAATGCCATCTACTATGGAAAACTATTTGAACTGCATTTATTTCTACAGCAGATTTCCCTAGTTGGCCAATTAATTACAAGGTATAAAGGTCTTTTTAAAGTCACTGAAAAAACCAACAATTACAGTTCATTGTTCCTATCTTGAACTGATTCTGGTAATATACGCAGCATGCATCATACATACTTTTTCAGTGCTGTTAGGAAAAGATACAAATGCATGTAGCTTGTTCAAAGTTGTCATTAAAATGATATGTTCTTTGATTTTTATTCTTATCAGTCCAAGGACTGGAGAACATTTTTAAAAATTCTATCTATAAGCACTTTTGAACACTGCTAAAGAAGGTATTTTGTTCTATATAGCAATTCTAACTATGCGATACATAAACAGGTGCTGTGATCAGTGCTGGAAGACTTAGATTTGGATAACTTAACAATAAAATTACAGGAGACTAGATAGTGAATTAATTTCTCCTATTTTTATGTGTGTTCTTGGAGCCAGACATAATGCACAAGAGATTATTTGGAAGTTTCAAAGTGGGGGAGCAGGTATTTCTTTGTCTTTGATTGATAACTAGCCTTCAAATATTTATAAAAGTTTTTGGAAACCTAGCTTTAAGAGACTACATATGATTTTAAGGTAAATCTTCAGATAAACAGACAAGTCTTTACTAGCCAGTTAGCTTGTCTTTACTTGATCACAGACACAGACATAGTAATGGTTTTCTCTAAAACTTAGTCTTTTTAGTCATCCCTTAACAAAAGGACCTAAGATTTCCTGGGTTCAGAACTAACTTTTAGTGCATTTATATGAAGTTTTGACACTACAGAATGACAGATGTAAAACTGTTACATTTTTGACTAGTATTTTCTGTGTTTAATGTTAGTTTGCAATCTGCATGTAAAGAACACATTTATATACAGCACATGGTTTGCAGTAAGTACATAAATACAGTGAATGAATGAATGAAGGACTACATGTTACTTATAATACAAGTCACATATTTGTCACCAAGCTTGTCCTAATTCTTAAAACACCTACAGTATGTAATCTAATAAGCATCGTATTTAATTTAAATTTATATTTATTTTCTATGTAGACTTTCTATTTTAAAAACATATCAGTTAACAAGTCCACATATCAAAAAAGTGGACTATTTTGAGTTCACTATTAAAGCTCCACAGAGGTCTAGATGATATTTGTCCAGGACATGGGTTGTGAATTTTCTCCTTGGGCCTACTGCTTTTATTATTGATACAGACCCTCACTTCATTGGCCCTCAGAACAATGTTATTTCCATAGTGCTTAATTGCAAACATGATTTAGAAATTATTGTGTGACATTGTTTCTGAGGAGACATTAACAAATGTCTATTTATCGCCAGATAAGAAACCAATGACAGACCAAAGCACAATTTTGGGATTACTTGTAGGAATATTGGTGAGGGGCTATTTATTGGAGCAAAATGACTCAATGACAGACAACTACAACACCAAAGCCCACCCTAGAATGGTCTCAAAAGATGGATATCAGATATGAAACCTTAAAGCAGCTGAACAGGCAGGAGAATATCCTATAAAGCTGGAGCAATTTGTGTGATAGTTCTCCAGGTAGTTTGGATTATTTCTTACTCATTTGGATAACTTAACTGATTTGACAGTGCCTCTCAGAATTTCTTGTTTTATACACACACAAACACAGACACACACACACAGAGACACACAGACACACACACACACATACATACACACACACACACATGCTTGGAACACAGGAACTTAGTGACTCTAATCAATTTCAGGGACTTCCTGAAGTAGTGACTCTAATCAATTTCAGGGACTTCCTGAAGCTATTTTGAGTTGTTTATTTCCTGAGCTTAACTAGCGTAATTACAGAAGATGGTTTTTTACCTCCACTTAGAACATTCTGTTATTTTACTTTCCTGTAAACATTCTGTGACGTATTAAGCTTCCTTCTAAAGTGGAAGGTTATGAACAGAGAAAACACAAAACACTGATACACATGGAAAAGTGTGAATTTTTATTCCCATATACTTGTCTAATTTTGAAAAGCATACAGAGCATAAATGCATATGGGGAAGAGAGCCCTATATCTTTAAAAGTTTTGATCCTGATAAATTAGTATAATTTTCAGATCTCACAAGAAAAGTTTGTTTGTTTGTTTTCTTTATTAGACACCAGCTAACACCAACAGCTATCACTAAAACTTAGAACTGGTAAACATCCAAAGAATTAGTATTTGGATGGCATTTGGCATGCAATTTCAGCAGAGACTACCAAATTCTTGTTTTCCAAATCTTTTTTTTTTTTTTTTGGGTTATAGCTATATTTAATTGTATTGTTGGTCAAAAGGTTCCCATGGTAATTCCAAAGCAACCAAGACTATTGCCAAGACTATAGGTTGCTTCCCACAAACTGACAGATTCAATTTCTGAAGGCAATAACTATACAATACATTAAACACAGAAAAGAGGACATGGTGTCTAGCTAGAGATTTTATCTTATGTTCTAGTGTCTTTGGTACAGAAAGGTACTCTGCAGCCCACCAAGAGAAAAATGTAATCAGCAAACTATACACAAACTCTCTGACAATGATGATGTCTGCCTGCTAAGGGAATACAATAAAGATCCAAAGTTTGTGGGAATAATCAACCAATATCTGATTTGACTTTTGGCTCACCACAAAAGTTGAAATCCATACCCACCAGTACTTCAGTGACAAATCCTTGAGACTAAATAGTCAAAACCCCTAAGATAAAACCAAATAATATTATCGTAAAAATGTAGCAATAAAATGACTAATGTCATTATTCTATATTTACTGATTAGTAACTTTCTCACCATCAGAGAAGTTTGTTACTGCAGCATATTTAAACAAATGTAGAGATGCACATCCAGACAAACAAAGAGAGTGAGAGACCTTGGGACATTGGTCTTAAGCACAATGTCTTTATTAAATCAATCCCCTAAGAGCTCAAGAAACCCTGAGAAAAAGAGACACAAAAAGTTTAAGGGACAGAGGACATGGAGGACACAAAGGAAACAAGGTCCTCTAAATCAGCTTGATCAAAGTTCACATAAAATCTCAGAGACCAAAGGGGCAAGGGCAGAGGCCTTGTAGATCTATACCAAGTATCCGTGTATATAGTATATATTTTTGTTGTCACTTTTTTTTCAAAGTTTATGAAATTATGAAAGTTTCCATTTCCGCCCCTCCTCCCAACACACTCCCACTCCCCCCTCCCCCTCCTCCTCCCTCTCCATCCCTAAGAGCAGTCAGGGCTTCCAACCCTGTGGGAAGTTCAAGTTCCTCCCCCCTCCTTCCAGGTCCCGGAAGGTGAGTATCCGAGCAGACTGGATCACAAAAATCCAGTATATGCAGAGGAAACAAGTTCCAGTGTCATTGTCAGTGGCTTTTCAGAAAGGCTCCAGGCCAGCCACATTCAGAGAATCCGGCCACATTGAGAAATTCTGCTTGGATCACATGCTCGTTCAGTAGCAGACCAACTGGCCTTGGTGAACTCTCATTAGATCAGTCCCCTTGTATCAGTGGGTGATTGCACCCCTCGCGGTCCTGAGTTTTTTTCATGTTCTTCCTCCATCTGCCCCTCATTTGGACCATGGGGGGCTCAGTCTGGTGCTCCAATGTGGGTCTCCGTCTGTATCGCCATCCATCATCAGATGAAGGATTTATGGTGATAAGCAAAATCTTCATCAGTATGGTTATAGGCCAAGGCCGGTTCAGGCACCCTCTCCTCTGTCTAGAGAACAGTCTGGGGATCTCTCCTTGGACCTGGGATCCCATTTATAATCAAGTCTCCTATAAACCCTAAAATGACTCAATTAGTTGAAATATATTCTTCCCTAATCTCATATCCATCCTTCCTCCCTCCCCCCATCCCAGTCCACCTAGCTTTCCCCATTCCTCCCCTACTCCCTTCTCTCTAACCCTCTCCCCTTAAAACAACCCCCCACCCCCCCCCCCATGCACCCGAGGTTACCTGGGACTCTTGTCTATTTCCAATCTCCAGGCAGATAGCTACATGATTTTCAACAGGTTCACCTTCTTATTTAGCTTCTCTAGGATCACGAATAATAGGCTCAAAGACCTTTAATTATGGTTAGAATCCACATATGAGTGAATACATACCATATTCCTCTTTTTGGGTCTGGCTTACCTCACTCAGTAAAGCGTTTTCTATTTCCATCCATTTGCATGCAAAATTCAAGATGTCATTGTTTTTTACCGCTGAGTAGAACTCTAATGTGTACATGTTCCACACCTTTATTAACCATTCTTCTATTGAGGGGCACCTAGGTTGTTTCCAGGTTCTGGCTATTACAAATAGTGCTGCTATGAACATAGTTGAACAAATTCTTTTGTAGTATGATAGGGCATCTCTTGGGTATATTCCCAAGAGTGGAATTGCTGGGTCCTGAGGGAGGTTGACTCCCAGTTTCCTGAGAAACCGCCACACTGATTTCCACAGTGGCTGCACAAGTTTGCATTCCCACAAACAATGGATGAGTGTTCCCCTCACTCCACATCCTCTCCAGCATAGGCTATCATTGGTGTTTTTGAGTTTAGCTATTCTGACAGGTATAAGATGGTATCTCAAAGTGGTTTTGATTTGCATTTCCCTGATCGCTAAGGAGGTTGAGCATGACCTTAAGTGTCTTTTGGCCATTCAAAGTTCATCTGTTGTGAATTCTCTGTTCAGTTCAGTACCCCATTTTTTAGTTGGGTTAATTAGTGTTTTAGTGTCTAGTTTCTTGAGTTCTTTGTATATTTTGGAGATCAGACCTTTGTCTGATGAGGGGTTTGTGAAGATCTTCTCCCAGTCGGAAGGTAGCCTTTTGGTCTTACTGACAGTGTCCTTTGCTTTACAGAAGATTCTCAGTTTCAGGAGGTCCCATTTATTCATTGCTTCTCTTATTGTCTGAGCTCCTGGGGTTCTGCTTAGGAACTGGTCTCCTGTGCCTATATCTTGTAGACTACTTCCCACTTTCTCTTCTATCAGGTTCAAAGTGGTTGGATTAATGTTGATGTCTTTAATCCATTTGGACCTGAGTTTTGTGCATGGTGATAGATGTGGATCTATTTTCATTCTTCTACAGGTTGACATCCAGTTATGCCAGCACCATTTGTTAAAGATGCTTTCCTTCTTCCATTGTATACCTTTAGCTCCCTAGAGTTTAGTATGAACTCCCAAGGTGTTCATACGTTTGTGGGTTAATACCCGGGTCTTCTATTCGATTCCATAGATCGACTTCTCTGTTCTTATGCCAATACCAAGCTGTTTTCAATACTGTTGCTTTGTAATAGAATTTGAAGTCAGGGATGGTAATGCCTCCAGAAGTTCCTTTATTGTATAAGATTGTTTTGGCTATCCTGGGTTTTTTGTTTTGCCATATAAACTTGATTATTGTTCTCTCATCATCTGTGAAGAAGTTTGATGGAATATTGATGGGAATTGCGTTGAATCTATAGATTGCTTTTGGTAGAATTGCCATTTTTACTATGTTGATTCTCCCATCCAAGAGCAGGGGAGGTCTTTCCATTGTCTGGTATCCTCCTCAATCTCTTTCTTCAAGGACTTAAAGTTCTTGTCAAATAGGTCTTTCACTTCCTTGGTTAGAGTTACCCCAAGATATTTTATGGTATTTGTGGCTATCATGAAAGGTGATGTTTCTCTGATTTCCCTCTCTGCTTCTTTATCCTTTGTGTATAGGAGGGTAACCAACTTTTTGGAGTTGATCTTGTATCCTTCCATGTTACTAAAGATGTTTATAAGCTGTAGGAGTTCTTTGGTAGAGTTTTTGGGGTCTCTTATGTACAGTATCATATCGTCTGCAAATAACGAAAGTTTAACTTCATCCTTTCCAATTCGAATCCCCTTGATCCACTTATGTTGTCTTATTGCTATTGCTAAAACTTCAAGCACTATATTGAAGAGGTAAGGAGAGAGTGGACAGCCTTGTCATGTTCATGATTTTAGTGGAATGGCTTTGAGTTTCTCTCCGTTCAATTTGATGTTAGCTGTCGGCTTACTATATATTGCTTTTATTATATTTAGGTATGATCCTCGTATACCCAATCTCTCCAACACCTTTATCATAAAGGGGTGTTGAATTTTGTCAAATGCTTTTTCAGCATCCAATGAAATGATCATATGGTTTTTTTCTTTCAGTTTATTTATATGATGGATTACATTGATAGATTTGCGTATGTTGAACCAGCCCTGCATCTCTGGGATGAAGCCCACTTGATCATAATGGATGATTTTTCTAATGTATTCTTGGATTCGGTTTGCCAGTATTTTATTGAGTATTTCAGCGTCAATGTTCATGAGTGAGATTGGCCTGTAATTCTCTTTCTTGGTTGTGTCTTTGTGTGGTTTTGGTATCAGGGTAACTGTAGCTTCATAAAAGGAGTTAGGCAATGATTCTTCTGTTTCTATATTGTGAAATACATTAAGGAGTATAGGTATTAGCTCTTCCTGGAAGTTCTGGTAGAATTCTGCATTGAAACCATCTGGCCCTGGGCTTTTTTTTGGTAGGGAGGTTTTTGATAACAGCTTCTAATTCTTCGCTACTAACAGGTCTATTTAGATTGTTCACTTGCTCTTGATTTAACTTTGGTAAATGGTATTTATCTAAAAACCAATCCATTTCTTGTACATTTTCCAACTTTGTGGCATATAAACTCTCGTAGTAAGATCTAATGATTCTCTGAATTTCCTCTGTGTCTGTTGTTATATCCCCCTTTTCATTTCTGATCTTATTAATTTGAGTGTTCTCTCTCTGCCCTCTGCCGTTTGATTAGTTTGGCTAGGGGTTTGTCAATCTTCTTGATTTTCTCCAAGAACCAACTTTTTGTTTCGTTGATTTTTTGAATTGTTTTCTGTGTTTCTATTTTGTTGATTTCAGCCCTCAGTTTGATTATTTCCAATCTTCTACTCCTCCTGGGAGAGTCTGCTTCTTTTTTTTCCAGAGCTTTTAGGTGTGCTGTTAAGTCTCCAATATGTACTTTCTCCGTTTTCTTTAATTGGGCACTTAGTGCTATGAACTTTCCTCTTAGAACTGCTTTCATTGTGTCCCATAGGTTTGAGTATGTTGTGTCTATATTTTCATTAAATTCAAGGTAGACTTTAATTTCTTTCTTTATTTCTTCCTTGACCCAGGGATGATTCAGTAGTTGACTGTTCAACTTCCACATGTTTGTAGGCTTTCTAGTATTCGAATTGTTATTGAATTCTAACTTTATTCCGTGGTGATCCGACAAGACTATCGGCGAATCAATCCCACACCAGTTATGTTTTAAGGGGTTATTTATTTTGGGGGGGTAGAACTTACATACACCATAAACCGTCAGGAAGGGAGCCTAGTCGCAGGAGCCGGGAGCAGGAGCCAGGAGCAAGAACCGGAACCAAGAGCCGGAACCAAGAGGGCCTGATCTGGATATGTTTCTCTTTTTAAAAGAGAAATATACCATGCCACAGTGGGCTGGTATTTTAGCAGCTATTGGCTGACGGAACGGAAGTCGCTCCCCGCTGCACTGTGGGCTCATATTTTAGCGACTATTGGTTGAGGCAGCGGAAGTTACTCCCACAACACCTCCCCCTTTTGTTTAAGTAAGAGAGTTTTAAGCCTACTACGAAATTATATACAGTAAGTACAAACCTACACAATTATATATAATAAATACAAATATTTTATTTTAACTAGCTTAAGTTTTGTATAAGAAATAACTTGGTCACGTCATGAAAAGAAAGTAACTACGTTTATATAATCTTTAATCCCATTAAAGATCTGAGAAGGGAAATAATGTTACCTGAGTAATTAGGAAGTGTAATCAAACTTCCAGAACATGTAACAAATTACATAGACAATTGGCTACCTGGGCAAACACCCAAAATCATGTTTGTAGTGTTGAAGTAACCAACTTTGGCTAAGGCCTAATGTAACTGACATACCATTTTCAAAGGCAAGGAACTTTTTAAAACTATCTTATCCTGTCTTGGCAGGATATGACAGTCCTGTTTTATCCATTTACAGATTGTAACTCTGTCAGTAGTTGAGGTATGGGCATTTCTTTACCCAAAGGCCAGTTTTGTCAAGAAGAAAGGCTCCAGGTGGAGTGTCTTTGGTGTTCAATATTTTCTCGGGAATAGATCAGTGTTGCCAGGAGCGATTGTGTCTCCCTACCACAGAACTCTGAGTTAGATTAAAGGCCATTTATTACAGCTCTTTGAAGAGGTTGAAGATTATCTATCTATATTGAATATAATGTCTATGTATTTAAAGAACCTGATTAGTCTAATTATAAATGACAAACTTAGATGACTATTGATCTATATTATTTTCAATATCTATCTAACTTAAAGACTGAAATAGTAAACAACTGTGTAATAAATGGGGACAATATGACCTCCAAGTATAAACAATGTGCAAGTATACATTGTAATATGGTAAATACATATATCAATACATAAACAATATATAAGTATCTTAATTAGAGGTAGAAGTGTACAATGTAATATGGTAAAATATACATATATCAATACAATATATATGTTAATACATAAAAATGTTTTAAATAGAGGTAGAAGCATGTATGCCTAAAATAGTTAACATAATTTAAGTTTGTATCAATATATAAGAATCAATATCAATATATTTGTCTAAAAACAATAACTCACAAGTGCGCCAATTATCGGCGAATCAATCCCACACCAGTTATGTTTTAAGAGGTTATTTATTTTGGGGGATAAAACTTACATACACCATAAACCGTCAGGAAGGGAGCCTAGTCGCAGGAGCCGGGAGCAGGAGCCAGGAGCCAGGAGCAAGCACCGGAACCAAGAGCCGGAACCAAGAGGGCCTGATCTGGATATGTTTCTCTTTTTAAAAGAGAAATATACCATGCCACAGTGGGCTGGTATTTTAGCAGCTATTGGCTGACAGAGCGGAAGTCGCACCCCGCTACACTGTGGGCTTATATTTTAGCGACTATTGGTTGAGGCAGCGAAAGTTACTCCCACAACACAAGACACAGGTGATTACTAATATTTTTTTGTATCTGTGTAAGTTTGCTTTGTTACCGAGTATGTGGTCAATTTTCGAGAACGTTCCATGAGCTGCAGAGAAGAAGCTATATTCTTTCCTTTTTGGGTAGAATGTTCTATAGATATCTGTTAAGTCCATTTGATTCATTGCCTCTAGCAATTCTCTTATTTCTCTGTTGAGTTTCAGTTTGATTGATCTGTCCATTGGTGAGAGAGGTGTGTTGAAGTCTCCTACTATTAATGTGTGTGGTTTGATGACTGCCTTGAGTTCTAAAAGTTTTTCTTTTACATAAGTGGGTGCTTTTATATTAGGGGCATAGATATTCAGGATTGAGACTTTCTCCTGATTAATTGTTCCTGTTATGAGTATGAAATGTCCATCTCCATCTCTTCTGATTGATTTTTGTTTGAAGTCAATTTTGTTAGATATTAGAATGGCCACACCAACTTGTTTCTTAGGTCCGTTTGCTTGGAAAACCTTTTCCCACCCCTTTCCTCTGAGTAGATGTCTATCTCTGTGGTTGAGGTGTGTTTCTTGTAAACAGCAGAATGATGGATCCTGTTTTCTTATCCAGTCTCTAAGTCTGTGCCTTTTTATAGGTGAGTTGAGTCCATTAATATTAAGTGATATTAATGACCAGTGGTTGTTGATTCCGTTTATTATTTGTGTGTGTGTGTGTGTGTGTGTGTGTGTGTGTGTGTGTGTGTGTGTGTATTAGAGTTTGTGTGTTTCTCTTCTTTGAGTTGTGGTTGTGAAGGGTCGCTAGTTGTCTGGGTTATTGTAGGCAGTGATGGCAATGTTGGATTCCTTGGGTTGCGATTTTCCTTCTATTACTTTCTGTAAGGCTGGATTTGTGGCTACGAATTCTTTAAATTTATTTTTATCCTGGAATATTTTGTTTTCTCCATTGATAGTGAATGATAGCTTGGCTGGGTATAGTAGTCTGGGTTTGCATCCATGGTCTTTTAGTTTCTGCAGTACCTCTATCCAGGATCTTCTGGCTTTCATGGTTTCCATAGAGAAGTCTGGTGTAAGCCTGATAGGTTTACCTTTATAAGTCACTTGACCTTTTTCCTTTGCAGCTCTTAATATTCTTTTTTTAATCTGAATGTTTTGTGTTTTGATTATTATATGGCGAGGGGATTTTTTTTTTGATCCAGTCTATTCGGCATTCTTTATTCTTCTTGAACCTTCATAGGAATATCGTTCTTTAGATTGGGAAAGTTTTCTTCTATAATTTTGTTAAATATATTTTCTGGGCCTTTGATTTGCAGTTCTTTTCCTTCTTCAATCCCTATTATTCTTAGATTTGGTTTTTTTATTGTGTCCCAGATTTCCTGAATGTTTTGTGAAGAGAATTTGGTGGATTTGCCATTTTCTTTGACCAGAGCATTTATTTTCTCTATGGTATCTTCAGAATCTGAGATTCGTTCTTCTATCTCTTGTATTCTATTGGTTATGCTTGATTCTGTAGTCTCCGTTCGTTTACCTAGGTTTTTCATATCCAGCTGGTTCTCGTTTTGTGTTTTCTTCGTTGCCTTCATTTCAGTTTTCAATTCTTGGACTGTTTCCTTTACTTGTTTGATCGTTTTTTCTTGGTTTCTCAGGGTATCATTCACGGATTTACTTATTTCTTCAAACTTTTTGTTATATTTCTCATCAATTTCTATACTCATTTCTTCAAACTTTTTGTTATACTTCTCATCCAGTTCTTTAACAAGTTATTCATATCCTGTTTAAGGGACTCTATTGCTTTCATAATGGCACTTTTTTCCACTTCTTCTGGGTTAGAGTGTTCAAGTCCTTCTGTTGTAGGGTTGTTGGGATCTGGTGTTTTCATGTTGTTTTTCAGATTGTTGGAGGAGGTCTTGCCTTGGCGTCTGCCCATCTCTTCGTTCAAATGCTCTCTATTGGAACCTCTCGTAGCGGGTCAGGTTCCCTTGTTGGGCAGGGAATTCACTGATAGAATGCCTACCTTTCCTCAGGCAGGCTATTGAAGCACAGGTATTCCCTCTTTCCGGGATGTGCCTACAGAGCAGGCCCAGCGTGCAAGGCTGCTGAGCTGGGTATATTTTATTACCCCAGTGGGAACGGAGAAATATAGGAATTTGTACCTGGATGGAAGCTGGGATGGCAGGCGGGAGAGCTTAGCAGGGTGGAACCAGCACTGCAGGGTGACCTGGGAATCTATGGGGTCTGGGAAAGTCCGAGTTCCTCCTCGCCGGGCCCCTGCCGCGGGCCTGAAGCAAACTTACCCCTCCGATGGCCCTCTGGCTGGAAGCTGGGATGGCTGTCGGGGGAGCTAGCAGGGTGGAGTCAGCAGTGCAGAGTGAACTGGGAGTCTATGGGGTTGGGGGGAGTCTGAGCTCCTCCTCGCCGGGCCCCTTCTGCGGGCCCAAAGCAAACTCACCCCTCTGATGGCCCTCTGGATGGAAGTTGGGATGGCTGGCGGGGGAGCTAGCAGGGTGGAGCCAGCAGTGCAGAGTGACCTGGGAGTCTATGGGGTTGGGGGAAGTCCGAGCTCCTCTTCGCCGGACCCCTGCTGTGGGCCCGAAGCAAACTCACCCCTCCAATGGCCCTCTGGATGGAAGCTCTTGTTTTCCAAATCTTGTTTTGAAAGATTTATTAATATGTTCTAGCAACTGATTAACTGACACTGCTAGGAACAAAAAGTGAGTGTCTCCTTCTTGCTGGACAAATGCTCTTTCAATAAATTGCATCCACTAGAGGAATATAAATTAAGATACACTGTGTAAATAGATTGTAGCCTCTAAAACATCTCCAACTGAAAACGTTATCTTCTCTTAAGTTCATTTTATTTGTCTCCTTCTGCAAGCTATACAGTTCTGATGATGCCAGTGAAGATGATATCCTAAAAGATGATTAAGCCTGAAAGTGGAAGAACTTACTACCATGAATGACTCTACAGAAGAGAGTTGAAAATCAAGCAGATTATGTGAGAAGCAAAGAAATGTGTTTCATAAATAAATAATTTAAACAACTTATTTAAGACACTATATTTTACTGTCTCACTGTCTCAAAATTATCCTTTGCTCTGACTATTAAGCCAATATAATATGATTAGTGTAGATACAGTATTGGCTTAACATATCAGCCAGATCTTAAAATTCTACTGCTGTCATTTCTTGTATAAGTGACAATGCTGAGTTATCTTAAAAGTATGCACTGCAAAATAATAGTATCAGTATCTACCCATATGAGACCTCAATAAGTCGGTGGAGGTATATTATCTTACATGGTACCTACAGTAAAGTATGATGCTTGATAAATATGTTTTCATAGCCATTTTATCATTTTATAAGATAAAATGTTTTGTTTGTGCCTTATTGGACTGATGGTTTTTATACAACAATTTTCCTATCCACATTAATCCTACCTATTTATATAGTTTAATCTAGTCAATGTCCAATATTATTCACCAAGATATATTTTTTTATTCTAAAATAGATTTTGACAGATTCATAGTCATTTTAAGAATATGGCAGTTGGCAAGAGAAAATCACTTGAACAGAGTTTTTGATTTTTTGCAGATCTCCATGTCATGGATATGATGGCTAAGTGAACAAACAGATATGTTTTGTGTCTTCTGGGATATAATGACTGGTCATAGAGGCTTTTGTATTAATACATGCTTTGAATCACAACATCTCACAATATTCTAGTGTTAAAACAAGAAATGTGTTTAATCCCTGAAGTCTTTTTGAGATATTATCATTGTGATGCAGTGTCTAAACTCAAATGATGAAACTGACACATGAACAAAATCACTGAACTTATTAAGTCAGTATAGAAAGAGAGATTTGAACTGGGTATTGTTGGACACCATGAATAATTTACTCTATGTGTTGTTCAGTCTATGTATCAGAATTGCATCTGAACACATTGTGTTGTTTGCAAAGGCTAGACTCTTGTGAAATGATAGCATCAAGGAATTGGTCAAAATTATAACTGAGATAGGTATCCAGAGATATCATTCAAAAAATACTGGATTACACTGGAAATTTCTTATTTGTGTCTTAAAATCAATAATTTGGGATCCCTGGAGCTCAGGTGAGTCACACAACAGTATCTTGGTGGAAAAAATATAGTGTTGGGCAATTTTCTCTTAGTGCACGGAAATCTAGTTTTGGAGAGGGCACCTAAGTTAATGATATACCAATAGTCTCCTCTGCTAATAAAAATATGAAAGATTAATATTTTGGGTGCTCAAAAGTCCTCTCTGATGAACCAACCAAGCAGAGTGATGAGAGAGGTGGCTATTTCCTGTATCTTGCAATCAACAATGCCCACTATCTATGAGGATTTTTTTTCTCCCCAGATACTGGGAGGAATTGCACTATGAGTTATTTTCCATCAAATAGGATTAACTTTGTTCTAGATGGAACACTCTTGATTTTCTCTGGCAAGCAGTAGGGCAGTTTGGTGTGTCATGCATTATTGCTCACTACAGACCATCAAACTCATTTCGTTTGTGACAAGAGCTGGAATTAAAGCTTGTTCTCCAGAGATGTGATGCCCATGTATTAATCTCCTTTGAGCTTCCTTTCTAAGCCACCCTGTGTATTGCCACAGCAGCTTCTCTTTTAGCTGCTAAATCTACCTTGTTTGTTTGTTTCTAGAATAAAAAGAAAAGCTTTCCTTGTAAGTTTTCCCTAACTATAAAAGGAAATTGCATTGCTTTTGTTTAGCATGACCTCAGCCTTCTACTAGGCTTTTGTAGACCCAGATAAGTCACCTCATCAGAAGTCCTTTATTGTCTAGGTGATTCCCTGGCTCTTTCATCTCTAATTTAGTAGCTTTCTCAAATTCTACAAATAACATTAAGTACCCAAATTCAGAGAATTTCAGATGGTAGTACCTACCTATATAAAAGGACTAGTACTTTTACAATTGTAAATCATTGCCTTTATATAGACCAGATTACAGTCTAACGCTGGAGGACGAGTTGGTTATTATCATTAAAGGCTTAACAAATAAATGCCAGGGCTACATCTTTTTAAAATGCCACCTATTTATTTAATTTATGGGAGTGGATTTGACCAAAATACACTATTCATAGGTATGGGTTGCAAGTTTATAATCATATGTAAATTTGGATTACCATTAATATGTATATTAACTCTTCTCCACTAGGAGATATTTTCAAAATATTCTGAAAATAAAAAAAAATTCAGTTTTCCTCCAGCATTTTCTAACTGAAGAGGTTAATGCCATTTTTAATTGTCTGAATTGCTTTTAACATTGCAAAAATTATGAGATTAAAGTAGGAAACAAATGTGTCACTTGCTTTCATATTTTAATAAAAGTAATGCACAGCCCTGTGAGATGCATATTAGTTTAAATTTTGGTCAGTTGAATTAAAAGCAAAGTCAACATTCTTGAATTGCAGAGTGCGAAGGAAGACTCTGAATACTATTAATTTTAGAAATGGTATTTCTTGCGAAGGAATATAATGAGAATTAATGCACTATTAATGGTTGCATTGTGGTGTTGCTGACATTTTAAAACACACTTATGCTAATAGGAGTGTCAATTCATGTTGCTTCTGAACTGCTAAATGCTTCTTGGTTGTTTTATTGGGATGTCTTCCTCACCCACCTTGGCATGGTGTTTCAGCATAACAGTGCTGGAGGGTCTACCTGTTAAAAACAGTCTCAGATATAGACTTCAGCCATTATGCCATCAACCTTCATGTAAAATTTGATTTACTTTGTAATACATGTTAGAACATTGGTGTGGGATTCCCCTCTGTATGCTGTGATTACTATTGATTAAATAAAGAACCTGCATTGGGCCTATAGCATGGCAGAACAGAGTTAGGAAGGGAATACTAAATTGAATGCTGGGAGAAAGAAGATGGAGTCAGGAGACTATGTATCCATCGCCAGAGACAAATGCCAGACAGAACCTTGCCAGTAAGCCACAGCCATGTGGTGATACACAGATGAATAGAAATGGATTAAATTCAAATGTAAAAGCTAGCCAATAAGAAGCTAGAGCTTAAAGGCCAAGCAGTGATTTAATTAATGCAGTTTCTGTGTGGTTATTTTGGGGCTGAGCAGCTGGGAACAAACAAGCAGCCTCCTACAACAGAACATTTGAGCACTTAGCTTGCTTTTTTTTATGGAACTTGTGGTCCAAGGCCCCCTAGACGGATGTTCTAATCAGACTGCACTCATAAAGATTTTTCTATTTTTTTTTAAATTTTTGTACTAGGAGAGTTCTGTGATAATTAAGAGAAATGATTTTACTTAACTGTTAGACCAAACAAAGAAGCTATCAGAAATAAATTCTGTCAGTAGAAGTGTTGTGATAAGATTTTATTCTTTTAATCTTGGAACATACATTTAAATTGTGTTTGTTTGATAAGCTTGACAGTACAACACCTTTCTAAAGACCATGAAACACATTTATAGATTCAGATTCCATCAGCGCACCTTTTTTCTCTATTCTTCTTCAAGTATGCAAAGAAAGATGTAAGAGGTAACAGTTCCCTCATGGTCACAGTGCAAGAGAGAGACAGTGCCTATACTGAGAGCATTTCGATGACATTTACTTTTTCGTGCACTTGTTTGTATAGGACAAATTATATCCATCAACCCTCCTCCCACATCTGCTCTTACTCTTTCTGTCTCTCTGATAATAACCACTTACAATATAGTTGAGGCCCTTTACCTCACAAACTTCCTGCCTCTATCCCAAGTGCTAGAATTACAGGCATGTATCACTATGCCCAACTGTTGGAGGAGGCTGCTTGTTCTTCCTGGCCATCCGGCAAGCTTAGACCTGAAATAAATCACACAGAAACTGTATTAATTAAATCACTGCTCAGCCCATAAGCTTTAGTTTCTTATTGGATAACTCTTACATATTAATTTAATACATTTCTATTAATCTGTGTATCAACACATGGCTGTGGTTTACCAGCTAAAGTTTCAGCATCTCTGACTCTGAGGACTCCATTGCTTCTCTCTGACTCCACCCTTCTTCCACCAAGCATACAGCCTAGCTTTCCCCATCTAGTTCTGTTATTCCCTGCCATAGGCTCAAAGCAGTTCTTTATTCATTAACCAATAAAAGCAACACATAGACAGAAGGACCTTCCACACCACCCAACTCTTTTCTTTCTATTCCAAAATATTAAAGAATGCTGTGCCTAGTCTGTGGGGACCCCAAAAGACCACCAGGGAGACCATCTCCATGAAATGCAAAAGCAAGGCTTATTATCATGCACATGTACAAGACAGCAGGGCCTTGTCAGTGCAGCAGAGAGGAGATATCCTACCCTTCTAGAGAGCACTATATAAAGGCAAAAAGCAGAAAAGTTACATTAGTAGGGCTTGCAGTGACAGGTTCAATCCTGATTGGCTGACATTTGTTTAGGAGTGTCCAGGTGAAAAGTAGTGGGTTTGTGCTACAGGTGATCCTATCTACAATGCTTGGGCATTAGGAATTTCCTTTGGATGGTCTGACCCTGAGTGGTGCCTGAGTAGTCTCAGTTTATGGTCTTTCTTGAAACGAATTATTACCTTAGGGAAAACTACTGAGACTCAGGCCTCTATTAAGTTTATCATGGTTGTGTCCCACAGGAAGATATAAGGAACTTCTTCATTTGTTCACAGTACACCATTGGCTAAACCTAGAAAGCTGAATACTTCTTTAATCATGAGAACTGAAATTACTTGTACAACTTACTTCCATGGAAATTAATCTTTCTTTTATCTTTTTTGACAAGTTTTAAAGGACTTTCAGTGTTTTTCACAAGTTACTCATAGCCAGATTCAATGGAAGACAACATTCTCTTTAGGGAAGAGAGGTGTGTCATATGGTAAGAAGATGGCTCAGTCCCTATAGTCATTTGTGGGATATGGACTCTGACACATTCTACATATGTGGAAATGACATATTGTCTTTGCTCACTTTCATGCTTCATTTGTTGGTTTCTTAACCTTAGCTATTCTGACTGGGATAGGATAAAATCTTGTTTCTGTGGGAAGAATAACTCAATTCGTAAGTTGAGTGATGGTATCATGTGGTCATTTTATAACTACATATTAAGGTTATTTTGAAGATGTTACAATTGTTCGGATAATATCTGCCTGGTAAGTTTACTGAAAATAGAGCATATTATTCAAAGTTATTATACAATTGTGAAAAGACATGGGCCAAATACCATTCATTGAAACATTCTTTTAACAAGAATGGAGTATGCCTTTGAACATAGCACAGTGACATATCACTTGCTTAACATTTTGAGATCAGAACTTTGACTGCCAACACTATAAAACAATCAGCAACAGAATGGAATCAACAAAACTGTTTATACCAGGAGAGCAAATAAATACATTATGGTACAGAGAGCATGACATGAGCATGTGTGTGTTGAGCATGACAGTTTACATTTGAATGTTGTCTGTAAAACAGCAAATTGCAGTGGAAGTTGATAAAATGATTGATCCATTTTTATGAAGGGAAATGTTGTATTACACATGTATATATCTGTATTTGTATGTATATATAAAATTGTAAACATACTTTAGAAAAGTGCAGGACTGGAAAGATGACTCAGAAGTTAAGAACACTAGCTGCTTTTGCAGAAGATACAGTGTCTCAGCCTCAAGTCATGGTAACTCATACCCTACTGTAACCTGTAACTCTAGGTACAGGGGCAACTTTCCACTGTCTTCTGGCCTCTTCAAGACTATGTGCATGCAGTATACATACATGCATGGGGGCAAAACAGTCACACACACAAAAAAAACCCTTAAGTTTTATATATATATATATATATATATATATATATGTGTGTGTGTGTGTGTGTGTGTGTGTGTGTGTGTGTGTGTGTGTGTGATATTGGTATTCATCTCTCAACACTGAACATGAGGGAAAATTATACTTTATTTTCAATATTCCATTTATTGAGTTGTGTAGTAAGGAGTCTGCTCATTCTTCCTGTCTGCCTGGGCTAGCTTAGACTCAAAAAAATCACACAGAAACTGTATTATTTAAATCACTGCTTGGCCCATTAGCTTTATCTTCTTATTGGCTAACTTTTAGATCTTAATGTATCCCATTTTTATTAATCTGTGTATTGTCACATGCTTGTGGCTTGCCAGCATAATACCCCCATTTCTGAATATTACCCTCAAAATAAGCCCAAATGAAGTCAACAAACCTGTGTTCCAATTTTAAAAGGTGATCTCGGCATTATCCACCTTGCATTAGAGAAATTTCCTGTTCTGATTTGACGGACATTGTAGGAGATATCAATTTTGTATATCAAAGCCATTGCCACATAATGTATTTTATCTTGGCGATTGTCTAAATATCAGAAATAAATAAACATGTAGATTCTTCTCATCATTGGAAAAATTCCCCCTGTTTACTGACTTTATTTCTTCTCCTTTGTTGATGGTATTCATTTTGTTCTCCCATACCAGTTTTATTAGTTCCAAATCCATTAAAGCTTTGGTTAATTTGATTTTGTCAACAATTCAAAAGCAGTTAGAAGCTTTGAACTGTTGCATGAACTCTTGCTTACTAGAATTTCTCCCTTCCCTTCTTTAAACCTTTACTATTAGTTTTTGCATCAGACGCACATTTGGACCCAGTAACAGCATTAAGAAAGAACGAATTATGTTAACGTAAATATTTTCTTTCATATGTTCCAATCCAATGACATTTTTCTTACAAAGGCCTTTTGCTCAAAAGCTAACACTTTTCTCCTGTTGGTGCTAGTGGTCATTTCACAAACTAAAGAGAGATAGAAATGAGGTAGTGTCCCGCTGAGTTTTCTGACTGTTAGACTTCTTGTCCATTATAACCATTATAACCAAAAGCTTTCTTTCTCAGACCTTTCTTCTGTCCCACCCTCCATCAGCCCTTCAAAAGGGCCCTTTGCCTTGTAAAGTATAAAAGATTAAGAAAAACATCCCTGCTGTGAATCAAAGCCCCCAAACTGTCCACTTTCATTTTTTAAACACTGTATTGTGAAGTTGGAAGAATTGCCACAATAGCAGTATATAGTGAAGAGTATAAAACATCTCAAGCTTAGAGCATAGTAAAAGCCTCAACTCTGCTCTTAGAAACTTTAGCTGGAAAAAATTTCACACACACACACACACACACACACACACACACACACACACAAAGCACAACACACACACAAGCATGTGCACAGGCATGTGTACATTTCTATGTGCCAAGTTGTGAAATTTAAAGTGGAAAAGTGAAGATGGCAATAATATTTAGATTGATTTATAACTTAACATGAAGAAAGCATCAAAAGAAGTATGCTGTTTACATAAAGCAAGGTGTGACTTGACTAAAACACAGAATTAGTAGCTACTTAAATCAAAGATTTCAGAAAAAATGGCAACATGAACTGAGCAGATAACAGATGCCAAGTTCAGGCCTTCTGAGGCATATGCTGGCAAGTTATATCCCTTTAGGCTCCTTTACCACCAGACTTCCTGCACTTTCACTTCCTCTCCCTATGTGGACCTTTTCTGTTCCTCATCTTGTTGACACACTCAAAATTTTCTTTTTCTATTATCCTTTGCCAAAGTAACAGCACAGTTGTTTGTGTCAGAATACCTGGCAGGTCTTTCTTTCTGCCTTCCTCTTTTTTGGCTTTCGCTAAGCTCTCATAACCTCTCAGCCTGGATGCTTTCATGTCTTCTGTCATTTTCTAACTTATTTGTACTACAAGGTATTAATGAAAAATCAATCATTTTCATAAGAAAATTATACCTTTGACTTAGAAAGCTGGGCTTTCTTTGAAGAAGAAAAAACACGACAGCTACATGTTTGGTTGCTAAGCTTTAGCCAAACTAAGGCCAGAGGGTAGGCTGTCTGCCTATGCAAACTACTGCCAGTAGGAGTTTGAACAAAATGTTTTGGCTTGCTTCCTATAGTCGCACCAGGCTGTGTTATTTTTTGTGCCAGGTTCCTGTGATGAGGACCACAGGAGACTGTCACTTTGAGATACATGCAGAACAAAACATAATAAGATTTCTTAAATTGAAGTGTGAGAGGTATATCTTTTTTAGTATTAGTTTCTACTGTGAGGGAATGTATTTCTTTTAGAGCCTTCCTGTTGTCAAGACAAAAGCAAGACTACAATCTAAGAAAATAAGTTAGGATTTAAATGGTTACTGCCTGAAATATTTGCATTGTCTGAGAAATCTCTTTTTGACAGGTTAAAGTGCCTGCTCCATCTACTACAGCTGCTAAAAATCTGCCAACTAGAAATCATCAAACACCTGCAGTGCTAACTCATCTACTAATGGCTCTCAGTAATAGTTTAATGATAAACTATTTGTCAATGTGTTGGTTGAGCTTTTCCCCATTTTGTCACATAGCCATTTTCAAAGTTCTAATTCCATGGATCTCTAAACATTTGAATCCTTGTTGAGAAGAGAGTGCTAGCTAGTACAATCTCCAAAGACTATCACAGCCCCAGATAGAGATTTAATTATTTCTAGATACAAAAGGCTTTGCTCCTTTTTTTACGAGAAAAATTGACATTAAGATACATGCAAATCAAAGAAGTATTTGAACTGTATGAAAATTTTTCTCAAAACAGTATAAATTGATGTTCTGTAGTTTTCCAACCTAGGAAAATAGCTGGGCAAGACTAAAACTCTTAAACTTGGCATCATTGATTTTGATTCTTGTAACCAAATAAGAAAAAAACACAATTTTTCTTGACATAAGATTGAACTAAGGTCTATACATGATTTCCAAACCATTGGTTAGGTAAGCAAATTCAATCAACCATCTAGTAAAGTCATCAGTTTTAGGGTAAGGGGAAAGTCTTAGAAACAAATTAAGTTTTTCTTGTACCCCAAAATACATTTGACAGCTTGATCCCACCTATTTCCTATTCTGCCATTTGAATTGTCATTGTGAAGAGGGATCATAAAACCATGATTACTAAGTCTTGTTAATAACAGTTAAGGTTGTCTACATGAATATGAATGTCAAGGGCTGTTAAAAACTTCTCAAAACAAAATTACTTTTAACTCATTTCAAATCATAAAATATCCATGTAGCATTTATTAGAAGACATAAACTCAAACACTTAAAGTGTGATAATTCCAAAGCAGACTAGGAATAAATGAATCAGCCCAATATAGTAATAGGAATATTTTTCTTTAAAATTCTGTAGTAGATTTGTAAAAAGATTTGATTTTTTTTTCATCAACTGCCTCTGCCTCTTGCAGTCCACCCTGTGTAAAACAGAAAGTTATGTGGAGTTCCCAGGGTCTACCTTTCTATTTCCTCATGTGAGCTACTTTGCTCCACCAATGCTCCATGCCATGCTGTTGAATGAATCAAAGGGCATATACCCACAAAACAGTGGAACCCAATGAACATGGCTAGAAATATTAGAAATCTATGGATCAAAACAAAGCCTTCTCTCCTAAGTTGACTTCTCAAGTCACAAGGATTAAAAAATGAAAAATGACTAACACGGAGTTCTATCTCAAAATAGGATATAAGTTTCAAACTGAATTAGAAATCAGAGCTGGAATAAATTCTTAGAATAATACGATTTGAGGATCTAGTTCAGGCTACCATAGTAATAACATATTGAACCTCAGATGTAATGCAGGCAGCTACATTTCTTTCTCTTCTTATTTTTGTTGCAAAATATGTGACAAACACAACTTAAAGAAGGGTAAAAATTGAACTAAAAATAAAAAAGTATTTTTTATTTCATGTGTATGTATGTTTGCTTGCCTATATTAAATGCATATACTATGTAAGTGCCTAGTACCTGGACACTAACATCGAGAGTCAGAATTCCCAAAAATATGGCTACAGTCCATTGTGAGCCACCATGTGAACATGGGGAAGTAAACCTAGGTCCTCTGCAAGAGCAACAATTGTTCTTAACTACTGAAAAATCTATCCATCCCTTTGTGTTGACTTTTTAAAGAAGTTTGCAGGGATAGTAGCAACATATGTCTACTTTTATTGTAATGAATCCTAGATTTATTTATCATAAAAGGTTTCTTTTTGTTGTTGTTCTCATTGCCATATTACTACTGTATTTCTTGGTACCATTCATAAACAGCCCATTCAGTGTTTGAAGACAATAAAAATATATTTTAGTGCCCATGAACTCACAAATGAAAATGTTTGCTGAGATGGGTCAATGGGTAATACATCTTACCAGCAATCATGACCAAGATCTGAGTTTGATTCCACTCACATGGTAGAAGCAAAGAAGTAACCTCTGCAAGTTGTCCTCTTATCTTCATGCACACATGATCACCCACACATACTAAGTAAGGAAATAAATTTACTGTTTTAAGATCTAAAAGCATTTAGGCACACTCACAGATACATTCAGGTTCTTATTTCATCAACATTTGATTTCTAGCTATAAATTCTGGGAACTACATTAATGACTGGTCTAATAACATATACTCAACATAGCAATATTATAACTAATATCTTGAGGGCAACAAATAGCTATCTGAATGGATTTAAGTCCTGCACAATAGGAAGGAACTCTTATTATTATAAAGCTAGCTAGGAACCAACGGCAGGAGATGTCACATTCTAGAAGAGAACATATTACAGTTTTTTTGCTAAATTAATATAATCCCCTAAATGCTTTTAAAGGAATTATTCTTACACAAACAGATAAATGCATTTCTCACTTCTCATCAATGAAATTTCTTTCTTTGCGGATGGAGGCTACTAAGGAAAACCACAGCAGGTCATAGTGCAGAGAATAAGTGACTGTGAGGTGTCCAGCCCCAACTGGGACATCTGTAATAGAATCATTGGTGCCAAGGCTCTAAGGAAATCATAGATAGGAGTATAATGATTGGAAAAGACAGATGAGGAAGAGAACTACTGTTAGATAGTATCTACTGGGCATGACAGGGATTTTTATTCTTGAACTCTTAACAATATGGCTGCCTAAACAGAAGTCAGCAAGACCACACCATTCA
This sequence comes from Myodes glareolus, assembly GCF_982192425.1. Classification (NCBI taxonomy): domain Eukaryota; kingdom Metazoa; phylum Chordata; class Mammalia; order Rodentia; family Cricetidae; genus Myodes; species Myodes glareolus. The sequence goes on from NC_142053.1 coordinate 57,459,668, forward strand.
ACATGCTGACATGCATAGGAAGATGATTTACAGGGCCACACCACTAGTTGATGAGCCACAGGAATTTCATGTTTGCTAGAGATGGTAAAGTAAGGTTTGACTAAGGATGAATTTCCTGACAGGTTGCCCAAGCCTAAGTGTGCAAGCCTAAATCTATACACATACAGGTAGTATTAAATGTAATTAATAGGTGGTTGCATACATATATAAAATAAAAGTAATTATAAAAATGGAAGTCATGAATTAGAAATGAGGGATATGAAATGAATGAGATGGGGATGGGGTGAAATTGATACAAATTTTATCACCTTAAATAACTTGGCCCAGCTTTATCTATCATTATTGTACAAGCTTTTCTCTGTAAAGGTATAGGTGTCCTGCTATTAGGTGAAATGTTATATCTCAAAACTATTAACCTTACCATAAAAATTAACTCAACAAATTCTTATATCTCGCTCTGATTTTCATTGAGAAATTTCATTGGGTGCAATGAATGAAAAATATTACCTTTGACAAGGATCAGATCTGGGTTATACATCCCATGAAAATGAAAAGTGACTGATTCTTCATCAGAATGTTTATAAAAATGCTATGTGAACATAGATGTTTGTTGGGCAAAAAGAAAAAAAAGTGTAACACTTATTTACATAGTATACTTCACATGTTACATGTATGTGTTTCTATGTCTGTACTCCCAAAAATGTTGCAGGGAGGAGGCTGCTTGTTCTTCCTGGCCACCCAGCTAGCTTACACCCAAAATAATCACATAGAAACTGTTGAAAGACCCCAACCCTAGTCCCCAACTTAAAATGTTTTCATGATCAACTAGGCCAGGGCAAAACAGGATATCTGTAGATGGCAGGAGAAGTCTTGAGAAAAACACCCAGTACTTTGTGTATCGAAACCGAGGGGACAGAAACTGGCTGAAGCTAGCTTAATTTAGACTTGTTTTTGTAGACTTGTTTTTGTCCTGATGTTTATCCACCCCATATGTTAATTTAATTTTAGTAGACCAATGATATTCCTGTTGCTATATTTGCCCATTATGTAACCCTGAGACCCTATAAATACTGGCTGGAAAAATACAGGGGGAGGGGGCTCAGTCTCACTGGAGTACTGAGTCACCCATTGGCACCTTCGACAATAAAGAATCCTCTTGCTGTTTGCATCCATTGGCGTGGCTTATTGAGTCTGGCGATGCTTCCTGAACCCTAGAAATTAGGGTCTTTCACTGTATTAATTAAATCATTGCTTGGCCCATTAGATCTAGATTCTTATAGGATAACTCTTATATTAATCTAATCCATTTTTATTAACTTGTATATTGCCGTGTGACAGTGGCTTACTGGCAAAGATTTTAACCGGCGTCTGTCTCAGGCGGAGGATCTATGGTATCTCTCCCTCTGCATTCTTTCTTCAAGCATTCAGTTCCATCTTTCTCGCTTACCTAAGTTTTGCACCATCAAGAGGCCAAGACAGTTTCATAAATAGAAGTACATATCATGAAATTATAATGTTATATATTTGAAAAATCATGGTGAAATGGTAGACACTGTGCTTGTTTAACTTCCCTTTTGAAGATTATGAAGGATAAAATAGGAAGCTGAGGCTCCCATGAGAGTGGGTGTCTGTGGAACTGCTGCATCTAAGTTGAGAGAAAATTCAGAAAGGTTCTTGAGGTAGAAGGAAGAAAAAAGGTCATTATGAACCCCAAGCCTTTGGAGAAAATAATAGAAATATTCACACCTAGAGTCGTGAGTTGTGTGGTTGAAAGTCATTGAATATGAGTGCTGCAAACAGTGCCCAGGTCCTCTAACTGTTAAAATATCTCCACAGCCCTTACACCTAGTGCCTTTAAGTGTCTTAACAAAATAAGGCAGTTTAAAGTAGCACCATCCTACAGGTAAAGGAGTTAAGGTTCAGTGATACTAAATGATCAGCTCATAATCACAAAAGCAACTATAGTGTACTCTGATATGGAAATGCAGGTGAATATTGCCTGAAAGCCCACACTTTTTCCTTTCGGTTTTTGACCACTCTTGACTCATATTGTGTGCTTACCCATATTCAGTTATATCTAAGCAGGCAAAGTAGAATACTTTGATCCTAAGATGTACAAATAGATAGAATGCAAACTAAATAGGAAGAGTGGAAGTATTCCCTTGACATATGAAAGCTGACAACAGCAAAAGCAGTGTTCAATGTTGGTTGCAATGGAAGAGTAGCTTCTCTCATTTGACAAGCCTGGTGACAGCACTAACCACATTAACATCCCAGAAAATCTTTGATCTCATCATCCCACTCTTTGATGTTAAGATAACTGTACCCTGGAAATTAAATATTGTTCTTATCATTGATGCTATGTATAATGTGAATAGAAAGTCTTACATTAGCTTTGAAACCCTTTTCAGTAATGTTCTTTACCACAGAAGTTAATGCTTACAGATATCTCATTGGAGAACAAATCACAATCAACCACAGAAATATTGAATAAGCCTGTTGCAACCAGTCAACTCCATCATGTGAAAAATCATACATTATTTATAAAATCAAATCTGGGAGTTATTCCAGAGAATATACCAAAAAGTAGACAGACAGTGCTTGGCAAATGTTTTAAACTTCATATAGGTTTTGGTTTTGTTCTTGTGATACAGTAACAATTTATTTGCTAGTAACGCCTGTAGTGTACTAACTCTTGTTTCTTTTTTCCTTTCTGAGTATGAAGAGGCTTTTTCCTTATGTCATTTGTATAATAAAATGGGTCTCTGCACTGCAGGTTTACATTCTAGTAGGTGGCACTAGGCAGCTTTCTGTGGTGAGTTAGTTTGTCAGCAATTTCATTATCAGCATTCCTTTTTTTCCCTCTGAGCTATTTCACAACCATTCTAAATTGTTTCTGGCCCAAACTTGGCATCAAAATTGCCGGCTTAGATAGAATTCTTTCTCAAAGAAAATCCCAATGTCAGTCTAATGAGTCGAATTGTGTATATATAGCACATTCGTTTTTAGGTAACTTCAGTCTCTATTTTTAAACTCACATATAACTAAAGCCCCAAGATAACTATGGTATACAAGCCATTGTTGATGAGAAGACTGTTACCACATTCATTTATTAGTTATGCTTCCCAACTAAGGCCAGGGATCTAGGAACCATTGCTTTCATCCTAAGGAGAAATTGATTCGTTTTAGCAATGCTGTCCTGAAGGTATTTTTCTTTTGCAACTCTTATTTGGCATAATTCACCCAGGTGAATGTTTTCTAAAGTGTTACAGTTTATCTTAAAACTTTTTGTTTGAACATCGACTCAGACTGTCTACCCATAGTTAAAGTGGGACAGAATCGATGCATCTTAGGCATCCTCTGCTGCTTTGTGTGATAAACACTGTCTAACAAGTCTGCAAAAATCCATTTTGATGCTACTTCCCCAATTAGACCTGTTAAATGCTCTTTGAATGACTGAATTTGCCTTTAGTTTTACACCCAGATACATTGTTCAACTAATGTTTCAAAACAGAGTGAACTACAGCACCATTAACATTCATTTCTAAAAAGTGTTTTTTTTCTTTTATCAAGCCTGACTATGAGCAAATGAAATTGTAATCGTTTTCTTGAGATTCAGCGTAACTTGATTACCCTCTAACTACTCAGTAATTTGGGGAAATTTTGTTCATTCAGTCTGAACAGTTGCGGATGACTTGTGCGTGTATAAGTAAACTATGTCATTAGTGCACGTAGTGATAATGCCTTTGAATATGTGCACATATTTGGAAGCTCCTGAGGGAACCAATATTGCATTCATTCATTCAAAGAGTCTTTGTTACCCAGGCAAGAGACTGAGGTGGGTTTTCCATGGTTGAAATGCAATAAGACAGCACACACACTCAGGAAGCATGTTATCCACTGTGGTAAACAACATCTACAAAAAATCTTAAAAAGAAAGGCATTGTAAGGTAAAGATCAGAAAGAATGTACAGTCACTGAGAAAAGTTCAAACTTTTAATTCTTGCTCTGTTCCTAACATAGGCAATTGAAATGCTTTATTTTAACATAAGAATGTCAACCCTATGTTTTGGTGTGAATTGAAGAATCCTGATAAATGGGTTTTCTGGAATATGGCACATGATTTACTAAGACAAATGAAACTGCTTCACACACTTGGTGATTGTCAATCATCCTGTACACTTGGTCCATAAATTCTTATAGCACTGTAATTTTTAAAGAGACAGATTAAAATCAAGGCCATGTTTAAGCTATTAAACTATCACCATTATGACTTTACTGTTGTTAGAATCTCTATTTCCAAAGTGATAATTATATCTAGATATGAAATGATGACTGTTGGAGAAGGGGGCTGCTTGCTGGTTCCTGTTCACCCTGCTAGCTTAGTCCCAAAATAATCACACAGAAATTGTATTAATTAAATCACTGCTTGATTCATTAGCTTTAGATTCTTATTGGCTAGCTCTTACATAGTAATTTAACCCATTTCTGTTAATCTGTCTATCACCATGTGGCTGTGACTTACTGGCTAAAGGTCCGAGCATCTGTCTCCAGCAACTCCATGACTTTTCTCTGACTCCACCCTTCTTTATCCCAGCATACAGCCTAGCTTTCCCAACCTAGTTCTCTTCTTCCCTTGCTATAGGCTCAAAGCAGTTTTTTATTCATTATCTGATAAAAGCAATACATAGACAGAAAGAAATGCCATACCATTTCCCCTTTTCTGTTTAAACAAAAAGGAAGGCTTTATCTTTAACATAGTAAAATTACATATAACAAAACAGGTATCAAGCAAGAATTACAGTTACAATATTTTTATCTACTTTAGCTTTTATCATAAATAAGGAAAACGATAACTATATAATAAATTCTTCAACTCCATCAAAGACTCCAGGAGAATATAATATTACCTAAGTAAACAGGAGGTGCATTGTAAGCAACTTCCAAAACTCTAAAATTGACAGAGACATCTCACTGCTTGGACAGTCACCCAAATTTCTTCTGCATCTTTGGGGCAACCATCTTCGGCCTACAGTCCCATAGTTTCCAGGAGATTTTTTTCATTAAGCAGGAAATTTCAAAGACAGTTCTGCCTATATTAGCAGTTTGTCAGTCATTTTCTTATGTGTCCTGCAGAATGTCTGCAGACTATTTCATAAAGCAGGAACCCTAAAGGCTTGTCTCACTTTTAGGAAAGTTCACCAGTCATTTCTCTGTGGGTCCTGCATGTCCAGTTCAGCAATACAGGCAGGAGCAGTTTCTTGCCCAAATGGCTAGCAAAGTCCATAAGGAGCCTCTTTGATGCCCATTTTTCTCTTGAAGTAATTGGTTCTTCTAGGAGCAGATGTGTCTCACTGTCATTAAACATCTTAACTTCTTAAACCATTTTAAATGCTATATTCTAAAGGTCTCTGAAAGATTTTAAGAATATCTATCTAACTGAAATATATCTCTATATATCTGGAATATCTAACTAACATGACTACAAGCTTAACTATTATGGATGAGTATCTATTAGCTTATTTTTTCTTAATTATATACTAAATTTTTAAATGAGCTACACAAATACATATACATATAACAAAATTGACTTTAAATTTGTATCAAAAAGCCAAGATTCATACCAATGAAAAAATATCCATCGCTATAGCATATCCCCCTTCAAATGTAACAAAGCATTTACAAACAATATTTGGGAATATGGGCATAGTTCTATTCAAACTGCTTCCTGGTGTTTTTTGATCAAAGTATTTTATTTTTGGGGACGATGTACTCTTTATGGGTTCCTGCACTTTAAAATGATGTTTAATTTTCAAAATTACTGTCTAGTATAGTTGCAAATGATTTCCAATCAGTCAATAGGGATTTTTCACAAGTTCTTATTTGGAATTCTTGCCAGAACGTCATGAGAAGGTGCACCATTTCAGCAACTGGTACCCACTAAACCTGTCTTATAGTAGCACTGTCTACATCATGATGTCATCTCAACCAGGTGGAGTTGCTGCTGTGGGAACCCATCTTCTTCCTGGAAACTTCAAAGATTACTGCACGAAAAGGATCTGTAGGGAAATCTATTGTTCATTGTGGAAAGCTTAAACATCATACATATAAACATACATTCAATGAAGAATATTTTATAGACAAAATAGACATGGAGAAAGTAAAATTTTTCCAAAATCTTCCTTCTGTTCCATACCAGGTGCTATGAGATTCCCCTCTTTAAGCTGTTAATATCATTGGTGAATAAAGAAACTGCTTTGGACCTATAGCAGGACAGAACTTAAGTAGACAGGGAAAACTTAACTAGGAGAAAGAGGGTAGATTCAGAAATGAAGTCATGAAGTCATGTAATCCCACCAGAGACAGACACCAGAACTTTAGCTGGTAAACCACAGCCATGTGGCAATACACAGATTAATAGAAATGGGTTAAATTAAGATGTAGGAGTTAGCCAATATGAAGCTAGAACTAATGGGCCAAGCAATAATTTTATTTAAATAATATAGTTTCTGGGTGATTATTTCAGGACTGAGCAGCCAGGAATAAACAAGAGGCTCCTCACAACATTTTTGAGGTAGAAAATAAACTTAATTCATTGCTACACATAGTAAGATAAATATGGAGTCAGTATAGGGGACTTTGGAGAAAGTCCCTAGAAAAATTTAAGTGGTATCTTCAAAAAACTGATTCAAGAGAAATAATTAATCATACTATAGAAATTTTTAACCTATTATCTTTAGAGAAACCATTTGAAGGTGAAAAGAGAGGTAAAACATGATACTCGCATTTTCACACCCTAGTTAATAAGTCCTCATGTCTTGGTGACTTCAGTTTTCCTTGCCACACAATATTCAGAATTATGTGGAGCTACCTTGGGGTACTCACCAATAAATCTAGTAAACTACTCCTCACTCACTGAGAATTTACCAACATATTTGTTAATCTTTAAAAGGAAACTATTACTCATACTTTAGGTAACTGTAGACTTTGTTCTACTGTAATGTGACATTGCTGTATAGGGAAGAATATTCACAAAAAATTACTTTAAGTCAATAATTAGCATTTTTTAACAAACATTAATATAATTGGATTCCCCTTTGTATGCTCTGAATATGTTTTATTATCATTGGTTATTAAATAAGCTGTTTTGGCCAATGGCTTGGTGGAGTAAAGCCAGGGGGAAATTCAAACAGAGATATAGAGAGAAGGTAGACAGAGTGAAGGAGATGCCAGGTAGCTGCCAATGGAGAAAGATGCCAGCTGCCAAGCAGAACATCACCAGTAGGCCACAGTCTCGTGGTGACTCACAAATTAATAGAAATGGGTTAATTTAAGATGCAAGAGTTAATTAGAAATATGCATAAGCTATTAGCCAAACAGTTTTGTAATTAATATAGTTTCTTTGTGATTATTTGGGTCTGAGCAGTTGAGAAAAAAATGATCAGTTTCTGCCTATAATAAAGTAAAAGGAAAGTCTATATGATTAGTTAGAAAAATCATGGGTACCTTCAAAGAAATTTACATCATACATAGGTCATAAATCTAGAAAAATTATGGGTACCTTCAAAGAAATTTACATCATACATAGGTCTTAAATTACAGGAGCTATTACCTCCATATAATTGCAGATATCATTTGTTTTGTTGGAAGCAACCTAAAAAGGAACAAAAATGTAATTTAAATGATAGAAAAAATAATTCTAATTTACAATCTCAGAAAAATAAAACCTCATTTAATAGAAATGATCCAAAATCTATTCTTAAAATTCAGAAAGAACTTCTTTTTAGATAAAAGACAGTTCCTTTGTCAGCCTTTGGTTTCTGTGACAAATTCCCAACATAAACAATCCAAAAATGAGACAATATTAACTTTGTTGCTAAGTTTTAGTGTTGGAGTCCATGGTTACTTGACTCCCATGATTCTGGGCTTGTAGTCTTTGCGGTTGTTGTGGAACATGATGTGGTCTCAGCAGAGCAGAGTTGCTCATGTCATGACTGACAACAAGCAAAGAATGAGAACAAAAATAAGCTACTATGTGAGAAGGAATCTTCTTTCTGCACTCTTCTATACCATCACCAAGTCTGTTAGAGAAGTCCATTAACTTTCAACCAGCACTGGTCACCCCTGTGCACTGATATGCTGTCCTACGTGTCAATCATTTCAGAAACCACTCTCAACAAAGTATTCTCTACTAACCTCTTTGGCATCTACCAATCTAATGAAGCTGAACACCCACCATAATTGTAAGATAAAAGTCTTCTTGTATGTCTTCCCATGTCCATAGTGGTCAACTATAGAGTTAAGAAAACTAGGAATTGAAGCAAGGGAGATCTTTAGGGTAGGACAGAGTTTTAGGGCAATTTGTCCCTTAAAAAAATCAAAAAATTGCAAAAGGCCTAAAGGACAAATTTAGGGTTTTTGGGTTTTTTGGGGTTTTTTTTTTTTTTTGGTTTTAACTGCCCCAAGGCTAGAAGATATTCCTAATTTTCTGTGACTAAATGAGCTAGTCTTATTTCCTGCAAGTGCCGCAGACCTTTGTATATATTTTACAGATGGGGAAATAAGAATGCTCTAGACTTGCTCATCGTCATGGAGCCAGTTTGTTCCTTTCTACTTTGATTTCTTATTATGCTTTGAGAGTATTTTCTGGTAGTGCATTATAGGCCTTCCTAACTCATTACACGGTAATTGAGCAATTTGAACCAGGTGACAGTCTTCAATTGTCTTCTTTTAAACACAGATTTTTTATGCATTTCCCTTTATACCGAAAAGTTGTTAGATATTTGCATTTATGCATATTTTTCCTAGGATAGACTTACCAAGTTAGTTTCTTTTTAATCTGAATATACTAGATTTTTAGAACAAAAACAAAAACAATGGTAATTGTAAAGAGTTACTACAGTGAAGTTAATTATGATTTGAATATTAAAGCAGTTGTATTTCTGCATGAGTTTTTGTTTGTTTACTGCTTCACTGCATACCTACCCGGGGAGAAAATTCAAATAGGACTCCAAATCGTTAATGTGGATTTGTTTCCAATTTTACAAACATAAATGACTTCAATATTTAGGGAAAAGATTCAGTGAACACATATAACAAATGCAAGACAATATGTAATAAAAAATGAATTTGCTGAAGGTGAAACTAGTCTACACTTTCTCCATAGTAACTGACTATTTTTCAAGTATTTTAACTATTCTCCAGAACCTGATTTAGAGTTCTTCAAGTCATTCAAATTTATTTTCATTATCAGATAACATCATAAAATAAAATTATATAAAATACGACTCATGATTTCAAACTATTAATGTGGTATTTTCAATTCTTGCATTCAGAATTGTACTACACATACTATGGGGTACATATATGCAGCAAACCTAGAATGATGGTGTAACAGGAATCTCGAGTACCATGAATTGCAATAATAACTTACAATAAAAAAGAAATCAATGGTACAACTTTGGAATTTAAACAAGAGAGGAATTTTATAATAGTCAGTCTGGCCTTAAGTTTTCCAGTTGATCTCCAGGGATAGTTTAACAAATGGCAGTAAAAATCTATGTAGATACATTTCTTCTTTTCTAATAGTTACACTTGCCCAGGAAAACATAATAATATGAAAATAAAAGCCCAATGAAGACACCTCTTAAAATGCATCAATCCCAGTTCAGATAAGTTTTTAGATTCTGCTTCTGCTTTGGTTTTCTAGAAGTTAAAATACTGAATTGTTATGTAATATTAGAGAGAAAAGGGGAAAATGGAAAGATATTGCTGGTTTCAAAACTCATGGTTCAGTCATGAATTTTGCTAATGTTTATTGATATTGTTCTCAAATACATGTGAATGGGTTACTGTTCTTATTGATATGACAAAAATACTTGACAAAAGCAACTTAAGAAAGGACAGGTTTATTTTGGCTCAGAATTCAAGGGACAGTTTATCATGGTGGAAAAAGGCATGGCCACACGAGGTGGAGGGATCTCTTTGCATTACATCCACAGTCAGGAAGAGAATGAGAGGAAGACTGATGCACCCTGGGCTTTCTTCTTTTTATTCTGCCTAGACCATGAAGTAGTGTACTTATATTCAGAGTGGATTTTTAACAATTTTGTTGTTGTTTGATTTTTATTTTTGTATTTTTTTTGAGAATCAGCTATACCACTCTTGAGCATATACCCAAAGGCTTCTCAATTATACCCCAACTACACGTGTTCAATCATGTTCATGGAAGATTTATTAATAATGCCCAGAACTTGGAAACAGTATATATGCCCCTCAACCAAAGAATGAAATATATATATATATATATATATATATATATATATATATATATCCCACAATACACTTAATTCTATAATTAATCACATATTGTTTCAACAAAATTTTCTCATCTTGGAAACTGGTGTTCCTGCTAACATTCAAAGACCAACTAACAAAAATTGCAACCTCAGGTACAAGAAGCCCTTTTTTGAGTAGTTGGTCAGCATTGACCAAGAACTCCCAAAACATGTAGTCTACTGCTATTGCCCATGTTTGACCACTATATGTGGGCTGTAAGTCCCTATTACTGAAGATAGTATTCACTTCAGACACAAAGTCAATAGGTTCTTGAATTTGAACTGAACTGAATGCCCTCTCCCTGATGACTAGCTTTCATGGTACCAAAAGGTGATATACAAGTTTTCAAAGAGGAAAGCAAGCAGAATTCCCACCTAACCTTGACACCTATAAATCACAACACTGGTCAGCATAGTCTAACAACCTTAAGGGTACAATCGTGTCCCACATATCTTAATGATCACCAACAACTCCCTAATGGCCTTAAGACTAACTCAACAAGAGAGAAAACATACCTGGTGCTGGAAACATACCTACAGATAAATGTAGTCTTACCCTTCAACAAGGAAGCTTTCCATTGCAACAGACAGAGACTACTTCAGAAAATAATAACCAAAGTGTAGAGTTGTGGATATCATACCAAAGGCTCAGAGAAAACAGTGGAAGAGGGAGCAGAGCGATTGTAAGCCAGACTATCTGGGAGTTTGCTGTGACTCTGTGTAGTCTAATAATATCAGAAGCTACACCTATAAAGTCTCTCATCAAAAATAAAGAAGTGTGTGTGTGTGTGCCTGTGTTTTTCTCTGTGTATGAGAAAGAGAGTGAGAGAGAAGAAGACAAGAAGAAGAAGAAGAGAAGAGAGAGGTTTGCATATGTTGTGGGAATGTGAGTCAAAGGATACATATGGAGGTCAGTTCTTTGTGGAGTTGTTCTGTGTTATCAGTTCTGTCCTCTGGATCAAACTCAAATTGTTAGGATTGTATTGCACAGACTGTAACCCACTCAATTGCCTTGTAGACTTTTGATTACCTTTTTTTTAAAACACCTCATATGTGGTATGTCATCATAATATTCACAATCAACTAGTATCTTTGGATTTCTGATATTTGAATACTTACCCATAATTCTTTTACTGAAACTGCTCTGTTTGCCTAGAAGATGTTCATATTTTCCTTTGGCCTATAACTTGAGAATGTTCCACTTTAACCAGCAATAGATAGAGTACTAGTTTTCCCAATTGTATTGCCAATATACAGTTTCAAGTATTTGAGCCATCTCAGCTTTCACTTTGAAATCCGTGTTTTTGTTTCATGTAAAACAGAATAAAAGAGGAAATAAAGAATAAAAACTACATTTTCACGGTGAAATTATAGACTCCATAGACCTACCTTCAGATCATGCCTCCAGATTCATGCTTTGAGTTTCTCCCTGGCCTCTTCCTGATGATCAACTTTAAGCTTGAGGATGAAATGAAGACTCTTTTCCAAGTTTCTTGTGATCATGCTGTGTATAGCACTAGTGGGAGCCAAACTAAAGACGTTGTGTGAAAGTAGAAAAGCATGGCAGCATTCGCATAGTGAACTTATACATAAAGCTCAACTCCAGCCTGGTTAGCTGACAGCATATGATAATATTTATCATTGAGAAATATTTTTGAATAAAGAAGCTGAGAGGTAATTACTCTTAATACCTTGGTTGAGTATGTAGGCGCTGTCATTCTACTACACTTGCAGTTTACCATACTAAAAATAATATTTGCAGTTGAAGATTTTCTGTGATATAGCCTCTGTACAGGAACACTAAGATCAAGATAATGCTACTAAGTAATAGTCAAATGTAGGTACGTATTCTGAATTCTTCAAAACCCTTGGTGTTTAAAGTCTTGTTTTCAATTTATAGTGTGTTGTTATGTTTCATCAATGTGAATACTGAGGTCACTAGGTACCATACAGAAAAATCATAAGGGGTATTACTATATTGCATTAAGGCACTCATTTTGTTCTAGCAAATTTCCCCCAATAAAAAGTGGCTCAAATCCACAAATGCTATGTCTTATTCTCTGTGATCCAGGAAACTCGATGTACCACAGTTGTGGAGGAAGGATTTATCTGTGCCAACATCTCTTAAAAGGGTACAATTAAATTAACATCTCAAGGTTCTAGAAAGGGTTGGTCTACTTTCCATAGGGTAGCTCAAAACATTGTTATAATTTTCTCTTACAGTAAGTGTCAAGATAACAAAACACGAGGATGTGCAACTAAACAAATTTTTAGAGATCTAATTTTAGAAGAAACATCATATTACATTTTCTATATTTCCTTGTTTATAGCAGACAGAATATCTGGATACACTCAGAAAGAGACACTGATAAAAAATATGAATTTGTAGAGTTAGAAATTTTTGCATGTCACCTGCTATACATGGCTAAAATGTCATTGACTAAAAGGGCCATATGCCCTTTCCAGAGTCATTATAATCCTATATATGAATTTATGAATATTTTAAGGGTTTTCATCTCATAATTATTTAAAACATTATGATTTGTTCAACATTAGTACTTCAACACTAAGTGTACTTGTTCCTCAACTTGATTTGTTCTTCCAGTATAGGACATTTTAAATCTTCTCCATGAGACTCTTGAATAAACAAAGTTTGGGTATTGAAGACTTGCTTATTGTCAGGTATTTTATTATACATATAAAAAGTGAAATTTTTTTATTTATATAAAGATGTTATTTCCTTAAGAGAACCCTTTCACATTTTGGAGATACCAATAAGGTCAATCAAGGGATTGAGAAAATGTGCCACAGATAAAAACTTTATTTGTAGACAAAAGCAAAGTGAATAAATACATTATTCCCTTTTTGTTACAAACCTTAATTTTCATGCAAAATCATGAATGAATCTCTGGATTCATAGTCATTTTGTATGCCTTTCTTAGACAAGATTTTAGCCAACTTGGCATATCACAGAATTTCCACACAGTTATTTTTTATTTTATTTTACTTTTTTGTTTTTATTGAACTATGTATTTTTCTCTGCTGTCCTCCTTTCCTCCCTCCTCCCCTTCTACCCTCTTCCATGATCCCACACTCACAATTGACTCAGGAGATCTGGTCTTTTTCCACTTTCCATGTAGATTAGATCCATGTATGTCTCTCTTAATGCCCTCTTTGTTGTCTAGGTTCTCTGGGATTGTGAATTGTAGGTTGGTTTTTCTTTGTTTTATGTCTAAAAGTCAGTTATGAGTGAGTACATATTATATTTTTTTCTTGGTCTTGGTTACTTCACTCAATATGATGTTTTCTAGACCCATCCATTTGCCTACAAATGTCATTATTTTTCTCTACTGTGAAGTAATCCATTGTATAAATATACCACATTTTCTTTATTCACTCTTCAGTCAAGGGGCATTTAGGTTGTATCCAGGTTCTGGCCACGAGAAACAATGCTGCTATGAACATAGTTGAGCACATGTTCTTATGCTATGATTGAACGTCCTTTGGGTATATACCAAAAAGTGATATTACTGGGTCTTTAGGTAGGTTGTTTCCTAATTTTCTCAGAAATTATCATACTGATAGCCAAAGTAGCTGTACCAGTTTGCACTCCCACTAACAATGGAAGAATGTTCCCTTTACCCCACATCCTCTCCAGCATAAGTAGTCCTTTGTGTTTTTTATCTTGGCCATCCTTACAGGTATAAGATGAAATCTCAGAGTTGTTTTGATTTGCATATCTCTGATGGCTAAGGATGTTGAGCATTTTCTTAAGTGTCTTTCAGGCATTTAGGTTCTTCTGTTGAGAGTTCTCTGTTTATGTCTGTTCACCACATTTTTATATGTTCTTTTGATGAACAATTCTTGAGTTCTTTGTATATTTGGATATCAGTCCTCTGTCTGATGTGTGATTGGTGAAGATGTTTTCCCATTCTGTAGGCTACTGTTTTGTCTTATTGACTATGTTCTTTGCTTTACAGAAGCTTTTCAGTTTCAGGAGGTTCCATTTATTAATTGTTTCTCTCAGTGTTATACCTAAACCACACAAAGATATTACTAAAAAAGAGAATTACAGGCAAAACTCACTCATGAGGATTGATGCAAAAAAATACACAATAAAATACTGGCAAACTGAATCCAAGAACACATCAGAAACATCATCCACCATGATCAAGTAGGCTCCATCCCAGAGATACAGGGATGGTTAAACATAAAAAAAAATTATCAATGCAATCCACCATATGAACAAACTGAAAAAAAAATACATGACCATCTTATTAGATGCTGAAAAGCATTCAACAAAATACAACATCCCTTCATGATAAAGGTCTTGGAGAGTTCAGGGATTAAAGGAACATATGTCAAAATAAAAAGGACAATATACAGCAAGCCAACAGCTAGCAGCCAACACCAAACTAAATGGAGAAAAACTCAAAGCAATCCTATGAAAATCAGGAACAAGACGAGGTTGCCCACTCTCTCCATATCTATTCAATATAGTTCTTGAAGTGCTCGCTAGAGCAATAAAACAACAAAAAGAGATGAAGTGGCTACAAATCAGAAAAGAAGTCAAACTCTCACTAATTTGGTCACTATGTGACCCCAAAAATTCTGTCAAGAAACTTCTACAACTCATAAACAGCTTCAGAATTTCTATATAGTTCTTAAAATGCATTTACATCATTTATTTCATGCCAAGCTTGAATAGGCTTGACTTGTACATCTCTCCTCATAATATAATATCAGTTCTGAACATATAATTCATATAGATAATTTTTAGAGTCCAAATCATGCCTACTTTATAAACCACAGTGTTTTCTTACAATGAATTTCATTAACCTTGCATAACTGGTGTCTTGTATAACATTTCAAATGAATAAATTTAAGTTGATTGAATATAACTTCATAGCTTAACCTATTCTATACTTTAACGCTGATCCTTATTTTAATTGAATGTCTCAAAATATGCTAATTTTTGCTTTATAGAAAGAATAATCTTTACATGCACATACTGGCATTCAAGCCTAAAAGCTTTGTTTTTGTGTTTCAGTGAAGGTGCTTTTGATACTGATTGAACATACTTTAACATTTTCTTGACATGTTTTTAAGCTGTGCTAGTTTGGTGAATGTTTATGAGCTTATCTGATCCGTATATGTAATACTTAAAGATTTGTTAAGAAAAATTATGCTGTCTGACAATGTTGTGACAAATATGAATGCCAGTGGTAGAAAGGATGAAAACATTTACCTGTGAAATGACAAACTTTGATAAATTGGAAAATCAGTCCTGGTGATGAGGTTTATGAACGAGAAAAAATACGACTAGGAAAAATAAAGGGCAATAAATGCACCTGTGCCACAAAGCTAAAAGCTCATGATGCCAAATCACTAATAAGTAAGGCACGTGGAAAAATCACTTGCTGCATGAGAACTGATTAAGATTGATGAGAAAATTCACTGGGTGATTAAGATAAAAATGCCATTCTATTAGAATTACCACATTACCCAGAAATAGAAAGAAATGCTGGGGAATTATTATATTAAGGGAAAAAAGAAAAATTAACAAAATTTCATTTATGATAAATAAGAATTATTGGCAAGAATTGATAGGTAAAAGGATGTAATAGATGGAAATAAGCTATGACTAATAAAATCTGAGTTTAAGTTCCTAAGATAGTATTTAGTCAGGAGAAAAGCACTTACAGCATTGAAGGACAAATAACTCTGTAAGAGATATGTGAAGTTGAAATGCATACAGCGCCATTACATTTTTCTTTATACTAGTATATGAAAGATAAAAGATATTTTTTTAGAGATTTCTGCTGAAGAACATGAAATCCTCAAAAAAGGCAATTATATTCATGCCATAGCAGGTAGGTATGGCACAATTAGTGTGATTAAATGATAGTAAAGTCCAAGACTTGAGAAAAGTAGCATTGAGTTTAAAGCAAAAGATCTGCCCTTTGAAAAAATTTGGGGATGTTGGGAAAATTCTGGACACAATAAGGCTTGGAAATTCAAGTATCATTTTAAATGACACAAATAATAGATGAATAAAAAGGCATGTTGAATATCATAAAAATTCAGGCAAAAAATGCAATTTATTCTGCCTTACTCATCAGTCAATGTTATTTATTTGCTCAGAAACCCCTGTGATAAATTGACTACTTCTACCCTCTAGGCTTATAAATCTGTGATCATAATTGATCTACTATTCCAAAACTAACTTTCTTCTTCGACATATTATAGTTCATCATATACACATACATAGAAATCTACCTCTTTCTTGTATTAAGTACCATGTATTTACATGTAGTATGAATATAGATCATTGTTTTAACTATGACAAATCACAGACTTTTAACATGTTTAACTTTTTTCTTTCCATTAAAAGCACTGCAGAGGTATAGAGGCTAATAAACATGAACGTGGTTCATTGTAAATAAATGCAAATAGATATTTCTCTAAGACATAGTGAGACTGCCGGAATGAATAGTATGATTACCTTGGTTAGGGATACTTTTACTGTGACGATGACTAAATGCAACTAAGGTAGGGAAAGATTTATTTGCTTACACCCCTTGATTATAGGTAGTTATAGATGGAAGTCAGGACAAGAGTCTGGGGGTAAGAACTAAAGTTGAGGTCTTGAAGGAATTCTGCTTCCTGGATGTCTCTCCAAGACTCACTCCATTTGCTTTCTTATACAAACCAGTACCACTTGCTCAGAGGTGGTAAAGCTCATAGTAGGCTGAACCTGCCCACAGCAATCATCACTTAAGAAAATGTAAATCAGACTTGACTACAGGTTGACTAGATAGATGTATTTTCTCAGTAGTGATTCTTTCTAATAAGATGACTTGAACTGGTATCAACCTGATAAACTAACCATAAAAATGATTATTTTAAGTTTCAGTAGATACTACAGAAAACACTATCAAAAGGCTGTTCAAATTTACAATAGCAACATACATGCTAGTCCTTTTTCTCCAAATTATTAGCTATGTAGAACACAGGGAATTCTCTTTTATGCTTTCTTCCTCGACCTCCTCTTTCCTATCTAAGAAGAAAAATATGAACCATAAATTTGTCAGTTTGTATTTCTGTAATGATTCTTGAGACAGATGGTCTTTTGATTTACTTATTGTAAATTTCTATACTTTCATGAGAATTTTTTCATAACTTCTATATATTAATTTCTCTTTGGTATTTTTGTTTTATCCTTATATATTTTATTTCTTGTATTTTCTCCATCCTAGATTTCAAATATTTGTCCATTATATAAAGCATAAATATTTTTGTCCAGTTTAGAATTTTTCTTTTAAAAATAAAAGCATCTTTTAGAATTCAAATGTTTAAATTGACTTTATATATGCATATACATATACATATAAATAGAGAGAGTACATTATTTTCTGGATTATGGTAATAGGTATTTATGTATTGTACTATGAAATAAACAATTATTTAGAGTAAATATTAAAAATAAAAATGAGATAAAACAAGCAGGGAAAGAAGAAATTAAAGAATAGGTAAAGTTAAACAAACTAAAATAAAAAACAAAAAAATCCCATGAAAAGCATTTTATTAGTATTAAAAACATTGAAAATAAAAGTAAAATAAATGTAAGATGGATAATAAAATCTAACAATATACATTTAAATTAAGTAAAATAAATCAAAACAAAAATTCAGTAATATAAAGATAATATAGCAGAATTAATAAATAAGAAATTTTTTGTTTGGAAAAGAAAAAAATTAAGTAAAAAGAAAATATATTGAACAGAAATGAAAAATTATTAATTTAATAACTAATTTCATTAAATTAGACTCATGAATGGGACTGAAGACTTCAAAATAAGAATAAGGTTAACAGCATAATAAAAATGAGCTGAAGTGTGGGAGATTTGGGGAAATAAAACATTAGTAATATAAATGGTGTAAAATAGTTGAGTTCTATGACTCCTCTCTTCTCTATGGTGTATGCTGATGACAAACCTCTATTGGACTACTGCTGATTTCAGAAAGAGCTGTCACCTTCACTTTAGCATCTTCCCTCCTTGAGTACTAGGTATATTTGAGGGCCAAAGTTTGTATTTTGTGGACCCAGTTTCTTCACCTTCCTGACACTTTTCAGCTAACAGCCCCTTATATGGCTTTTTTTCTGCTGCAGATTTTTCCATGTTTCCTTGGAATTTGGGGAAGCAACCATGACACCATAATCTGTACAGGTCCTAAATCTATCTTCAAACTTCAAGACTTTTTGACCATTAATCTTGCAGCTGTGAGCTTCAAGAAGCCTATATTAGCTTCCTTCAGCATTTTCCAACTGCAGGAGTGACCAGCAGATAGGTGGCTCCAGAAGTTGATCCACTCTGTGACCTCAGGCTTAGCATTCTTAATCCCAAGATCCTTCTCCATTGATAAAACACAGTTCCAGCAAGTGAGAGCAGTGTTACCTTTCTCTGTGTACTCCTCTGTCTAGGTTATACCTGTTGCCACACACACTTTCTCACCTCATCAGTATCTAAACCTTTTGCATTCCAAAACTGCCCTGAAGATGGAGCAATTTAAATTAAGCATACCTATTTTGTGTTTCTTCCCCATTCTGTGTACCTAAAGCAGTTCATTTTCAAACAATAGGTCTTTTTTACTGGGATGCCATCTAGCCTCTGCCATTTGAGTCATACAGAGTTATAACATGATATTCTTGTGCACTGCTGGCCCATTGGGGTATGGTGTGGGACAATTGTCTGTATTCTCTCAATTATATTTTAAATAAATGCTGATTGACCAGTAGTCAGACAAGAAGTATAGGCAGGACAACCAGACAGGATGTAGAGGCAGGTCAATGAGAACAGGAGAATTCTGGGAAGGGGAAGCAGTCCTGATCCAGCCACAGAAGCAGCAAAATGTGACTGCCTCGCTGGATAAGGTACTGAGTCACATGGCTAACATAGACAAGAATAATGGGCTAATATAAGTTATAAGAGTTAATAAGAAGCCTGAGATAGTGGTCCAATCAGTTTATCATTAATGTAGATCTCTGTGTGATTTATTTGGGACTTAACAACTGTGGGAATCGGGTAGAACAGAAAACCTCAGTCAAGAGGGCATACCCTAAAGGTTAGATTGCCACAGCAGCAGCGTTCTGTGTGCTTTACTTTCTTTTTGCTACATACTTACTTTGTTAAGTCACAGTCTTCAACATTCCATCATTCCCAGAACATTTCCTCTCTCAATCTTTGGAACAGACTGCACTTTTCAGCCTAACTCATGGAGGCAGTTACTTGTTAATCATTTTAATCAGAAATGTACTTTTTCTTTCTTTCCCTCATCTCTCTTTCATTGTGCTTTTCTTTAGGTCTCTGTCTCTCTCCCCCTCTCTCCATGTAATTTCCTATATAGGGATTTTCTGAGGTTGTGCTGTTCTTAAAGATTTAGGGGTAAGTGGTAGGTTTTATTTACCTTTAATGCACAGCTTAATTTTATCTAATATTTTGTAATTTTTTAACAAAAATCGTGCAACCTATATTACAATTT
The DNA here is from genome assembly GCF_982192425.1 of Myodes glareolus. Classification (NCBI taxonomy): domain Eukaryota; kingdom Metazoa; phylum Chordata; class Mammalia; order Rodentia; family Cricetidae; genus Myodes; species Myodes glareolus. The sequence goes on from NC_142053.1 coordinate 57,479,547, forward strand.
TTTATTTTTCTATGAAGAAAGAAATATTTTTCTGGTGGTAACATGAGACTGAGGAAGCATATTTCTTAGAAAACTGTTTACTGTTGTAGAAAAAGAGACAACCTAAAGGTCCTAAAAGCTAATATTTTGTGAACTGTCAAACTGGAACATCCTGCAGAGAAATGGTCAAAAAAAGCATAGGTTTTTTGGTAACAAGAAGTTAACATAATTATACAGATTATTCTGGAGAGCTTAAAAGATTTTTATATGGTCAAAATGTGCTTACAAATAGAAATTTAAAACATGGCCAACTATCTAGTTATCAGGACTTCTAGTTTAGGGTTACATTCTAGTGGCCTGGGCCTGTTGCTGTGAAAAAACACTGACCTGTGAATTTATTTAATCTTTCACTTTCTCATCTACCATAGAGCCAAAGCATTGCAGGAAGTCAAGGCAGAATATGAATGTAGAAAATAAGACATGACAATGGAGGCAGACTGCTTATTCCCTTGCTTCCCTTGGCTTGCCCTAAATGTTTTCTTTTTTGTAGTTAATTCTTCTTTTAAACAATCATATTTTACATACAAACCCCATTTCCCTCTCCCTCCAGTCCTCCCACTGCTGTGGGATAATGTTCTTTCACCCTGAAATAATTTGTTACTCATACTGGTATAATAAAACACTGATTGACCAGTAGCCAGGCAAAAAGTATAGGCAGGGAAATCACACTAGGAGAATTCTGGGAAGAGAAAAGGCAAAGATGCAGTCACCAGCCAGATGCAGAGAAAACAAGATGCGAATGCTTCCTTGAGAAAAGTTACTGTGACTAAACATAGACAAGAATGATTGGTTCATTTAAGTTGTAAGAGCTAGTAAATAATAAGCCTGAGATAATAGTATACCTCTAAATGGTATAAAGTTGTAAGAGCTAGTAAATAATAAGCCTGAGATAAATATACCTCTAAATGGTATACAGTGTGTTTAGAAATATGCATAGACTTTGAAGACAAAAGAAAAAGGATAGAAAAAGTCTTAAAAAAGAAATAGAATTGTTGGGTATAATGGCACATGCCTTTAAACCCAAAATTCAGAGAGGAAGAAGATTCTCTGTTAGTTCATTTTAGCCAGCATTGTCTACAGAGTAAGGTTCTAGAAAGCCAAATATACACAAAAATTAAAAAATAAAAATAAAAGGAATAGAGTTAAAAAGCTACATTAAGATAGAAAAATACATAGAGAATCTGGATATTGTATGTTATTTTGTTGTCTCTGAATTGTTTTACTGCTATGGAAGGGACAACAGCTGTTAAAAGACATTTCATTATAAATACTGCTGAATTAATCCAACCTATACATTCTAAAAATGCCTTGACTTCAAAATTTAAGCCAAAAATGCTACTTTGGAGAAGTTTTGCTTTTGTTTCCACAGGAGATGAGAGATTGTGGATTTATTCTGGGTTAAGAAAAATAAGGTTTTATCAAATAAGATGTGCTGAAAAATCTCCAATGGGAACAGATGGCCCAGATGAGCCTCCATTTCAGAGCAGTTCTGTTGTAGTTTCCTCTGAGTTCTATATCCAGAACACCTTCAAGACTTCTGGCTGAGAATATCTAGCTTCACAGACTAAACTTCACTCCAGTCAAAACTTCACCATAATCCAAAATTTTATTTGGGTCCCCACAAGAATATCAGTTTCCCCAATCAGCAGGAAATAACCTAGAAATACAGGCCCATATCCTCCCAAAATGGACTATGGATGTTTGTCTTTGTTTTATATGTTGAGTACAAAGTATTATAGATAATGGCCAGGAAAAAAGCTAAACAAAGGAGATTAGATTCTGTGTCTTGTTTGAAAGAGGGAAAAAAAGGGAAATGCAGTGGGATAATACTCTTATACACTATAATGATTTGTTACTTGTATTGGTTTAATAAAATGCTGATTGGCCAGTAGCCAGGCAGGAAGTATAGGTAGAATGATCAGACCAGAAGAATTATGTGAAAAGGCAAGGTAGAAACACAGTCACAAGTCAGACACAGCGGAATCAAGATGAGAATGCTTCACTGAGAAAAGATACCAAGACATGTGGATGAAGAGATACCAAGACATGTGTATGAACATAGATAAAAATTATAGATTAATTTAAGTTGTAAGTGCTAGTTAATAATAAGTCTGAGCTAATAGGTAAACAGTTTATAATTAATATAAGCCTCTGTGTGATTTTGAGATGGAACATCTGCAGGAATGGGCAGGATATCTACATTCCCCTCTCCACACCTTGTCCACATTCCCCTATCAACTGCTTAGAGAGTGTGAGTCCTCCCATGTGGAGTCAACAAAGTCTGTCACATAACTTGAGGTATGATCAAGGCCTTCTCCTTATATCTAAGCTGATCAAGGTGTCCTTCCATAGGAAATGGTCTCCAAAGAAACAATCTATGCCCTAGGGATAAATACTGGTTCCACTGTTAGAGACCCCACAACCATGTCACAAAACCCTCACCCTCTTTCAAAGGGCCTAGTTTGGTCTTATCCTTGTTCTCCAGCTGTCAGTCCAGGGTCAGAGAGCACCCACTAGCTTGGGTTACCTGTTTCTGTGGGTATCCCCATTATGAACCTGGCCCTTTTGCTCATAATATCTATCGTCTGTCTCTGTGACTGGACACCAGGAGTTCAGACCAGTGCTTAGCTGTGGATCTTAGCATCTGATTCCATCAGCTACAAAATTAAGGTTCTATGATGGCAAATAAGCTAGTCATCAATCTTATTAAATGGGAAGGACAGTTTAGGTACCCTTTCCATTATTGCTTAGATTCTTAGCTGGGATTGTCCTTGTGGGTACCTCAGAGATTCTCTAGTGCCTGGTTTTCTCACTAACTTCTCAATAGCTTCCTCTTTCAAGGTATCTCTTTCCTTGCTCTTTCTCTCTTTCCTTTACCCAACTCAATCTTCTCAATATCTCATGTTTTCCTCTCTGCTCCCCTGCTCCCCTCCCCACAGCCTTCTTCCCTCCACCCATGCTGTTAATTAACTAAGGAGATCATCTCTACTTCCCCTTCCCAGGAAATCTATGTATATCTCTCTAAGGATTATTTTTTGCTATATGTCTAATACTCACATATAAGTGAGTACACACTATGTTTATATTTCTGTGTCTGAATTACCTCACTCAGGATGTTTTTTTTTTCTAGTTCTATTCATTTGCCTGCAAATTTCAAAGTGTCATGGTTTTTACTGCAAATTTCACAATCACTTTGGAAATCAGTATGGTAGTTTCTCAAAAAATTAGGAGTCAATTTACCTCAAGATCCAGTAATACCACTCTTGGCATATATTCAAAGGAGGCAGAAACATACCACAAAGACATTTGCTCAACTATGTTCATAGAACCATTATTCTTAATAGCATAAACCTGAAAACAACCTAGATGCCACTCAACTGAAAAATGGATAAAGAAAATATGGCACATTTACACAATGGAATACTATACCTCCTGTTTTCTTATGTAACACTAGACAACCTTCCTAGGGGTGGTACTACTCCACACATTTGCGTACAGACTAAGCTGCTCCAAACATTTTCTCAATTGAAATGTCCTTTTTTCATTATGACTTTAGTTTGTGTCAACTTTACAAAGACTAACCAGTATAAATTTCCTGATAAATATCTCTATATGTGGACAAAATGCATAAAACTGTGGAAGAAAGCTTAAGAATCGGCAAAAACATAAGTATAGCACTACAGATGACCATATAGATTGACTAATGTAAAAGAAACTTATGAAGAATAATGATATGAGAACAAACCTCAAACATAACAATCATAATTTCCTTATGCATAGTAGTTAACTTATTCTGATATCTGATAAAGAACACAAAAAAAGGAGGGTTCATATTTTCATTTCTGTGGCTATGATAGAAAGTAGTGATGAAACAGCTTCAAGAGAAAACAGTTTATTCCACTTACTGTAATGCATAATTTTAAGGGGAATAAACTATTGTCTTTTTCAGGAACTGAAGATGGATACTATAAAGAAATCCCACACTAGCTCAGAATTGAGCATAATAAAGGATTATTTACTTAGGGGTAGACTTACAGAGATCACAGTCCTCTGCATGAACGGGGAACAGGAACCAAATCCATCAGCCAGAAGAGAGTGAAGTGCATGCTTTACATAGGCATTTATAGTATAAGAGGTCACACCCAAGTGGGTGGGTCACTTAAAAACTGTAGTATTTTCTACAGCACCTCCCCTGTTGTTTAAATAAGAGAGTTCTAAGCCTAATACAAAATTAGAAACATTAATAAAGAATATCAGGTATAAAAATTAGAATCACAACCAAGATAAACAGTATCTTCAACCCTATAGGAAACCTGAGAAGGGAAATAATATTACTTGAGTGAGTAGGAACTGCAATTAAGCAACTTCCAAAATGTGCAATAAATGACAGAGACAACTGGATACCTGGGAAATCACCCAAAGTGTCATTTGTTATGTTGGAGCAACCAACTTTGGCTAAGTCCTAGAGTAACTGACAGACCATTTTCTGAGGCAGGAAAGTTTTCAAAGCCTTCTTACCTTTTCTTGGAAAGATTTGACAGTCTTTTATTTTATATCCTGCTTGTCTTGTCTGGACATTGTACAATTTATTAGTGGTCAATGCATGGGCAGTTCCTTGCTCAAAGGCCAGTTTTGCCAAGAAGGAAACAAGTTCCAAGTGGAATGTCTTTGCTGCTCAACATTCTCTCAGTAATAGATCATTGCTGCCAGGAGAAATAGTGTCTCATGTCAACAGAACCCTTAGTTATTCAAATACCATATTCTACAGCTCTTTGAAGAAGTTGAAGATTACCTATTGCTGCAGAATATAATAGCTATGTATCTAAAGAAACTGATTAGTGTAACTATAAGTATGACAAGCATAGATAACTCTTGATCTACAATTCTTAATACCTATATAACTTAAAGATTAAGACTTCATATTAGAACATTAAACAATCTTTAAACAACTGTGCAACAAACGAAGACAATAACCTCAAAATGTAAACAATCTATAAGTATCTTGATCTGAGGTAGAAATGTATACTTTGTAATATGATAAATATATGTTAAAATATATCAATATATAAAATGCCTTAAGCAGTGGTAGAAGCATACACGTATACAGTATGACAAAATAATTTTGTAGATGAAATAGGAACATATTTAATATAATTTAAGTTTGTATCAATATACAAGAATCTATATCAATGTAAATTGCCTATAAATAATAGTTCACAAGTATTCACTCCATTACTCACTATTATTATTAGTGTGGTCAAGCTCACACTAATCTATTATCCCATCCAATTTCCCCTTAATTCAAAGAGATTCCTGAGCCTACATAATTTCCCCTGCTACCCCCAACTCTATACCAATTATCAGCATCCCCTAATTGATGTCCCTAATCCTGAGGACAAACTTTGTTGGGATAGGGGATGATGTCTTCTAGAATTACTTTCAGCTGTCATGAGGGTGATGTTTTGTCTAGGGGATCCTATAAAATTATGGTTAAGTTTCAAAGTTACTATCTGGTATAATTACAGTTTTTTAGTATTCTATAGGGTTTTTCTGCAGTTCCAATCTGGATTTCTGGTCAGAGCATTGTAAAAAGTCTACCATTTCAACTAACCAAGTTGGAACCATATTGACCAGCTGATACCCAATACAGGTCTTATAGTAGTGCTATTAATATCATGACATCGTATCAACCAAGTGGAGTTGTTGTTGTAGGACCCCATCTTCTGCCTGGAAACTCCAAAGATGACTGCAGAAAAATTCATTGTGGAAAACTTAAACATTATTTATGCAGACATATATTCAATGAATTGTACAATAGAGACAAAAATTGGAATGAAGAAAAGTAATTTATTTTCTAATTTCTTTCTTCTTTCTGTCCCATTCCAGATGGCTCCTGACATGAGACGAAAACTCTAAATTTTTCTTTTAACAACATGCATGGAATTTGAGAAGGACAGAGCTGTATTCCAACTCCAATGCCAGCTTTAATTTTTAAGTGAGTCATAACTATTATTCTAGTTAATATTCAGATATTCTTACTCTCAGATGACCTATCCTTATAAGTGATAATTCTCTTTGCTTGATGATCCTATCTGAATAATAGTCTTTTCCTCTTCAGGCATTTAGATATCCAGGTTCTCTTGACTATCTGAAGATATGTATTTTCCTGCAAAGAAGAATAGAAGCTTTCCCCAACCGTTATGAGGTTTCCTTACCACCTGATTGGTTGTCACCTCTGTGGATTAGCTGTCATTTCTCTTTCTCATGAGATTTATTTGTCTTTTTCAAACCAAATTTTCATTAATTTTTATGTTATCCATAACTTTTTTCTCCCGTTGAAAAAGAGCAAAACCCCTTCTCCAATGTACCACATCTTCTGACTTCCATTGTAAGGTCAACACATCTTTCAAATATACTGACTGATTTAATTCAGAAGACTTTTCTATTTTCCAATGTCTCTCTGCTGTTGTTGTCTAATTCTTATTAGTTTTAAGAAAATTCAAAGTTAATAAACTTTATGTAATCTATTTCTTGGGATATATTCTATCCCTTTCTGTTTGTTTAAGATGTCCTTTATAATTCAATGAAATCCTTCTATAACTGCCTGACCTGTAGAATTGTTTGGTATACCTGTAATAATGTGCTGTAAGTTATGATAAGCAAAAAAATTGTTTCATTGCTTAGAGACATATACCGGACCATTATCTTTCAAATTTTTAAATTTGCAGGTATAGCGAGGATGACCATAACTTTTAATAAATGGGTCATTACTGAATCAGCCTTTTTTGAGCTCAAAGCAGTTGTCATTGAAAACCTGAACAAGGGTCAATTGTGTGATGTACATATTTTAATTTTCCAAATTCTGCAAACTGAAACAAATTCTTCTGCTAGATTTCATTTCTTTTAGTACCCTTGGGGTTCCTCCCTGCTGTTAGTGGTATTTTATTATAGAAATATCAAGTAGGGCTGGCCCACAGCAGGGGCCTGGCGAGGAGGAGCTCAGACTCTCCCCGACCCCATAGACTCCCAGGTCACCCTACAGTGCTGGCTCCACCCTGCTAAGCTCTCCCGCCTGCCATCCTGGCTTCCATCCAGAGGACCATCAGAGGGGCGAGTTTGCTTCTGGCCTGCACCAGGAGCCCAGCAAGGAGGAGCTCTGACTCTCCCCGACCCCATAGACTCCCAGGTCACCCTACAGTGCTGGCTCCACCCTACTAAGCTCCTCCACTTGCCATCCCAGCTTCCATCCAGAGGGCCATTGGAAGGGTGAGTTTGCTTCTGGTCCACGGCAGGGGCCCGGAAAGGAAGAGCTCAGACTCTCCCCGACCCCATAGACTCCCAGGTCACCCTGCAGTGCTGGCTACACCCCTCTAAGCTCTCCCACCTGCCATCCAGGCTTCCATCTAGAGGGCCATCGGAGGGAGGGCCATTGAAGGGATTCCATCCAGGGAACCTGACCCCATACCAGAAGATCAAATAGAGAGCATTTGAAGGAAGAGATGGGCAGACGCCAAGGCAAGACCTTGTCCAACAATCTGAAAAACAACATGAAAACAACAGATCCCAACAACTCTACAATAGAAGGACAGGAAAAACTTAATCCAGAAGAAGTGGAAAAAAGTGCCATTATGAAAGCAATAAATGCCCTTAAACAGAATATAAATAACTCCCTTAAGGAATTGGAAGAGAAGTATAACAAAAAGTTTGAAGAAATGAGTATAGAAATGGATGAGAAATATAACAAAAAGTTTGAAGAAATAAGTAAATCCGTGAATGATACCCTGAGAAACCAAGAAAAAACAATCAAACAGGTAAAGGAAACAGTTCAAGAATTGAAAACTGAAATGGAGGCAATGAAGAAAACACAAACCGAGAACTGGCTGGATATGGAAAACCTAGGTAAATGAACGGAACTACAGAATCAAGCAAAACCAATAGAATACAATAGATAAAAGAATGAATCTCAGATTCTGAAGATACCATAGAGAAAATAAACGCTCTGGTCAAAGAAAACGCCAAATCCAACAAATTCTCTTCACAAAACATTCAAGAAATCTGGGACACAATAAAAAAACCAAATCTAAGAATAATAGGGATTGAAGAAGGAGAAGAGCTGCAGATCAAAGGCCCAGAAAATATATTCAACAAAATTATAGAAGAAAACTTTCCCAATCTAAAGAACAATATTCCTATGAAGGATCAAGAAGCATACAGAACACCGAAAAGACTGGATCAAAAAAAAAACATCCCCTCGCCATATAATAATCAAAATACAAAACATACAGATTAAAGAAAGAATATTAAGAGTTGCAAAGGAAAAAGGTCAAGTGATTTATAAAGGTAAACCTATCAGGCTTATACCAGACTTCCCTATAGAAACCATGAAAGCCAGAAGATCCTGGATAGAGGTACTGCAGAAACTAAAAGACCATGGATGCAAATCCAGACTACTATACCCAGCTAAGCAATCATTCACTATCAACAGAGAAAACAAAATATTCCAGGATAAAAATAAATTTAAGCAATTCATAGCCACAAATCCAGCCTTACAGAAAGTAATAGAAGGAAAATTGCAAGGAATCCAACATTGCCATCACTGCCTACAATAACCCAGACATCTAGCGATCCTTCACAACCACAACTCAAAGAAGAGAAACACGCAAACTCTACTACACACACACACAAAAAATAACAACCAGAATCAACAACTACTGGTCATTAATATCACTTAATATTAATGGATTCAACTAACCTATAAAAAGGCACAGAATAAGAGATTGGATACGAAAACAGGATCCAACATTCTGCTGTTTACAAGAAACACACCTCAATCACAAAGATAGACATCTACACAGAGTAAAGGGTTGGGAAAATGTTTTCCAAGCAAAGGAACCGAAGAAACAAGCGGATGCAGCCATTCTAATATCTAACAAAATTGACTTCAAACTAAAATCAATCAGAAGAGATGGAGATGGACATTTCATACTCATAACAGGCACAGTTCATTAGGAGGAAGTCTCAATCCTGAATATCTATGCCCCTAATATAAAAGCACCCACTTATGTAAAAGAAAAACTTCTAGAACTCAAGGCAGTCATCAAACCACAAACACTAATAGTAGGAGACTTCAACACACCTCTCTCACCAATGGACAGATCAATCAAACAGAAACTCAAAAGAGAAATAAGAGAATTACTAGAGGTAATGAATCAAATGGACTTAACAGATATCTATAGAACATTCCACCCAAATAGGAAAGAATATAGCTTCTTCTCTGCAGCTCATGGAACCTTCTCGAAAATTAACCACATACTTGGTAACAAAGCAAACTTCCACAGATACAAAAAAATATTAGTAACCACCTGTGTCTTGTCAGATCACCATGGATTAACGTTAGAATTCAACAACAGTGCTACCCTCAGGAAGCCAACAAATTCATGGAAGTTGAAGAGTCAATTACTGAATCACCCCTGGGTCAAGGAAGAAATAAAGAAAGAAATTAAAGTCTTCCTTGAATTTAATGAAAATAAAGACACAACATACTCAAACCTATGGGACACTATGAGAGCAGTGCTAAGAGGAAAATTCATAGCACTAAGTGCCCAATGAAACAAAATGGAGAAAGCACACATTGAAGACTTAACAGCACACTTGAAAGCTCCTGAGAAAAAAGACGCTGATTAACCCAGGAGGTCTAGAAGACTGGAAATAATCAAACTGAGGGCTGAAATCAACAAAATAGAAACACAGAAAACAATCCAAAAAATCAACGAAGCAAAGAGTTGGTTCTTGGAGAAAATCAACAAGATTGACAAACCCCTAGCCAAACTAATCAAATGGCAGAGAGAAAACACTCAAATTAAAAAGATCAGAAATGAAAAGGGGGACATAACAACAGACACAGAGGAAATTCAGAGAATCATTAGATCTTACTACGAAAGTTTATATGCCACAAAGTTGGAAAATGTACAAGAAATGGATTGGTATTTAGATAAATACCATTTACCAAAGTTAAATCAAGACCAGGTGAAAAATCTAAATAGACCTGCTGGTCGTGAATAATTAGAAGCTGTTATCAAAAACCTCTCGACCAAAAACGCCCAGAGCCAGATGGTTTCAATAAAGAATTCTACCAGAACGTCAAAGAAAAGCTGATACCTAAACTCCTTAAGGTATTTCACAATATAGAAACAGAAGAGTCATTGCCAAACTCTTTTTTATGAAGCTACAGTTACCCTGATACCAAAACCATACAAAGACACAACCAAGAAAGAGAATTATAGGCCAATCTCACTCATGAACATTGACACAAAAATTCTCAACCAAATCCTGGCAAACCGATTCCAAGAACACATTAGAAAAATTATCCATTATGATCAAGTAGGCTTCATCCCAGAGATGCAGGGCTGGTTCAACATACACAAATCTATCAATGTAATCTATCATATAAATAAACTGAAAGAAAAAAAACCATATGATCATCTCATTAGATGCTGAAAAAGCATTTGACAAAATCCAACATCCCTTTATGATAAAGGTGTTAAAGAGATTGGGGATACAAGGATCATACCTAAATATAATAAAAGATATTTACAGCAAGCCAACAGCTAACATAAAACTGAACGGAGAGATACTCAAAGCCATTCCATTGAAATCAGGAACACGACAAGGCTGTCCACTCTCTCCATACCTCTTCAATATAGTGCTTGAAGTTCTAGCAATAGCAATAAGACAACATAAGGGGATCAAGGGGATTTGAATTGGAAAGGAAGAAGTTAAACTCTCGTTATTTGCAGACAATATGATAGCATACATGAGCGACCCCAAAAACTCTACCAAAGAATTCCTACAGCTGATTAAACACCTTTAGTAATGTGGCAGGATACAAGATCAACTCCAAAAAATCAGTTGCCCTCCTATACACAAAGGATAAAGAAGCAGGGAGGGAAATCAGAGAAACTTCACCTTTCACGATATCCAAAAATAGCATAAAACATCTTGGGATAACTCTGACCAAGGAAGTGAAAGACCTATTTGACAAGAACTTTAAGTCTTTGAAGAAAGAAATTGAGGAGGATACCAGAAAATGGAAAAATCTCCCCTGCTCTTGAATTGGGAGGATCAACATAGTAAAAATGGCAATTCTACCAAGAGCAATCTTTAGATTCAATGCAATCCCCATCAAAATCCCATCAAACTTCTTCACAAAACTTGAGAGAATAATAATTAATTTTATATGGAGTAACAAAAAACCCAGGATAGCCAAAACAATCTTATATAATAAAGGAACTTCTTGAGGTATAACCATCCCTGACTTCACACTCTATTACACAGCTACACTGTTGAAAACAGCTTGGTACTGGCATAAGAACAGAGAAGTTGACCTATGGAATCGAATAGAAGACCCGGGTATTAACCCACAAACCTATGAACACCTGATTTTCGACAAGGGGCCTAAAGGTATGCAATGGAAGAAGGAAAGCATCTTTAACAAATGGTGCTGGCATAACTGGATGTCAACCTGGAGAAGAAAGAAAGTTGATCCATATCTATCACCATGCACAAAAATCAAGTCCAAATGGATTAAAGACCTCAACATTAATCTGACCACTTTGAACCTGATAGAAGAGAAAGTGGGAAGTAGTCTACAAGATATAGGCACAGGAGACCACTTCCTAGGTAGAATCCCAGTAGCACAGACAATAAGAGAATCAATGAATAAATGGGACCTCCTGAAACTGAGAAGCTTCTGTAAAGCAAAGGACACTGTCAGTAAGACAAAACGGCTACCTTCAGACTGGGAGAAGATCTTCACCAACCTCTCATCAGATAAAGGCCTGATCTCCAAAATATACTCAAGAAATTAGACACTAAAACTCTAATTAACCCAATTAAAAAATGGGGTGCTGATCTGAACAGAGAATTCTCAACAGAAGAACTTCGAATGGCCAAAAGACACTTAAGGTCATGCTCAACATCCTTAGCGATCAGGGAAATGCAAATCAAAACAACTATGAGATACCATTTTACACCGGTCAGATTAGCTAAAGTCAAAAACACCAATGATAGCCTATGCTGGAGAGGATGTAGAGAGAGGGGAACTCTCATCCATTGTTGGTGGGAATGCAAACTTGTGCAGCCACTTTGGAAATCAGTATGTCGGTTTCTCAGGAAACTGGGAGTCAACCTCCCTCAAGACCCAGCAATTCCACTCTTGGAAATATACCCAAGAGATGCCCTATCATACCACAAAAGCATTTGTTCAACTATGTTCATAGCAGCACTATTTGTAATAGCCAGAACCTGGAAACAACCTAGGTGCCCCTCAATAGAAGAATGGTTAAAGAAGGTGTGGAACATATATACATTAGAGTTTTACTCAGTGGTAAAAAACAATGACATCTTGAATTTTACATGCAAATGGATGGACATAGAAAACGCTTTACTGAGTGAGGTAAGCCAGACCCAAAAAGAGGAATATGGTATGTATTCACTCATAAATGGATTCTAGCCATAATTAAAGGTTTTTGAGCCTATTATTCGTGATCCTAGAGAAGCTAAATAAAAAGGTGAACCTGAAGAAAATCATGTAGTTATCCTCCTGGAGATTGGAAATAGACAAGAGGGCCAGAACCTTCATCTGACAATGGATGGATATAGTGACAAAGACCCACATTGGAAGACTGGACTTAACTCTCTAGGTCCAAACGAGAAGCAGAAGGAAAGAGAACGTGAGCAAAGAAGGCAAGACCAGAGGGAGCCTTCATCCGACCATGGATGGCGATACAGATGGAGACCCACATTGGACACCGGACTGAGCCCCCCAAGGTCCAAATGAGGAGCAGAAGGAGGAAGAACATGAAAAAGGAAATCAGGACCACGAGGGGTGCGATCATCCACTGATGCAAGGGGACTGATCTAAGGAGAGTTCACCAAGGCCAGTTGAACTGGGACTGAACGAGTATGTGATCCAACCAGATTCTCTGAATGTGACCAGATTCTCTGGATGTTGCTGGCCTGGATTCTTTCTGAAAAGCCATTGATAATGACACTGGGACTTGTTTCCTCTGCATATACTGGATTTTTGGGATCCAGTCTGTTTGGATACTCACCTTCCTGGACCTGGAGGGAGCGGGGAGGAACTTGAACTTCCCACAGTGCAGGAAACCCTGACTGCTCTTAGGGATGGAGAGGGAGGAGGAGAGGGAGTGGAGGGAGTGGGGGGAGTGGGAGGGTGTTGGGAGGAGGGGCGGAAATGGAAACTTTTATAATTTAATAAACTTTGAAAAAAAAGAAATATCCAGAAGGACATCTCTTTATAATGTCTTTAGCTTGTTGTCATGTAATAGAAAACTCTTTTTAAGACCTTTGCTATTAACATGTTTCTTTATTATTATTATTATTATTATTGATTTTTATTGAGATCTACATTTTTCTCTATCCCCTCAATGCCTTTGCCCTCCTCCTTCAACCCTCTCCAAGGTCTCCATGCTCCCAATTTACTCAGGAGATCTTGTCTTTTTCTACTTCCCATGTGGATTAGATCTATGTAAGTCTCTCTTAGTGTCCTCATTGTTATATAAGTTCTCTGGGATTGTGCTTTGTAAACTTTTCTTCTTTGCTTTTAAAACAACCTATGAGTGAATACATGTGATAATTGTCTTTCTGTGTCTGTGTTACCTCATTCAAAATAATGTTTTCTAGCTCCATGCATTTTACTTCAATATTCAAGCAGTACTTATTGGTTTTCTTCTGTGTAGTACTCCATTGTATAAATGTACCACATTTTCCATATCCATTCTTCAGTCAAGGGCATTTAGCTTGTTTTCAAATTCTGGCTATGACAAACAAAGCTTCTATGAAAATAATTGAGCGACATGATATTTCTTATGAAGTTCTGAGGCCTTCAACACACTTCCAATCAATAATATGTCAATTTCTGCATTGCCCTGTGCTAGAAGGCCTGGCTGACCTATATGGGATTGGTTGTGTGTTATGTATATGAGGCAGAGCTTAATCCTGATTGTATCTTCAACCTATAGAATAATGAAGTCAATTCTATAATCATATTCACAGGTAATAACATTGAGCATTAAATGTATGCATGCCAAGTACTCAACTCAATTTCTTTTCTCTATATCTATGGCTCAAAAGCCATAAAATGGTGTCAGTGTAGTCCTTTAACTATCAATACAGGCAAGTAAGACAATGCTTTGTAACACTTGCTCAGCTATGTTCATAGAAGCTTTATTCATAACAGCCAGAACCTGGAAACAACCATATGTTCCTCAAATGGAGGAAATGTGGTACATTTACACAATGTAGTATTACTAAGTTATAAGAATAATGACATCATGAAATGTGCAGGAAAATGAATCAAACTAGAAAAAAATATCCTGAATGAGATAATTAGAGAACCAGAAAGATTAATATGGTATTTACTCACTCATAAGTGGATATTAGATATAAAGCAAAGGATAACCGGGCTGTAATCAACAGCCCCAGAGAAGCTAGGTAACAAGGAGAACCCTAAAAGTGACATGCATGTATTGTCTTAGGAAAGGGAAATAGATTAACTGAGGGTGGGAGGCAGTAGAGAGGAGGTGATGGGGAATAAGAACCTGAAGGATTGGGATGGTAGATTTTGGGGAGAGATAGAGTAGGAGAGCTATGAAAGACATATTTTGATAGAGGGAAACATTATGAGATTGTGGAGGAACATGGTGCTAGGGATATTCGCAGAAATTCATAAGGATGACCCCAGCTAAGACTTCTAGCAATAGAGAAAGGGAGCCTGAGCTGGTCTTATTCTGTAACCAGATTGATGACTACTATATTTGGTATTATAGAGCCTTCATCCAGCAACCAATGAAAGCAGATGCAGTGATCCACAGCTAAACAATGTGCTGAGCTCCTGGAGACCAGAGAGAGGGATGAAGGATCACATGAGCAAGAGAAGTCAAGATCATGTTGGGGAAATCCACAGAGACAGCTAACACAAGGTATTGGGAGCTCATAGATTCTGGACAGACAGCTGGGGGAACCTGCATGGAACAGAACTAGGAACTCTGAATGTGGGTGACAGTTGTGTGGCTTGGTCTGTTCGTGGGATTCTTGGCAGTCATACCAGGATTTATCCCTGGTACATGAACTGACCTTTTAGGACCCATTTCCCTTCAGTGGGAGACCTTGGTCAACCTTGATGCAGGGTGGAGGGACTTGGTCCTCTCTCAACTACATATGCCAGGCTTAGCTGACTACCCATGGGAAGCCTTATCCTCTCTAAGTGAATGGAGGTGGTGGGAAGAAAAGGGAGCAGAAGGAGGGAGGGAAGGGGAAATGTGGTCTGTTGGAGGAAGACTGATTTTTAGTTCCTGGTTACTCAGCTCCAAAATCATCACACTTAAACTATATTATTTAAATCACTGCTTGGACTATTAGCTCTAGCTCCTTACTGGCTAACTCTTACATCTTAATTTAACCCATTTCTATTAACCTGTGTATTGCCACATGGCTGTGGCTTACCAAAAGTTCCATCATTTGTCTCCAGTGGGGTCCCATGGCTTCTCTCTAACTCCTCCTTCTTTCTCCCAGCTTTAGGCAAGTTCTGCATTCCTCTCTCTGTGGGTTCTTTGTGTCCAGTTTATGAAACAGTCCAGGAAAGAGCAATTTCTTGCCCAAATGGCTAACAAGCTCCATAAGCAGCCTTTTTGATGCCCATCTTCCTCTTGAAGTAGATTGGTGCTGCTAGGAGCAGACTTGTCTAATTGTCATGAAAAGCCCTAAATTATTAAAACATTTTAAATGCCATATGCTGCAGTCTTTGAAAGATATAAAGAATGCCTATCTAACTGAAATATATCTCTCTATATATAGAAAATCTAACATGACTACAAGCTTGACTATTATCGATGATTATACATTAACACCCTATACTTACTAATTATACATTACATTTTTAAATGAACTACACAATCATAAAACCTTAATTAAGATTAGAAATATGCATATACATGTAACAAAATTGACCTTAAACTTGTATCAATAAATCAAGATTTATACCAATGCAAATTATTCATCTATCATATCCACCTTTAAATGCAAAAGAACATTTATAAACAATACAGTTTCCATGTAATTATTTTGGGTGTAAGCTAGCTGGGTGGCAGGGTGTCAGGAATACAGCTTGCCACCCCTTTATACTACATAGATCTTGTAATTAAATTTTTAAAATGTAATAGGAATTGATAGCAGAACACATGTGAGATGAAAAAACACAAATTGGAGTGATTCCTGGAGCTAAAGATATAACTGGAATGGGAAAGGGATATGATAAGAAGATGTAAAAAGAAGCATTATGAAACCCAGCTAGTTTTTAGCTAATTAAAAATTGTAATTTTTAAAAAGAATTTTGAACAAAGATATGCCATATTAGTTGACAATTCTGCTCCAAATAAGATACTGTATATTAAATAAAAACACAATCTCTGAATTTCATTATATATCTGCTTATTTCTTTCTCTTGGGTTCCTTTCTTTGAATATGAAAATTCTGTCATGAGATGCATGATATTTTGGATTTTTGTGTCTCTGATAAATTAATCTCTTTACTTTTTATGTGCTCGTATGTGTGTGTGTGTGTGTTTGTGTGTTTATTTGTGTACAGGTGTGACAGCACATGTGTGTATGTCAGAGCACACAGTTTGGGGGCTTAGTTCTTTCCTTCCATTTTGTGAATTCTTGGGATCAAATCCATGTTGTTAGACTCAACAGCAAGAAGGTTTACTTGTTGAGCCATCTTGATGGCCTCAGTGTCTTAAATTTTATAGAATGTTCATCTCAACCCCTAATTGTTCCATACAGTTATAGTTATTGATTTATAAAGAAAATTCTTTAGTATGATGGACAAGTTGTGGTCCATCTAATCCAATAATTGCAGGGTATGAACAGAAAGTTCAAGACTCTAGTGCTTGCTCAGTCTATTAAACTGGATTTCTCATCTGGACTTCACTATGCACTGGAATCCAGAAGTGGGCCTTAATGCCAATGAAGGTATGAACTTTCTAGCAAGGCAATGGCAAACAGGCAAAAGCTTCCTTCTTCCATGCCCTTCTATAGGCTTCAAGCAGAAGGTATGATCCAGATTTGAGGTGGGGTTTTTTAGCTCAAAAGATCTTTATTAAAGGTGTGTTTTCCTACCTCATAGTTCTAAATTAATGGTGTGGCTTCCTACATCATAGATTTGGATTAGAAATAAATTTTCCCACTGCAAATTATGTAAAATCTCACACAGATGGGCTCCTCATTTTGGAGTTTTAGTTAATTCCTGATGTCAACAATTTGACAACCACAAATAGTCATCAGATTCAGGTTCAGTGATGAAAGTCAATTCATTTTTTGGTCTCTTGATATTATTTTAATATTTGTGAAACTTTGAGTTTAAAATTTTCAGCTATGATACTCTTTTAAGAGACAAACATATTTCCACTTGACTTCCCTTTAATCTTTTCCCTCTTTTTTTCTCTATTATACCTAAAATATCATTTATTTTTCAATTGTTGAGCACATGGAACTTGACAGTTTCTCTTTATGTATTATTGTAATTCTAAGATAATTAGAAGCAATAAAGCCCACCTTGCATTTAATAATAAAAGTCTTTTTTGTGAATCAGAAACAATTTTCAGTATTTCTGATCCTTGATGAGTTGCTTGGGTGGGATTCTAGTTTCAGCTAGACTTCTTCACAGGTATGATAATTACATACTAGTTGATTTAAGATATTCATTTAAGAAGACTTAAATTAACATGTATCTCACAGTTGGTAGTAGGTTAATTTGGCATGCTGTCATAGTACAGACAGAATTCAGGGCTGGGAAGATCATTTACAGGAGTGTTTTTTAAACACATGTGTGCATTACATTGTCAGCATGTAATTGGATATGCTCCAAATCAGTAATGTCCAGATATAAAAATCAGATCATTAATACAATTAAAATTTCATAATATATTAAATATGTGGGAAACCATGGTGACAGAGACAACAATATCCCTCAAGAAAAAAAAAAGGTCAAACTATATTTTGAGGAAGATGGACCTGTAAATAAATAACTGAAGTCACATTTCAAGGTATTTAAATAGAAACTTATTGTGCTGGTTAAATTTTGACAAATTGACAAAAACTAAAATCATCTGTGAGGAGAAAAGATTGAGAAAATGCCTCCATCATGGTGATCTGATGTTGGAGAAAGGATCATTTGTTGGTTCCCAGCCACCTGGCTATCTTAGACCCAATGTAATCACACAGAAACTGTATTGTTTAAAACACTACTTGGCACATTAGCTCTAACTTCTTATCAGCTAACTCTTACATTTTAATTTAACCCATTTCCATTAATCTGTCTATCACCACAAGGTTGTGGTCCCCCAGCAAAATTTCAGCATGTCTATCTCTGGCGGTGGGTCCATGGCATCTTCTGATGGTACCCTCTTTCTCCCAGAATATAGTTCTGTTTTCCCTGCCTACCTATGGTCTGCCCTGCTATAGGTTCAAAGCAGTTTCTTTACTCATTAACCAATAAAAGCAACACATAGACAGAGTGACCTCCCATACCAGCTTGAAGCCAATTTTGTAGGGAATTTTCTTGATTAATGATTGGTGTGGGATAACCCAGTTGTGAGAAATTCAAATCCCGGGTGGGTGGTCCTAGGTTGTATTAAAAAAAGCAGACTGAAAAAACTGCGAGGAGCAAGTTAGTAAGCAACACAACTTCATTACCTCTGCTTCAGTTCTGACATCTTCAGATCTTGTCTTGAGTTCCTGCCCCCTTCATGATGAACTCTGATCAGGATGTATAAGCGAAACAAACTGTTTCCTCACTAAGTAGTTTTTGATCATGTCTTTTATCACAGAAATAGTTAAAAATGTGGGACACCATTTTAGATGGATGATATGCATGAAAGTGGCTGAGAAAGAGAAAAACTGGTGTGGTAGATTCTGAGAAAAAAAACAACTATGAGAAAAATCTTAATGAAAATCATACATGATTGTTCACATATGTAGTTCAGTGGTAGAACACCTATCTAGTATAAAGTCCAGGATTTGCTCTACAACATCCAAAAACGTTAGAGAAAACTTACTTTTATGAACTACAAAGGAAGTAAGTCTTAACAGGACATCTACTTCTAACAATCTAAGTTTCATTCACTAAATCAGATATTCACCACATATCATTCACTAATGAAAGTGAGACTAAAGCTCAAATATTGTCCTATATGCTTTACAAATTTCAAATAATACCACTGACACATATTTATTTTATTTTTATTAAGTGAATGATGTTTATATTCATTTTATAGGGACATATTCAACCATCTCACATTTTTAAAATTTTGGTTTATCTAATGTTTATTTTCAATACTACTATAGTTCTGGGCTTCAGAAATAACATTATAATATGTCCTCTTGCTATTTTTGTTCAAGTATAAAATGCAAAAAGTGCTAAAAATGTCAAGTGTATTGATGTGAAACAAAAATAAAGAACTATTTTTGTCTAGATTGTGAGGCCAGCTTTTCAAGTGAAGGGATTCAGATCTCATTACTTAAAATAATTACTTGTAATAACAATATTATGGAGTTTTTGGATGATACTCAGTCTGTGCTACTTAATACAGTTAATTTGGAAGATCATCACAGTTTTTGGAAAATACATTTGTGCCAAGATTTATAAAAACGTGCATTCCCAATTTTCCTTAGTCCTCATTATTCCATCAACTATTTTAATGCCTTTCCTCACTACAATTAAAACATGAATATTATTTATACATACAATAAATATAACAGACAGTCTCTAAAACCTAATAAGAAACAATAGTCTTGTCATTATAATTAGAAGTAAAAGTGAGTATTCTGCCAACAAAAATATGAAGTATTTGGGGGGCTATTCTATAGAGGAATGTATTCCATAACAACAATAAAGATGTAAGTTCTAGAATGAATGATGAACTTTTAGATCAAAAGTATGGCACTTATTGCCTGCTTCCCAATACAATATATTAGTAGATACTAATATACCTATAATTTAGATGAATTGAAATTGAATGAATGTTTGATTTATTAACTTATTTAGCCATTTAAGTATATTCTACAAGTACGTGTTTACTAAAGATAGATGATATACACCCAACATATTTCTCTATTTTTTTAGAAACAAAAATCAATATAATCAGTGATATTAAAGATAAGTTTAAGACAGGTACTGTATTTATAGCCACAGCTTGTTATGTCATGGACCCTAGAGGAGAAACTAGTACTGTCACTTTCCTAAATCAGTACAATTTGCTACTATTCTAAATGCTTGTCTTTATATCCAAAGATGTGTGTAGCTTCCACTTCTCATCAAAGTTACTTCTAAAGGATCAAATCATGAAGTGAAATGACAATGAATATAAACATCTGAAAACATGAGTCAATATAAAATATTTTTCTTAAATATTCTTCTCACCTCAAACTATTTCAATTTTATTTATTTCACTTTAAGCCATTCATGAAATTTTACATTGATTTCTAGGGTGGGTACAGAAAGAAGTGTTCAGAATGAACATCATGGCCTGATTAGGTTGGCCTAATGAGGTTTAGGCAGGACAGACTTACTAGAGCAGATGGAGGAACAGGAACTGTCCAACCACCAGGTAAGTGATGTTTCATGGACATATTACAAAATATCCTCAGTGTTTTCTAGCACGGGTAGTTCAATCAAGCCATCGCCTTCCATGTTGCCATAGATTTAGCAATCTGTTCAGCTGCCTTGGTGTTGCCCACGACAGAAACAGTGGTTCCCTTCTTGAATTTGTCTCTCTCTGCTTGCTGAGCTATCTGCATGGCTTCCAGTGCTTCTGTGAACTTCCTGAACTCCAGATGTATCTGTGATGCATCATCAAAGTTGAGCTTACAGAGCTTGCTCTGTGACATCATCAAATACTTGCCTAGAGACCAGGTCTCTCTGTGTGATTAGTTTTAAAGCATCCAAGTGGGCCACCATCAACCTGAGCATCTCTCTGGTGATTTATAGCAGTATCTGCTTACCACAGTCCCCACAGATACTGGTTTACATATCAGGAAACTAGTTCACAATAGACTGGAAAATGATGCACAGAATAATGTTCATGGTTGAGACTGGCAGTAAAATATAATGAGTTTCTATATCCAAGGGATAAAAATTCACACCCTTCCCATATGTCAGTGTTTGTACACCATGGAAGCTGCACATGAATGACAACTCTGTGCATAACACGCTCATTATATAGGGCAGAATTCACCATGCCTCCGGAGACTGGTAAGGTCAAACAAAATTTGCCAATGGTGTTAAACATTTTGTATACTATGTTTCTTTCTTTTGGATACTATCATTCTTACTTTCCATTCCAACTGCTGCATGAACTCCCCCTTAAGTTTTTTTTAAAGGTATATTGCTACAAGAAATTGGCTAACACAGCAAATTAGTATGAGAGAGGCTAAGTCATTATTTTGATCATTCATCACCATATACAAACCCATTGGAATAGGCTTGAAGGAAGAAAGTGGGCAATTTTGAAGATATAAACTATATGAAACCTACAATGCTGTACTTATAGCATTGTAGGTTTCAGATTTTTATTCAAAGTTAAGAAATGAAAACTGTGGGTTTAAAATTTTTATATATGTCAAATTATTTGGGATTTGACTTATGTCATAAGTATGTTTAAAGGGATTTCAGAACAACAACATGAAATATGAAGACAAAGTTTTCTTCAAATTTACTATTTGTTCAAATGATCATGAAAAAATCACACATTTTTTTCTAATACATCAGTTTGTTAGAGGGAGGTTCCTTGTAGTTTCCCAGTCACCTGGCTAGCTTAGACCTGAAATAATTACACAGAAACTGTATTTATTAAATCACTGTTTGGCCCATTAACTCTAGCTTCTTATTGGCTAACTCTTACACTCGAATTTAACCCATTTCTATTAATCTGTATATTACTATGAGATTGTGGCCTACCAGCAAAGTTTCAGCACATTTATCTCTTGTGACAGATCCATGGCATTCCCTGACTCTGTCCTTCTTTCTCCCAGTATTCAATCCAGTTTTCCCCACCTACTTAAGTTCTGCCCCCAAAAGAAGCCAAGGCAGTTTCTTTATTCATTAATGGTAATCACAGCACACAGAGGGTACTCCCACATCAGAAACATAGTCCAGAGATGCCATGTAGACCCTACTGGGGACAGACACTGAAACTTTAACCAGTAAGCCACAGTCATGGGGCCATACACAAATTAATAAAAATGGGTTAAATTAATAATTATTAATTATTTCAGAGCTAAACAGACTGGAACAACCAAGCAGCCTCTCCCTGCAACAAATTGGCACTCACGTAACCAACTAAATCCATGTAAAACCTGAGAGGGCTTGAAAAGGAATTCTAGACAAAAAAATAAAAATTACAGAGTTTGACACATCTTCTTACTGTTTACTTATGGTGTGCAGTAGCTCCTTTAAGAGAAGTTTTCTTGACTTAGCAGCAACAGCAGAGAAAAATCCATGCTGTTTTGAAATGCAGGCTTTCTTGAACATGCTGCCAGTGCAACCTCTGGCTCTTTTGGGAGACCAAATATTTAGACGGGGTTTGTGAGCAGACTGCTGCAGCCTGCTTAATGACAGACAAGGACTGTCTGTGCACCTGAAATTGGGGTGTGACTCTCAGAGCACAAGTTGCTCCACCATGCATGATGGACAGAGCATGAAGGAAGTACCATATTTATCATAGTAATGGTGCAGCTTAAGTTTTATACTGGGCAGGCGAGCAAGCACTACTGTATATTCCCTAGCAATGGTGCAGCTTAAATTTTTAAGAAGTGTCTATCATTTTAAAAGTGCTCCTGGAAAGTAAAGAATTATAGATACATAGTAGGACAGATTTAGACATTAAAAATCTCTAAATGAGTCACAGTGTTGGATAAATGTACATAGAATTGAGAGAAAGAAGAAAAAGAAAATAGAGAATTGAAAAAAAGTAATTGTTAAGAAATGAAGCAAAGTCTTTAAAGAGATAGAGCATAGATAGTCATAGACAAAATGAATAAGAAAAATAATCCACATAAACATGAAAAATTCACAGAAAGTCTTGATTATGTATATTATTGTGTTTTCTTTGAATTTTTTGACTCTGAAGAAGCTAAGTACAGAGAGATATTTCATTGTATGGGCTGCTAAGCTAAACCAGCATATATGTTCTAAATATATCTTGATTCCAAAATTTGAGTCTAAGGATTTATTGCTTTGGAAAAGAGGTTATTCTTTTGTTCTTACAGAAGATGAGAACCTGTCGATTGCTTCCAAACCTATATGGTTTGATAAACCACGTCCCCTGAAAAGTTGCTGTGAACACCCCTCAAAAATTACTTTGCCCAACTGCTGACTAAGATGAAACTAGCACACAGGATACACCATGAAAGACTTGATTAACAATGCTGTCAAACAACAGGAAGCAGAATGGACAAATCTACATCCAAATTTCCAAATATTGTTTGTAAATGTTTCTTTACATTTAAAGGGGGATGCGATATAGAGATGAATACTTTGCATTGGGATGAATCTTGGTTTATTGGTACAAATTTAAGGTCAATTTTGCTATATGTATTTATATTTCTGATGTTGATTAAGGTATTAGGTTTGTGTTGCTCATTTAAAAGTATAATAAAGTATAATGCATAATTAAAATATAGGTAAATAGATAGTCATCTGTTATAGTCAAGCTTGTAGTCATCTTAGATTTTCTAGATGTATAGAGATATTTTAGTTAGAGATTTATTCTTCAAATCTTTCAGAGACCTTCAGAATATGGCATTTAAAATGTTTTAATAACTTAGGACTTTTCTTGACAGTGAGGCACATCTGCTCCTGGCAGCACCAATAATTTCAAGAGGAAGATGGGCATCGAAGAGGTTCCTTATGGAGTTTACTAGCCATTTGGGCAAGTAATTGTTCTTGCCTGAACTGCTTAACTGGACATGTTAGAGCCACAGAGAAATGATTGCTGAGCTTGCCTAAACGTGAGATGATCCTTCAGGGTTCCTGCTTCATGAAAGAGTCTTCCTGACATTCTGTAGGACACAAAAAAATGTGATGGACAAACTGCCAGTATAGGTGAAACTGTCTTTGAAATTCCCTGCTTAGTGGAAAAATCTGCTGAATACTATTGGCCTATAGGTTAAAGATAGATTCCCCAATGGTACAGAAAAACTTTGAGTGACTGTCCAGGCAGTGAGATATGTATGTCAATTCTAGAGTTTGAAAGTTGCCTACAATACACTTTCTGTTTACTTATGTAATATTATATCTTTTTGGAGTCTTTGATGGAGTTGAAGCATTTATAGTTATAGTTACAGTTTTTCTTAGTTATGATCAAAGATAAAGTATATATAAATATTGTAACTGCAATTCTCGCTTGATATCTGTTATATGTAATTTTACTATGTTAAAGTTAAAACCTTCCCTTTTATTTTAACAGAAAAGGGGAGGTGATGTGGAAGTCCCCTCTGTGTTCTGTGATTGTTATTAATGAATAAAGAAACTTCCTTGACCTGTTGATAGTGCAGAACTTAGGTAGGCATAAAAAACTGGACTGAATGTGGCAAGGAAGAAGGCAGAGTGAGAGAGATACCATGATCTGCTGCTGGAGATAGACATGCTGAAACTTTGCTGGTAGGTCACGGCCTCGTGCTTATACACAGATTAAGAGAAATGGGTTAAGAAGACAGGAAAGACTAAGCAGCTACTCCCTTCAACACACCTCCTTTCTCCCAGAATTTATTTTCCTCTTTTTGGTTGACCTAAATTCTGTCCTGCTATAGGTACATAGCAGTTGTTTCTTTATTTACCAAAGGTATTTTCAGCATACAGAAGGAAATTCCACACCACCGTCCCTCCCTCCTTTTTTTAAATAAAGGAGGAAGGTTTTAACTTTAACATAGTGAAATTACGTATAACAAAACAGTTATCAAATAAGAATTATAGTTACTATATTTAAAACTATAATTATAAATTCTTTAACTCCATCAAAGAATCCAGAATGATATAATGTTTACCTAAGTAAACAGAAAGTACACAGTATACAACTTTTAAAACTCTAGAAATGGCAAAGACATCTTGCTGCCTGGATAATCACCTAAATTTCTATTGTACCATTGTGGCATCCATCTTCAGCCTACAGGTTCATAGTATCCAGCAGAATTTTTTATGAAGCAGGAAATTTTAAAGACAGTTTCCCCTATATTGGCAGTTTGTTAGTCACTTTTTTTCTGTGTCATGTAGAATGTCTAGCAAACTTTTTCATGTAGCAGGAACACCAAATGACCATCTCAC
Source organism: Myodes glareolus (assembly GCF_982192425.1). Lineage (NCBI taxonomy): Eukaryota > Metazoa > Chordata > Mammalia > Rodentia > Cricetidae > Myodes > Myodes glareolus. Next base: position 57,504,984 of record NC_142053.1, read on the forward strand.
CATTAGGCAAGTTTAGCAGTCAGTTCTCTGTGGGTCCTGCATGTCCAGTTCATCAAGCAGTCCAGGCAAGAGCAGGTTCTTGCCCAAATGGCTAACCAACTCCCTAAGAAGCCTCTTTCATGCCCATCTTCACCTTTTTAATCTATGACTAGCTGTACTCTGTCTCTTCAAAGACTTTACTTTTCTTTTTTAAAACACTAAGCTATCTCAGGTTTTTAAGTGGATTTTAGTCAACCACGTTGATGCCAGTTTGTAAAAGGAGAGAGCTGCTTGTTGGTTCCCGGATGCCCAGCTAGCTTAGAACCAAAATAATCACATAGCAACTCTATTAGTTAAATCAGTGCTTGGCCCATTAGTTTAAGCTTTTTATTGCCTAACTCTTATATCTTAATTCATCCCATTTCTATTAATTTGTGTATTGCCATATGGCTGTGACTTATTGGCTAAAGTTCTGGCATCTGTCTCCTGCAGTGCTACATGGTGTCTCTCTGACTTTGCCCTTCATTCTCCCAGCATTTAGTTTAGTTTTCTTCACCTACCTAACTTTCTCCCTATCAACAGGACAAGGCCGTTTCATTATTTACCAATGGTATTCACAGCATACAGGGAGAAATCCACATTATCAATTTAAGTGTAGTATCAAACCATAGATGCACATTTCATTCATTTAAAGTGTCTATTGATTGCTTAACATAAAACAATTAGCTGGATATTTCTTCTCTTGAGATAAATTTGCTCTAAAAAGAATACATTTAAAATATATGGAATATTTTTCTCATAGTATTTTTATATTGAGAATTAATATGCTAACCAATTTTCTTTAAATATGTATTTAAAGTGTTTTCAATAGCTATGTATAATTTTCTTACTGCTTATAATGCCAAATTTGTGCAACTACATTTTAGTCTGAAAATAAATTATAACATGATATGATATATAAGCTCATTGATTATGAGCTCAGAAGTTACTGTGATTCAGTTAAAATATCAAGCTATCTCTTAATAATTTTCCTTGAGTAAGCAACTTAAACTCTGTACCTTATTTTTCTCATGATGGCCCTAAGCTCATAAATATTTTGCAAATATTAAATAGTGGTTTTCTATGTCAATTAACTGGATGGTATGCAATATTAAGAAAACAATAACTGTGTTTTCTGTATATTGTGATATCTTTAAGGATATGGTATGCCCATAAGAATTATTTCTGGGTAACTTGGGAAAGAAAGAAAAATAGACTCCTGATCAAAAATGTTTTAAGTTGCCTCTAATTTGACACACATTCTAGGCCCTCTAATTTATGTGGAAAAACCAGTTAGAGATAAATAATTCTTGGCTTTACTCTTTCCTTAATTTCTCTACCAAAGTTCCCAGCCCACCATTCTACTTCTGAACCTCAGCCTAGTTTACCAAAAACACAACAAAAGATACAACTCAGCAACCTAACTCCAGATGCCCATGTCCCTCTGTAAGAACACAAAAATACAAAAACAGATGATAAGTCCCTACCAAAGTATTAATAACACAGAAAGTGGCTCCCAATAAGAATAAATGAAATAAAATTCAAGACACAAAATTTAAAAATATATATGTTAAAATGATCAAAGATTCAAGAACAAGAGTTCAAACAAGACACAGATCCAAACACCTTAATGAGCCAAGTATAGACAAGATTTGAAGTCCAAGAAAACAAACAGTTAATTATACTAAGTGAGACAATTTAGGATATAAACATTGATTTGGATAAATAGTTAGAAATATTCATAAAAGTTCAAATAGAAATGAAGGTTTTTTTTAAAAATGTCAGTGTAAAACATCAACACAGAATGGATTATTTATAAGATGCAATATCAAGATTAAAAGGCTTTACAATAGAATATGCAGGATCCTTGGAATACCATGAAAACTATTAATTATTTGTATCCAAAAGAGCAAAAGTTTGAGGTCATAGGATAGAAAATATTTTAAATAAAATAATCCAGTTACCAAATCTAAAGAAAGAGATGTCCAGCTAAGTAAAAGAGGACCACAGTATACAAAAAAAGACAGAAAAGAAAGAATGCTCCAATCATAATGTAGTTCAAACACTAAATAAACTGAATGAATAGAAGAGTGCACTGAAGGTGCAAGTAGTATATAATATGAAAGTCAACCCAAATAACATCACATTTATCAATGGAAACATTAAGGCCAGAGAAGCTTGGAATAACATGCTTCAATTTCTGAAAGAATGAAATTGACAAACTAAGACAATTTTACTAAGCAAAACTATCCCTCATGATTAAGGGAGAAAGATAGACTTTCTATAATGATAGCAGGCAAAATGAATTTTTAACCAACAACCAGACCTATAAAGAATACTAGAAGGAATTTATCATAATCAAGGGAAAGATGAAGATAATCAAGAGTCTACATTGTAGAATGTATTTGTTAGGATTTTTATTGCTGTGATAAAACATCATGACAAAAGGATAACCAGCCTATAATTTATGACCCCAGAGAAACTAGATAACAAGGTGAACCTTAAGAAAGACATACATGGTTCCCACTGGGATAGGGAAATAGACAAGATCTCCCGAGAAAATTGAGAGTGTGGGGTGGAAAAAAAATGAGAGGGGGGAGGGACAAAGAGGAGGGAGCAGAATGACATGAGTGAATGGGATGGTTGAAATGGGGGATGGACAGAAAGGGAGATTAAAGAAAGAGGAATCATGATTGTGGGAGCCATTATGGGGCTAGTGTGAAACCTGGCACCAGGGAATTTCCCAGGTATCCACAAGGATAACCCCAGATAAGACCCTAACCAGTAGTAGAGAGGGTGCCTGAACTGGTCCTCCCCTGTAACTAGATTGATGACTATCTTAATTGTCATCATAGAACCTTCATCTAGCAACTGATGGAAGCAGATGTAGAGATCCACAGCTAAACACTGAGCCGAGCTTTCTGAGACCAGTCAAAGAGAGGGAAGAGAAATATGAGGAAAGGTGTCAAGACCATGATGGGAAAACCCACAGAAACAGCCTGTTTGAGTTAATGGGAGCTCACCGACTCTGGACTGACAGTGGGGGAACTAGAATAGGACTGAACTAGACCCTCTGAATGTTATAGTAGTGTGGCTTGGGTAGTCTGTGGGGATACTGGCAGTGAAACGAGGATTCATCCCTACTGCTTGATCTCACTTTGTGGAGCCCATTCTTTTCAGAGGGATCCCTTGCTCGCCTAATTATAGGGCGAGAGCCTATGTCATTCCTCAAAGTGATGTGACAGACTTTATTGACTCTCCATGGAAAACATTACCATCTCTGAGGAGTGATATGGGGTGGGGTGAGGTTGGTAGGGCGAGTGAAAGAAGGGGAAGTGGGAACTGGGTTAATGTGGGTGCCACAAGTATGAGTCTGCTCCACCTTGATTAAAGTTCAGAGAGTTTGAGCTTATCTGTGCTCTTTCAAAGTTGTTGACAACAGGTAGAGCTACAAACAAGAAATCCTGACCTAAGGTGTGGTTTCTTGGTATTTTGACTATTGAGCTGGATCCGCTCTGCCTTGTTTTTCCTGTTCCTTAAAGGCAGGTTGGCAGGAGGTTCCAGGGCATAGCTGCTTGCAGGATACTTTGTCTATTCCTTATATCACATTAATACAGCCTGTTGCTTCCCCCATCCCCATTTGGAATAAAGTATATAAGCATGAGGAGAAATAAACATGAGCAGTTCGGTATTCACTAAATTACCCCCCCCCCCCGTGCTATTCTGTGTTTCTGTCTCTGTTCCTTTTGCTTAATAATTCTAATACTCATGCTCCTACCCTGGAACATCAAAATTTCATTGAGGTTGGAGCCCCACCCCAACAGATGGTGCTCCACCATGTGGGTTACAACAGAATAGATATGTAAAATGAGAAAAGATCATTTTTAAACAATTAATTAATTTAAAAATACTATGACCAAATGCAACCTGTGGGTGAAAGGGATTATTTCAGTTTACACTACCATATCATAGTTCATTATTAATGTGAAATAAGGGCAGGAATTCAAGACAGGAATCTGGAGGCAAGAACTGATGCAGAGGCCGTATTGAAAGGCTACCTACTGGTTGGCACTCTATAGGTTTCACTGCTTGCTTTTCAATAACACCAGGACCATTGACCCAAGGATAGCATGACTCACAAAGGCCTGTGCCTTTCAACATCAATCATGAATGAAGAAAATTCACCACAGGTTCATCCACAGGCAAATCTTAATGACTCTGAATATTAATAGCATCAATTCGCACAATAAAAAGATAGGTTGTATTAAAAAGAGAATCTTATTTTTAGCTGTTCAAGAAATACTTCATCAAAATGGACACCACCTTAGCATAAGAAGCTGAAAAATGTATAACAAGTAAATGGAACTAGGAAATGAGCAAACATAGAAACTCCAATAACCAACAAAACATACTTAAAGCCAAAATTTATCAGAAGATAAACAAAGGGCCATTTCCATCAAGGGAATAATCTGTGAATAACATATTACAATTCTAAATATAAACACAATAAATTTTATAAAACAGATGTTTCTAGATATAAACTATGAACTAATTAGAGGGTTTTGATAATAGATGGCCTCAGCACCTCTCTCTCATTAGTAGATAGGTCATCAGGACAAAAAAATAAAAAAAAAATAAAAGCAGAAATACTGACATTAAATAGCAGATCTACAGAACACTCCACCCAAACAATAAAGGAAATATATTATTCTCAGGAGACCAGGAAACATTCTCTAAAAGAGATCATATATTAGGACACAAATTAAACCACACAAATATAGAAAAAATTGAAATATCACATATTAGGCTACAGTGTCATACAATTGAGATCAACAGCAAACAAAACTTCAAAAGGTACATAAAATCGAAGATATTAAATAGTGATATTCATCACTATTGAATGATAAATGGGTCGCTTACAAAATTGAGAAGGAAATGAAAAATTCGATGAACTGATAGAACTTTAAAACACATCTTAGCAAAATCTAGAGGATATAATGAATGCAATCCTAAGAAAACATACCTTAACAAAGAGGAGTATTTGAAACATTAAGTGCTTAACTCAAAAATTCTGTAATAACTCAAAAAAATTAAGGATGCACACTAAGGCATTGGAAATTCAAGTGCAAACCAAACCTAAATTCAATAAATAAGAAGATATAATAAATATTGAAGCATAAATTAATGAAAGAAGAAAAAGTTCAAAGTATTAATGAAATAAAGAATTGATTCTTCAAAAGAATAAACACAATGGATTAATGCTAAATCAAAATAACCAAAAAGAAAAAGATCAAAAATTATTAAAATTATATGTGAAAAATAAAATTATAGTTGATAATAGTGAAATTTAGAAAACCTTTATTACACTAAGTTGTCAAAATGTAAAAAGATAATTCAACTTGTGTGGGACCTGATAAAATTAATTCAAGGAGAAATATATAGTTTAAACATATTTATAATTAGTAATAATATTAAAGTACTAATAAAGTCTTCTAACTTAAAAGCAGAGGTTAAAATAGAATCCATGGAAATTTCTACTATACAATTAAAAAAGTAAAACTTTTACAACTAAATTATTTAATATAGAAAATGCAAAATAGTTACAAACTCTTTTAATGAAGCTGATATTATTATGATATCAAAATCAAATAAAGACATCAGCAAAGAAAAATACAGACCAACTGGTAGGCATATTGCTTCTGTCCCACTAACCAGCTCAAAAATAACCACACAGAGATATTTTTATTGATTTTGAATTCTCATCTAATAGCTTAGTTTTGTATCTAATTAGTTTTTATAACTTAAATTAACCTGTAACTTTTATCTAGATTATTTTATGTGGTTACATTACTCTTACTCTGTAAAACCCATACTGCTTACTCTGGGTCTCTGGTGTCTTCTCATGATTCTACCCTTCTTCCACCCAATGTACTATATGTCATGGAAATCCTGCCTTCATATTGACCATTTAGCTTTTTATTAAACCAATTTGAGTGACATTTCCTCACAATACACAAAAAGATTATTCCACAATACCAATTTCCCCAATTAACCTAAAAGAAACAGTTTTCAATAAAGTATCTGAAAACTGAATGCGAAGATTGCAACATAGGATTATGCTTCAAAGTCAAGCTGGCTTCATTCCAGAGGTACGGGGATGATTCTGTACACAAATCAATACATATAATTCATTAAATAAGTGTTCTCAAATATGAAGTCACATGATTATCTCAATAGACACTTAAAAAGACAGTGGTTCTCAATTTTTCATACGTCACAATTTTTTAATACAGTTCCTCATGCTGTGATGACCATCCCAATCATAAAATTATTTCATTGCTACTTCATAATTGTAAATTTGCCAGTGTCATAAATCATAATGTAAATATCTGGTATGCAGGATATCTGATAAGTGACCCTCAAAGTGGTCATGACCCACAGATTGAGAATTACTGCTCTAAGAACTCTTTACTATAAAACAGTTGTTGACAAATAGCTGAATCATTGAACTGGTTGATAAAAATGTGTCTGATGTGTCTACTAAGTGTGTATGTGTGCGTTTGTATGTATGAGATAGAGAGGGAGGGAGAAAGAGAAAGAGAGAGAGAGAATATGATTTACTTTGACAGGAAAAGGTATAGCATTATGTATATATATATATATATATATATATATATATATATATATATATAGAGAGAGAGAGAGAGAGAGAGATTATAAAATAATAAAAACTCAGAGACAGAAATTGGGATTCAACCCAAAAACCAGAAAAGTAAGGCAGCCAAGCAACTAAGGAAGTCTTAACTCTACCAAAGTCAGTTTGTGGCCATACAACCTTGACAGAGGAAAGACTTCTTTATTGCCTTGGCTACCTTACATTTCTGGTTTTGGGTTGAATCCCAATTTCTGTCTCTGAGCTTTTATTATTTATGCTACAGAAAGAATTCTAAATATCAGATCTAGGGATACTTTTCTTATATTGTGCTGTAGCAACTTACAACTCTATCAAAGGAAGGATCAAATAATCAAGAGGTATGAAACTTATTCAAGTCCATACTCTCATTACTTTTAATGAAATCTCCAATGCAATCTTTTTTTGGGTGTTTTCTACATTTGTAGATAAGCATAGCCCCTTTCTTATCAAAGATATTCTGAAATAAGCAAGCACAGCAAAAGGGCAGTTGATTCATTTTACACTGTATCCAATTTGTGCAGAAATTTCTTTGAAAGATATGCCTATCTCTCTTGCATGTGAAAAATATCAGTTTGGGGAATAGAAATAGTAAAAAAAATCCCACATTGTTAGGTAAACTGATTTAACAAAACTTTTGCAGATGCTTTTTAGTGGGGCAAGCATTCCCTGCATAGACTTTCCAGTATCTTGATATCAAATTAAACCAGGAAAAGAGAAGTTAAAATGCCTTTGAGGTTTAAAGAGGAAATGAAACATCAACATTAATGAAATCCCCATTGCTGAGAAGTTAGGAGGTACTTTGCAAAAATTTCTGTGCCTTGAACTTGTGTAGAATTCTAGGGAAATTGAATCACAAAGTTACATGAGGAATACTTAGTGATGCAATTGACATAATTCACAAACTCAGTGAGCTTGCTCTCATAGTTTGCACTCAAGATCACAAGACAGCAATGTAAAATGTGATTGAGTAAGTACTCCAAGCCCACATGTGGAGCTGAAGTTGATTTTTACAGTATTTCTTTAATCATGAAACCATGACCACGACTGCCAAATTGTGCAACTTCAAAGGTGATAAATCATATTAAATTGCATCTCACATTAATTGAAACACCCAAAGTAAGTGTACAAGTACTATGTTGCCTTATATAACTGTGTAGTGTGACATTCTCATTCACAAATATTTAAAAGTCTGGGCTGGGGTTCTCATTAGCTCGTGACTTTTATTTTCAGTGACTACAACATCAAAACCTTGTCTATTTGTAGCTTGCCCTCTCTTCTGCATAAGTAACCCTTATCATGTCTCCCTAGTATTCAATAGTAAATAGGATCATATACCTGATCCCTTTTATTAAACAGTAATAATGAAACAAATAAAAAAAATTACCTTAAGTATTCATGAAAAATTGTTTTTACTCTTTTCACTGATAGAACCTGCTCTACTGTGCATACCAGATGGGACATTGAGACAACTTTAAAAATTTACCTATTAAAAGTATTTGCAAAAGGAACATGAAGAAATTTAATGAGTAATCTTGCCAAAGAGATTGCATACATTTATCATCACATCCCTGCATGTTTAATGGCATCATCAAAATGAGTCAAAATGTGACAGATTGGTGAAGAAGGCCAGGATCAGGTGAGCATGCAATTAATATACACATAACTGAAAAGAGAGTAAGTTGGGTTCCTGACAAACCATGAAGGAAAACATGAAAGATAACTAGGAAGCAGTCTTTTGTTAGCTTGGTAGAGAGCTATAAAACTAGCTCCTTTTTAATTCATTTTTGCTTTTGAGCCATTGATAAAAAAGCAAGTCTATACGGGAAAGTCAGAAATTAGGGTTTTATAACCCCTTATTAATGTGTGGGTTCTGTTCTGTTGATATATTTTTAGGGGTTGAAAAGAGCATTCTGGGCTTCTCTATAATTGTTGAGTAACATCACCACCACAATATTTCCCCACCTTACATAACAGAGTGCAGGTACTGTTTCAAGAGATAAATAAAGGTGGAGTTTGAGCTCTCTTATGGTTCATATGTTCATTTTGTCTTTCTCCAATTTCTGATTCTTTGATCAGCTCCTTGATTTTCTAATACAAAACCAATTGAGGAAGATATTTTACTAGATTGTGAAAGAGACATGGTTGGAACGTGGCACTGTTGCTACTAAATAGTACACATAGAAACATGCAAGCTGTGAGAGACAAATTACAGTATTATCCCCATGAATCCTACCTTTGGAGGTTCACAACCTTCTGTAGTACTGTTTTCATAAATGAAGATGGCACTTGTGTCTTGCCTTGAATATAACAAAGGAAGTTAAAAGTCATTCCCATGATAAAGATGCATCCTATAAAATTACCCTGTTAGCATACTTGCTCTTCCTTCCTGGGTGGCTTTGAAAACACACACTTCCATGAAAAAGAGAAGACTGTTGGAGATATCTGTATAATAAGATAATGTAGGTGGTCTCCGAATACTAAGGAAAGCTCCTAAAGCAGAAAGATTTTGAATGTAGTAACAATATGAGGGAAACTGGATGTAAAGTTTTCCCTTCTGAGCTCATAGACTCAATCACACTCCGATTACTGTATGAACGAGATTTCACTAAGCTCATGTTTGATTTCGATAAATGAAAACATATACCAATAAATTTCTGGAGTTATCAGAAAACAGTTTTCTGAGCAGAGCCATTGTGGTTTCAACAGCAACTCCTTTGAGCTAAATAACATCTTTGAAAACCTAATATTGTATAGTATGGGAATCAGCTCGTATCTGCATTACCATCTATAAATCATGCCCTTCAAAACACAAAAGATAAGATAACCAGTGTTTTATGGTGGATGGGATGGAAGATTGTGAAAGGAGACCACTCTTGAGCTATGAGATTTTATTGTACTTTCTTTCACGTTCTCTCACTCGTTGTCTATTACTTTCTAAGGGATGTTCACACTTACAACAACTGATTGCCATGTCTCACTTTTCAAACTATGGTCTTTGTTTCTATCTCTGTTCATCTTCAATCTTGTCTTTTAATTGAAAAGTTTTGAGGAATAGAAATAGTTAATATATGAGTTTCTAGTTACATAAAAGGAATAAAATAAGATTTTATGGTTCTAGTTCTTTACCCATCTCCACCTCTAACAAAGCTTTTCTATTTAATTTAAAAGCTATGAGATTATTTGCAAGGGTGTTCGGTATACCAGATAGTGTGGCATGTTCTTCTAAAAGAGAGGTATGACTCTCTTTATACAGAAATCACTGGGGAAAATGAACTGTGTACAAACATTTGAAGAATATGCAGTCTTATGGCTTCAACAAACCCCGGACAAGAGGCAAATATAGGAACATTGATCTAAAAGAGTCTCAGAACACATGAAAGTCAAAGATTAAAATGAGTTTCTTTATAGAACAGGTGACCAGTTTTAACCACAGGAAAACATAGTTAAATTTCTTTTATAAGGCATGCATAGGAGATATGTTAGTCTGTACTACTGAAATCAAAGCTTTTTTTCCTTATTTTATGTAATTAATTAACAAAGTTTTCAGAGTGCCTCTGAGAATTACAAGAATGAAATAGAGAAGGGTAACTTAAAAGACTAAATTAAGTAAATTATTAAATGTCTAAATGGAATTTTAGAACTCTAGTCTGTTTTTATTTTCAGCTATCAAAAATCAGTCTCATTCCCTTACTGAAAGAAAAATATTACAAGGTCTCTGGTTTTGAAATCATATGAGCATAAAATATCCTCTTAGAAATTAATTTTCATTCCAGAAAATATCAATAGGAACTGAGTAGAAGACTCCGTGGATAAAGTTCTTGCCCCATGTAACCATGAGGATCTGAGTTCACATCCTGTGAATCCACATTAAGCTCGACTTAGTACTGCAAGAATTTGAAATCCCAACACACCCTACAGTAATAAGGAAGGTGGAAATGGAAATTATCTTGATTCTCAAGGGCTTGGCACATACAGTTGCAAACAAAAGTCTGTCTTAAAAAAGGTAGATGGCAGGGACCTACTTCAGGGTTGTTCTCTAATATTACACATTAGTATGTTGTATTTTATGCCTGCATTCTCACACACGGGCACATAAAATGTAAAACATGCACCTATAATCATAGATAATATTGGCAAGGCTATGTAATATTCCAATTCTTGCTGCCACCTTTTACTAAATAGTGAGCATATTTCAAGGCTAAGCTACAAAAAAATACATACTGAGTTGAAAATGTGATAGAAAAGTTTAGTTAAGCATTTAAAAGTATATCACACAGGCACAATAGTTTGTGTGAAGTTAAGAATAACTTCAACAAAATAGAACTTTTTAGAAAATAATCCTTTAGGAAAATGATACAGTCACGTTGGAAAAAAGTTTTATAGTTCTTAAAAATGTTAAACATAGAATTATTATAGAACCTGGAAATTTCCCTTGACTTGGTAATATACCCAAGTGAATAGAAAACATATACTCACATGAAAACTTCTACATGACTATTCACAGAAGCATTATTTAATACTAGTCATACATTGTAAACAGGTCCTATGTTCATCTATTGAATAACAGATAAGCAAAGCTTGCCATTTATCTAAGCAATAAAGTATTATTTAGATATACAAAATAATAGGAAACTGATACATTTCATTAAATGGGAATTATCTGGAAATGTTGTACTAAGTAAAAAAAATCATACCTGTAAGACCATATAGTGAATAGATTCTTTAATGAATGTACAAAATGGATAGTTTTATATTTTTATACAGATTGAAAGTAGGTTTAGAGTAGTTAGACAGTAGTGACAACTTCATACCTATGCCTTTACTAAAAAAGCAATAAATCCAACAGCCTAAATGAATGCATTTTATGGCATGTGAGCAATAGCTTTAAAAGGCTGCTAAAATTTATTTTTTAAAGAATGAAAGTAAAATCTTTCACTATTTACATAAATATTAACAATTGTCATACATATAATACACTTTTCACATATGTGTATCTGAATGTGTGTTTGGGTGTGTGTGTGTGTGTGTGTGTGTGTGTGTGTGTGTTTGAAGTTGCACCACATGGAGTGATAATGAGCCCTTTTCATTTCAGATCCATAGAGTATATAGGAAAACAATTCCAGCACCAGGCAGGGGATTTTTTTCCTTTCAGTTCTTGGTTAAAAGAGTCTAAGACATTCACACAGTAATATGGGCTATTTACATAATGAAGCACAATTAATAAAATTCTGAGTCAGATATTGAGGTTCAGATCAAAGATCAGAAAGTAAATCAGCCAGCCACTGGCTCTTACCTCTACCTCAGTCCAAAACAGCGATCCTGTCTCTAGTAATCTCAAAATGAGACTGAGACTGTGAGCTGTCTCCTCCTGTTTTATAATCATTTCTAAAGCTGGGATTAAAGGTGTGCTTCACTGGGATTAAAGGCATACACTTCCTGGTTTCTATGTCAACTAGTGCAGCTACTGGGATTAAAGGTGCGTGTCACCACTGCCTGTAAGGCTGGCCAGTGGGCCTGTTTTACTCTCTGATCTTCAGGCAAGCTTTCTTTATTAAAATACAAATGAAACGCCACTACAATGAAGCCCTTTGTTTCTTCCCTGAACTTGAAAATAAGACTCTACTGTTGAAGACAACAAACAATTTTGGAAGAGAATTTAGAGGAGTTGAGCTAGAACTGACCTGAAAGACTCTATTCTGAGAATTAGCTCTCATAGTACCCAAAAGTGTTGTACAAGATTCGTGAGAGAAAAATAATCTGTGGTCATACTGAGATGTGAAGACGTAGAACCAAAATAATGACTAACTTGATAAGACACCCTGAATGATGCAATAATGCCACTTATATCTTAGCGGTAACCAAAATCTGTTAAATCTTGAATTGGATTTAAGTTCTGCTTAATAGGAGAGGATTTTTGCCTAATGAAAAGCCTAGACTATTAGCAATAGCTGGTACAATAATGGACCCTAAGTGGCAATCTACTGCTGTCATGTTCTTAAACCAGTAAAATTTAAAAGTACATTCTTAAAACATATCTGTATGCATACCAGTGAAAGTAGCTCTCATCCTTACAACAAGGGTTTCTTTTTGTTTCAGATAGAACATGATTCAGAAGTCCAAAACTGGTCAGCATATAAAATAAAATCAAGTTGTAGTGTGCCCAAACCCAATTGATAAATACAGCCCTTTCTTGACCAGGAACATTATGGAAGAGGGAATAAGATTTTAAGAGCCTGAACTAACACACTGACTTCAACGCAGTGAGAGCCTGAACTAACACACTGACTTCAAGGCAGTGTCTTCTAGATATGGCAGGGAAGTTGCACCTATGAAATCTCAACAATATGATCACCTAAACAAGACCTACTAAAGAACGATAGCAGAAGACATGCCAATGTGGTGACACTACCTCTTGGTAAAGTGCTACTATTGGAGATTGATGGCTACTGGGAGAGGGCAAATGAGTCTTTTTAAGGATGAATCTATGAATCCCAATGGGTAAGCCATAAATGCATTTATGTATGAAGAAATTTTCTATGAATAGTAATAATAATGACAGAGGAGGAGGTAATAAACTTGAAAAGGGGATCACTGGAGGAGTTGCAAAGTGGAGAGTGAGGGTGGAAATGTTATAAACATGGTATGTTCAAAAGCTCCTTTCATCCTTACCTCTGTGCCATGGACACATTTTTAAATTTTGTTGAGCCATACATTTTTCTCTGATCCCCTCCTTTTCTCTCCTCCCCCCTTCAAGCCTCTACAATGGTCCCCATGTTCCAAATTTACTGAGGAGATCTTGTCTTTTTCTACTTCCCATGTAGATTAGAGCAACATATGTCCCTCTTAGAGTCCTCATTGTTGCCTAGGTTCTCTGTGATTGTGAATTGTAGGCTGGTTTTCTTTGCTTATGTCTAAAAGTTATTTATGAGTGAGTATATATGATATTTGTCTTTTTGGGTCTGGGTCACATCTCACTCAATGTGATGTTTTCTATATTCATTCATTTGCATGCAAATTTCAAGATGTCATTTTTTTTTCTGCTGTGTAGTACTGCATTATATAAATGGACCACATTTTTCTTATCCAGTCTTTGGTAAAGGGGCATTTATGTAGTTTCCAGGCACTGGCTATGACAAATAATGCTGCTATGATCATAGTTGAGCACATGCCCTAGTGGTACAATTGAGCATCCTTTGGATATATACCCAAAAGTGGTATTACCGGGTCTTGAGGAACGTATGTGAAGAATTTTGTTGGGATTTTGATGAACTTTGCATTGAATCTGTAGATTGTTTTTGGCAATATTGCATTTTTTTTGCTATATTAATTCTACCTACCCAAGAGCATGGGAGATCTTTTATCTTCTGGTGTCTTCAGTTTCTTTCTTCAAAGATTTAAAGTTCTTGTCATACAGGTCTTTCACTTGTTTGGTTAGAATTACTCCATGATATTTCTTGTTATTTGTGGCTATTGTGAAGGGTGATGTTTCTCTGATTTCTTTCTCAGTTCATTTATCATTTGTGTAAAGGCAGGCTACTGATTATTTTTTGAGTTAATCTTATATCCTACTACATTACTGAAATTGTTGGTGAGTTGTAGAAGTTCATTGGTAGAATTTTTTTTGAGGTCAATTATGCAAACTATCATGTCTTGAGCAAATTTTGAGAATTTGACTTTTTTTTCTAATTTGTATCTCCTTGATCTCGTTTTGGTCTCTTATTACTCTAGCTAGGACCCAAGAACTATATTGAATAGATTTGAGAGAGTGCACAACTTTGTTTTGTTCCTGATATTAGTGGGATTGCTGTTATTTTCTCCCTACTTAGATTGATGTTGGCTGTTGGCTTGTTGTATATTTCCTTTATTGTGTTTAGGTATGTTCCTTGTATTCCTGCTTTTTCCAAGACCTTTATCTTGAAGGGATGCTGTATTTTTGTCAGAGACCTTTTCAGAATCTAATAAGATGCTCCTGTGGCTTTTATGTTTTCAGTTTGTTTATATGGTGCATTACATTGACAGAATTTTATATATTGAACCATCCCTGAATCTCTGGGATAAAACCAACTTGATCACGATGGATGATGTTTCTGAAGTGTTCCTGGATTTGATTTGCCAGTATTTTACTGAGTACTTTTGCATCAATGTTCATGAGTGAGATTGGTCTGTAATTTTCTTTCTCAGTAAAGTCTTTATATGTCTTGGGTGTCAGAGTAATTGTAGCCTCATAAAAAGAGTTTGGCAATGTTCCTTCTATATTGTTCTGTATATATTGTGTGGAACAATTTGAGAATTTGAGGAGTATTAATATTTTTCTTTGAAAATCTTATAGAATTCTGAGCAGAAATCACCTGGTCCTTAGGTTTTTTTTGTTTTTTGTTTTTTGTTTTTTGTTTTTTTTTTGGTTGGGAGTCTTTTGATGACTGTTTCTATTTCTATAGCAGTTATGGGCATATTTAGTTGGCTTATCTTGTCTTGATTTAATTTTGGTAAGTGATATTTATCCAGAAAGTTGTCCATTTCCTTTAAGTTTTTCAATTTTGTGGAATACAGATTTTTGAAACATGACCTAATGACTCTCTGCATTTCCTCTGTGTGTGTTGTTATGTTCCCCTTTTCATTTCTGATTTTGTTAACTTGGATATTCTCTCTATGACTTTTGGTTAGTTTGGATAAAAGTTTTGACTATTTTGTTGATTTCCTCAAAGAGCCAATTTTTTGTCCCATTGATTTTTTGTGTTGCTTTTTTGTTTTTATTTTGTTGATTTCAGCTCTCAATTTGATAATTTTCCTGCCATCTAATGTTCTAGCATGTGTTTGCTATTTTTCGTCTAGAGTTTTCAGGTGTTTTGTTAATTCACTAGTGTAATATTTTTCCAGCTTATTTATGTAGGCATTTAGTGCTATGAACTTTCCTCTTAATACTGCTTTCATTGTGTCCCCAAAACTTGGGTATGGTATGTGGTCATTTTTCTTGAATTTTAGAAAGTCTTTAATTTCTTCCTTAACCCAATGATGCTTCAGATGAGCACTGTTTAATTTCCATGTGTTTGTGGGCTTTCTGAAATTAGTGTTGCTTTTGAAGTCTAATTTTAAGCCTTGATTATCTTTGAGATATATGTGGTTACTACAATTTTTTGTTTTGTTTTAAGTTTGCTTTGTTACCTAGTATGTGGTCAACTTTTGAGAAGTGCTGAGAAGAAGGTATACTGTTTTATGTTTAGATGTTCTATAGATGTCTCTTAAGTCCATTTGAGTCATTACATCTATTAGCTCCCTTATTTCTCTGTTAATTTTTGTCTGACAGAACTGTCCAATGATGAGAGTGGAGTGTTGAAGTCTCCCGCTATTTGTGTTTGGGATTTAATGTGCGATTTAAGCTTTAGAAGTGTTTCTTTTACATATGAGGGTGCCTATGAATTTGGAGCATAGATGTTCAGTATTGGGTTTCCTCTTGATGGATTTTTTCCTGTGACTAATATGAAATGTCCTGCTTTGTATCTTTTGATTGATTTTAGTTTGAAGTCTATTTTTTAGATATTAGGATAGCTATACTAACTTGTTTCTTAAGTCCATTTAATAGAAAAAAAATTAACCATTTATACTGAGGAGGTGTCTGTCTTTGAGGTTGAGGTGTGTTTCTTGTATGTAGCAGAAGGATGGATTCTATTTTCATATCCAATCTGTTAACTTGTGTCATTTTATAGGTGACTTGAGTCCATTTATATTAATAGACATTAATGACCAGTGACTGCTGTTAATTTAGTTTTCATTGTTGGTAATGTTATTTTGTGTGCTTTTACCTTCTTGAGGATCTGCTGTTGTGAGATCAACTATTGTCTGTGCTTTTGGGTTAAAATTTTGTTCTAATACTTTGTGTAGGGCTTGGGTTGTGGACAGGTATTGGTTAAATCTGGTTCTGACATGGAATACTTGTTCTTTCCTTCTATGTTGATTGAAAGTTGTGCTGGGTATAGTTGTCTGGGCTGGCATCCATGCTCTCTCTCTCTCTCTCTCTCTCTCTCTCTCTCTCTATATATATATATATATATATATATATATTAAAACTTTCCATCTCCTCCCCTCCTCCCACTTCCCCCCCCACTCTCCCTCCCCCTCCTTCTCCAGGCCAAAGAGCAGTCAGGATTCCCTACACTATGGGAAGTCCAAGGTCCTCCCTGCTCCCTCCAGGTCCAGGAAGGTGACCCTCCTTCTCCAGGCCAAAGAACAGTCAGGATTCCCTATCCTATGGGAAGTCCAAGGTCCTCCCTGCTCCCCCCAGGTCCAGGAAGGTGAGCATCCATACAGACAAGGCTCCCACAAAGCACGTCCATGAAGTAGAATCAAAGCCCAGCGCCATTGTCCTTGGCTTCTCAGTCAGCCTCCACCGTCAGCCACATTCAGAGAGTCTGGTTTGATCACGTGCTCCAACAGTCCCATTCCTACTGGCTGTGAGACGCACCCCTTGACCAGCAAGCAGGGAAGACCACGAAATCGAGAATCCTTCCCAAATCACAACTTTATTGGAGCACTCGGTTGAAGGGGGAATGGGGGACGAGAGAGAGAGAGAGAGAGAGAGAGAGAGAGAGAGAAGTCGAGCGGCAGCTGCTTTTCTAGGGTGGAGAGGCTCGGATACTGATTGGTTAATACCATTCCGCTGGAGCCCGGGGTTTCGGGATAGGCTAGGGAACCAAGGCTCAGTTATGTAAAATACAAGCCCAAGGCACTCTGGCCCGCACGGCAACATCAAAAGGATCTGTTTACCTCCAAGCTGTAGGACTGCTGGCACCATTTCGCCATGGTGACGTCCTGG
The DNA here is from genome assembly GCF_982192425.1 of Myodes glareolus. NCBI lineage: Eukaryota > Metazoa > Chordata > Mammalia > Rodentia > Cricetidae > Myodes > Myodes glareolus. The sequence continues at coordinate 57,522,506 of NC_142053.1, forward strand.
CGGCCCCTTACAGCTCCCCCTATTTTGTTTTAAAGAGCAATAAGGCAAAACCTATTTCCTAATCTGGTCCCCACCTCATGATGTGTGGATCGATCAAGGGAAATGAAAAAACAAGATACACCCTTCTCGTGCAATGGGATAGATTTTTCCCTGGGAGTGCTAGGGCTGTATCCATACACCCTCGCCTATGCATACCTTCCTCTGTGCACTGGGACTATCTGGTCCCTAGAGGGTGCAAAGGCTATGCATGACATTTGCCTACGAGCTCTTTTAAGGCTGAAAGCCAAACTTGGGGTGAGGATCCACATTCCAAGGCAGCCAAGGCCTGTGCCACAATGACCTTGTCCCTCCTCATTTGGGCTAGCAGATGGCACACCAATCAAAGACATACCGCACATCCACCTAGACAGCATGCCAAAAATATCTCTGCTCCCACCCATTCCTATGGAAGGAAAAAGGCAGAATAGAGTCAGTCAGAAAATTGCTCAAAGGTAAGAGGCTGCACAGGGTGCTGCTCAAGGTGATAGTGTGAAACAGCTGCTCTTGACACCGCCCAGCGGGTCATTTCTGCTGCCTCCGCACGAATCTTCCACAGCAGGGCACTCAGCATCCACTGGGTCATTGTTCTTCTTCGCAGCATCCTTCATGTCTCTGGTCAGTCTCGCTGGCACCCAGATTGGATCCTCACGATTCTGAGGGAAAACGCAAATTGCTCCCCTGGATCTGGAAATCACTGGATCCGGTCCATACCATTTGTTATTCAGTACATCTTTCCACATGACCAAATCTTGTTCCGTAGAGCTTTCATACAGGGCATACCTGTCTGCTGCTGTTTTTTCAGCAATGTTTTTAATTTAAAAATTAAATGTAGAGAGTACAAGAGAGATCCTTTCTCTGGGGGAAGCTGCTACTGCTATTCCCCCTATCTGTTTTAAAAGAATATTGGACACTGTACTTGAGCTGCGAATTGAGGCTCTAACCTCAAGAGAGGCCATAGCATTGACCACATATTGTGAATCTGAAATTAAATTGAATGGTTCAAGAAATCTCTGAAACACCTCCAAAATCACCAAGCACTGAGTGACTTGGGGGGAATCAGGTCGAAATTGAAAGACCACAGGTTTAGCATTTTCTGCTATCAAAGCCTCCTTCCCAGTCTTGGAGCCATCTGTAATAAAATTGATCAAGCTCCAAAGATAAACAAGCCAAATCTACTCCCATGGAAGTAAGGCCTTTGTCCATTTAGGACAAGCCCTTCTGCTGGAAGTTTATTACACCCTGAAGGCAGAACCAAGAGTTGAGCTGCTATGTCTCCCGGGGCGATGGGAGAGGCGGCGAACAGGGCTGCTTCCTTATTAGCAAATTCTCAACACCTGTGTCACAATAAAAGAGGCAATAAATTCTCACAAATTTAGCCAATGACCCAATCACTTTAAAAATCCAAGGGCTTTTCGCATCCACCTCCCTGCAGATCCTGAGACATTAGATATAGGGAATTTGGGCGTTGTCGTTAGATATAGGGAATTTGGGCTACTTCCTGCTGAATCGGGACATTGTATTTTTAGGTGTATAAGTGGTTTTGTCTGATTGTGAATAGCTATTCCTGGCGGCCACGGCTCCTGTTCCCCATCTAACGTGCGGCACGTGGCTGCCACGGCAACTTCCGCATGGCCTTGGCGCCGCCACCCATCCTGCAGCTTCCGCCTCAGCTCTTCCGCCTCAGTCAGGGCAAGTTCTCCGCGGGCCGATGCCTGTGTTTTTGCACCTTTCTCCCGAAGCCCCCGCCCTGTGTTTTTGCGTCTTTCTCCTGAAGCCCCTGCCCGGGAGACCCTGGAGCCTAGTGTGCCCGCCTCTTCTGTGTCATCTGGACCTCAGTCCGCCCATGTTACTATGGCGACCTGGCTTTCCTAAGACACCTCTGCCGACTCCAGCAAATCCTGCCGGCATGCGCCAGCAGAACCGGCTCCGCGGCCACCTCTGCCCAACATTCAAACATGGATGTGAGAGCCAGGCATTGAGCTCTCTCATCAATATTAGGCAAGATCACCTCAAAAAACAAACTGTTATGATTCTGTGGCTCTTCAAGAACAGGGAAGGCAGTCCCCAAACACGACCAAGTCTGTCTCCTTGCAAAACTGCAGCCCCCAGTCTCTAGTGGCTGTCTCCTACAAAAACTCCTCCAGCACTAAACTTATGGGGTTTGCTTTTCCGTTACTTTCGTTACTATTTGCGGATCCTTTTTCTTTGATTTTTCCTTTTTTCTTTTAGGCCTATTCTTCTTCCCCTTTATGATCTGATTTTGAAAGGCTGTCCTGGTGTTTCTGTTGTGATCAATTAGTTGTAAACACCACTGCTCTCGGACCAACCTCCGCAATCAGCATACCTGGAGGATTTTACTGATGTCACTGCTCCTTGTGTCGGGTTCTGAATTCTGCTCTCTTGTTGATGACCGATGTTGTTTGTTCTTGTCCGGCGTCTCGGGTTTAAACGGCACCAGTTGTGAGACGCACCCCTTGACCAGCATGCAGGAACGACCACGAAATCGGGAATCCTTCCCAAATCACAACTTTATTGGAGCACTCGGTTGAAGGGGGAATGGGGGATGAGAGAGAGAGAGAGAAGACGAGCAGCAGCTGCTTTTCTAGGGTGGAGAGACTCGGATACTGATTGGTTAATACCATTCCGCTGGAGCCCGGGGTTTCGGGATAGGCTAGGGAACCAAGGCTCAGTTATGCAAAATACAAGCCCAAGGCGCTCTGGCCTCCGCGGCAACATCAAAAGGATCTGTTTACCTCCAAGCTGTAGGACCGCTGGCACCATTTCGCCATAGTGACGTCCTGGAAGCCCCTTACAACTGGCCTTGGTGAGCTCCCATTAGATCTGTCCCACTGTCTCAGTGGGTGAAAGGACCCCTCACGGTCCTGACTTCCTTGCTCACGTTCTCCTTCCTTCTGCTCCTCATTGGGAGCTCAGTCCAGTACTCCAATGTGGGTCTCTGTCTCTATCTCCATCCATCACCAGATGAAGGTTCTATGGTAATATGCAAGATATTCATCAGTGTGGTATAGGACAAGGGGAAATAAGAGAAACATCACCTTTCACGATAACCACAAATAGTATAAAGTATCTTATAGTAACTCTAACCAAGGAAGTGAAAAATCTATTTGACGAGAACTTTAAGTCTTTGAAGAAAGAAATTGAAGAGGATACCAGAAAATGGAAGGATCTCCCTTGCTCTTGGATTGAGAGGATCAATATAGTAAAAATGGCAATTCTACCAAAAGCAATCTATAGATTCAATGTAATCCCCATCAAAATCCCAACAAAATTCTTCAGAGACCTTGAGAGAACAATAATCAACTTTATATGAAAAAACAAAAAACCCAGGATAGCCAAAACAATCCTATACAATAAAAGTACTTCCAGAGGCATTATCATCCCTGACTTCAAACTCTATTACAGAGCTACAGTAATGAAAACAGCTTGGTATTGGCAGAAAAACAGGGATGCTGACCAATGGAATCGAGTAGAATTGAATGGGACCTCCTGAAGCTGAGAAGCTTCTATAAAGCAAAGGATACTGTCATTAAGACAAAAAGGCATTCATGCTCTCTTAATGTCTGCATAATGCTTGACCAGGGCATTCTAGTTTTCATTGAGAAGTCAGGTGTAATTCTGATATATCTACCTTTATATGTTACTTAGACTTTTTCCTTTGCAGCTCTTAATATTCTTTTTTTTTTATTCTGTTTGTTTAGTGTTTTGATTATGTGGCGAGGGCATGTTTTTTGAATCCAGTCTACTTGGTGTTCTGTAAGCTTCTTGTATCTTCATAGGCATATCTTTCTTTAGGTTGGGAAAGTTTTCTTCTATGATTTTGTTAAATATATTTTCTGTGCTTTTAGTTGAATTTCTTCTTCTATACCTATTATTCTTAAGTTTGGTCTTTTCATGATGCTCCATATTTCTTGGATATTTTGTGTTAAACTTTTGTTAAGATTTAATGTTCTTGTTGACTGATGCATCTATCTTCTCTATTGTATCTTTAGCACTTGAGATTCACTCTTCCATCTCCTGTATTATGTTTATGCTTGATTTGTGGTTCCTGATCATTTTCTCATATTTTCTATTTCTATAATTCCCTGTGCTTGTGTTTTCTTTATTGTATCTATTTCAGTTTCCAAGACTTGAATAGTTTCTTTCATATGTTTGATTGCTTTTCCTTGGTTTTCTTTCAGTGAGTTATTGAGGTCTTCCAATTTTTGTCTTTTCCTCCATTTCTTTGAGAGAATTTTTTATTTCCTTTTTAAGCACCTCAACCATTCTCCTAAAGTTAATTTTTAGGTCATTTTCTTCTGCTTCATCTGTACTTGATGGCTCAAGTCTTACTGTTATAGGGTCATTAGTTTTTACTGGTGTTGTATTGCTCTTTGTGGTATTGTGTGTGTTCTTACCTTGTCTATACATCTTTTACTTTAATTCATGTAGTTGGTGCTGTCTGTGACTCTGATGATCAATCTTCCAGGTGCCAGTGGATCCAAGATTCATATGGTTGCTTTTTGTGGTACAGTCTGTGCCACAGTTCCAGTCACCCTGTTGGTCACTCCTGGAGGTCACTTGGCATTCCTGTGGTTTGCTCTGCAATACCAGGGGTCGTTAAGGCCTGCTCCCACAGAGATTGATTCATTTGGGGTCTTTCTGTTAATGTTGCTGCTTTGGGCCTACTCTGTCAGAGGTCCTAGATCAGGCCTGGTCCTGCTTCAAGCCTACTCCCTTGGCGGTTCCAGATTCACACCCTGGATCTGCAAAGGTCTCTGGTTCTGGCTTATTCCCTTGTAGGTCCCAGACTTGTGCCTAGACCCTCAGAGTTCCTGGCTCTGGCCTCCTCTCTGAGAAGTCTCAAACTCATGTCCAGACCCACAGAGATCTCTGGTTCTGGCTTACTCTCTCAGCATTTGCTTCGTTGTACCTGCTTCTGTGCAGTTCGCTGTCTCAGACCTGCTCCAGCCTAATACGCTGGCTTAGTCTTGTTTCCGTAAATGTTTCTGGTCTGGGAACATGAGTGGAAATTCCTGGCTTGGGGCCTGGTGCCACAAAGGTCTCTGGCTTGGTTCTACTTTCTCGGAGGTTCCAGATTTCACCCTAACCCACAGAAGTCCCCGTTTATGTTTAATCACTCAGAGGTCCCAGACTCATATCCAGACCTGAAGAGGTCTCTAGTTTCTGCTTGCTCCTCTGAGGTTCCAGACTCACATCTGGACCTGCAGAGGTCCTGACTCAGGTCTATTCCCTCAGTGGTTACTCCCTTGTACCAGCATTTCTTTTATGTGGGCCAGAATGGAAAGAATACATTGTCAAAACCCCCAAGAAGCTTCTATATTGCTTCCATCCTGATAAGCCCCTCTCATACACATTTAAATATTGCTCTTTTTGCCAGGATTTTATCGAAGTACCAGTCAACATAAAACTGAATGTAATCAGAGAATTTCCATGTTTTTACTTAAAAAGAGGTTTCACTGTTAGTATGAACTCCCAAATGCTCGAAAATAAATAAAATATAAGCTAGGATAAAAGGGGGTGCAGAGTTCAGGGTTGGACAGAGTGAGAATATTTATAGTGGGACACAAAACCATAAAATCTAAATGAAAAGGCTATCTGCAAATGGAAGTGATCAGGTGGTGGATAGTAGGTCTTTTTCTTTAATTTATCTTCTGTTTTTAGAGATAATTTCTGTTACAGAATTTTTGGCAACAAAGATGTTATTACACAGCATTGTAGTGGGATTCTTTTATCACAACTGTTTCTGTATATTTGTGTGTGTGTGTGTGTTTATACAATATTTACTTTTTTCAAAACTGCCAATAAAGCAGGGTCCTTATGTTTTCTCTTCAGTGGTTAGTTTACAGCTTAAATTTGTTTGAGTTTAACCATCACTATGAATTCTGATTAGTCCTTAAAGATGAGAGGATAGGGCATATTGCCAAACAGAAGCAAGGCATTCTACGGAAAATATTTCCTTTTTATTATAGCAATTCATGTTAGACGGCACAAGAAGAGACCTCCCTAGAAGCCTGGGCTTACTCCTCAGGTCTTCTCAGTGTTCAACAGTGCATTCTGCTTCAAGCCAATGGGATATTTACTTTGTACAATTACAGACTATTCTGAGATAATTTCTACCTGAAAAGTGTATACTACAGCTTTAATCTTTGAAGAGCCTTATTATTATGGATTGACAGTTAGTGTGAAGTAATATGAACTTTTATTTCATAACGTGACTGTAATAGTGTGAGGAGGTGGCATATTCAGGAGGTAATTATACCAAGTCGGGAGATTGGAGCACTCAGGTACACCAAGAGTGCAGTTTGAAGAAAATCTCCAAGAGCTCTTTAGCTCTCTTTCCACTATATGGGAACAGAGACTGAAGATGGCCCTCTGTAAAACAGAAAGGGAGCCATCCTTAGACACCTTGGATATTGGCACAGTGTCCTTAACCTTCTTTATCATACCCAAATATAAGAAAAATGCATAATTGTTTAAGCTCCCTCATTTACATTACTGTGTTGTTTTGACCCATTCTGACTTGTTTCCAGAAAGGTTTACTTGCATTCTTTCAAAGGGGTTATTATACATAGAGAAGCAGAGTAACTTCATTGTATTTAGTGTGATTATTTAAACAAACTATAGTTTTCTTTTGAGAATTTCACACATTGTAAGTTGATCATGTTCATTCCTTCTCTCCAACTTTTCTAAGATCTATCCAATTCTGTACTCAGCAATGTTTGTGTCTATTTTTTTTAAAGCTCATAATCATTTTATGTCATATAAATACTCTTGGATGTGTGGTCTTCTACTGGATTTCAAATTACTTTTATGAAGATATTTTTTCAAGCTAAATGAGCACATAGGTTAATAAAAATCATACTGAGTATGCAAATTATTGTCTTTTTGACTACTATTGTTTCCATGACTCTTTCAGATATAGTTTTATAGATCTAGTCTCTTTATTAAAGCTCGTATCTCACAAAAAGAAATTTATTTTTTGTCATCAGTCAAATAATTTGGTTTTAGTCAAAATACTTTTTTTCATAAATTTGAAACTTTTGGTGTAAGTCTATTGCATATTAAGTGAATACTCTTATGTGTATATTATGAAGAATTTTATGTATAATGATGGATATGCTCAATAAATGAAAGATGATAAAACATGAACTTGAAATCTGTGGTTGTTTGCTAGAAATTTTAATTTAAGAGGAACATATAAACTTATAGCATATTTGGAACTGTTGGTCCCTTATAAACAGATAACATTCTGCTTAATGAATATTTTAAAAACAAAGTATTTTGAGGCCAGACATTATTAAAAAGATGTTTGTAATATTTGATGAGAAAATTTTGAATTTTTATCTTTTTCAAGCACACTGTTAGTTATTTAAAGATGATTTTTATTAATCTTTGAAATATAATCTTTGAGAATGTATGTTTAACTTTTGCTGCAAATAATTAGTTAAAGATAAAAATCCATCATAACATTCAATTCAGTAATACCAAAGTGAATTTATTCTGACAATATTAAGTGATAATAAACTCTAGAGATTTGTTTTTCATGTGTACCATGTTAAACTGACAAAGTGGTCAAAACAAAATCTTTTCTTTTCTCTTAAAATCAGTTACTAACTATTTACACCTTGCAAAAGAATAAACATACCAAGAATTTAAAATCCTTTCTCTCATTCTAAAATTTTTTAAGACTTTATGTGTAATAAAACATATAATAATGAAAGCATATATATGAATATGTTTGTTAATGCTTTATTATTTATTTCCATATATATTAGGAAAATTAGACAATTGAATTTCCTCTTCTGTGAGTCTGTATTTATGTATTTTATTACTGTTTTATTATTGTTGAATTCTCATTGTTGTGAGGTAATTACTTTTATATTGGGTTATTAATTCTTTATATACACATTACCCTGATCACCTTAGGAAATAAATGAAACAGTACAGAGAAAACCACAGTATACTCTTACAAATGAGATCCTCTACCTTCTAATATAATATTGTCACATGTATTTCTACTCATAATATTACACTGTCTATTTATACAAATTTATCAAAAATAATATTTTTAGTATTTTAAAACTTCATACAAATGGTGAAGACATCATTTACTTTGTTCCTCATTATGTTTTAGAAGTCAGTATTTAAACATATTCTGTTATGGCATTAATTTTCACTTAAGGGTGTTTGTTGAATTAATATACAAAACTTAATCCAGTCTATTTTTTATTCTGCTTTTGTCTCTATGGTTTTACAGTACTCTATGAAGATCATTGTGTCAGTTTCTTTTTATCATGTGAATTTTTTTTTCAAGACAGTTTCACTGTGTAGCTCAGGCTGACCTTAAACTTGAGATCCTACTTCTACCTCCTGAAAGATAACATTAGAGGCATGGTGGCACATATGTGCAAAAATCTCTTTATAGTATAGACAATGAGTGAATCTGCTTAACCATAAAGTATATAGATCTTCAAATACATATTCTGGTAAATTATTTATCAGATAGTCTGTGTTTATATTCCCAATATACTATACATTCTAGCATAATTGGTTTAGTTGGACTTATATTTTTGAATTGTAGTAAATAGAAAATGGTATATACATGTTTATGCTTTACTATGAATTTCCCTATATAATAGTAACATTGGACCATCAAATTTCCTCTTCTGTGAAATACATATTTGTATATGGTTATTCCTGTTTAATTTGATTGAATTCTCATTGTTTTGAAGTAATTGTTTTTATACTGAGGATATTAATTCTTTGTTAAGTACTTGTTTTATACATATTTTCTTGTTTTTATTGTTGATGGCATTTTATTGATCTGTTGGATTAATTCAATTCTTTTTATCAACATACATCACAAGATTGTAAGGATTCCTTCTTGTGTCTTTTTAGGTATATATTTTTCAAAGTATAAATAAAGTATTTTATGTACATAGAAAAATATACACATATATACTTTTGAATTTTAAAGTTTATATTTTTGTATTTAAATATGATAGAATCAGTCTGACTTTAAGAGTTTTGCAGTTTTTTGATTTCTTTTTTTTTGAAAGTAAATTTTATTAAATTATAAAAGTTTCCATTTCCGCCCCTCTTCCCAACACCCTCCCACTCCCCCCACTCCCTCTCCTCCTCCCTCTTCGTCCCTTAGGGCAGTCAGGGTTTCCTGTCCTGTGGGAAGTTCAAGTTCCTCCCCCCTCCCTCCAGGTCCAGGAAGGTGAGTATCCAAACAGACTGGATCCCCAAAATCCAGTATATGCAGAGGAAACAGGTCCCAGTATCATAGTCAATGGCTTTTCAGAAAGACTTCGGGCCAGCCACATTCAGAGAATCCGGCCAAATTCTGAGAATCTGGTTAGATCACGTCCTCGTTCAGTCCCAGTCCAACTGGACTTGGTAAACTCTCATTAGATCCGTTCCCTTGTATCAGTGGGTGATAGCATCCCTCACAGTACTGATTTCGTTTTTCATGTTCTTCCTCCTTCTGCTCCTCATTTGGACCTCGGGGGGCTCAGTCCGGTGCTCCAATGTGGGTCTCCGTCTGTATCGCCATCCTTCGCCAGATGAAGGATCTATGGTGATAAGCAAAATATACATCAGTATGGTTATGGGCCACGGCCGATTCAGGCACCCTCTCCTCTGTCCAGAGAACAATCTGGGGGATCTCTCCTTGGACCTGGGATCCCATATATAATCAAGTCTCCTGTAAACCCTAAAATGACTCCCTTAGTTGAAATATATTCTTCCCTGATCCCATATTCATCCTTTCTCCCTCCCCCCCCCCATCCCAGGCCACCGAGCTTTCCCCATTCCTCCCCTACTCCCTTCTCTCTAACCCTCTCCCCTTCCATCAACCCTCCCACCCCCCATGCACCCGAGGTTACCTGGGACTCTTGTCTATTTCCTACCTCCTGGCGGATAGCTAAATAATCTTCATCAGGTTCATCTTCTTATGTAGCTTCTCTAGGATCTCGAATAATAGGCTCAAAGACCTTTAATTATGGTTAGAATCCACTTATGAGTGAATACATACCGTGTTCCTCTTTTTGGGTCTGGCTTACCTCACTCAGTAAAGCGTTTTCTATTTCCATCCATTTGCATGCAAAATTCAAGATGTCATTGTTTTTTACCGCTGAGTAAAACTCTAATGTGTATATGTTCCACACCTTTTTTAACCATTCTTCTATTGAGGGGCACCTAGGCTGTTTCCAGGTTCTGGCTATTACAAATAGTGCTGCTATGAACATAATTGAACAAATGCTTTTGTAGTATGCTAGGGAATCTCTAGGGTATATTCCCAAGAGTGGAATTGCTGGGTCCTGAGGGAGGTTGACTCATAGTTTCCTGAGAAACCGCCACACTGATTTCCACAGTGGCTGCACAAGTTTGCATTCCCACCAACAATGGATGAGTGTTCCCCTCACCCCACATCCTCTCCAGCATAGGCTATCGTTGGTGTTTTTAACTTTAGCTATTCTGACAGGTGTAAGATGGTATCTCAAAGTGGTTTAGATATTAGAATGGCCACGCCCGCTTGTTTCTTAGGTCCATTTGCTTGGAAAACCTTTTCCCAACCCTTTACTCTGAGTAGGTGTCTGTCTTTGTGGTTGAGGTGTGTTTCTTGTAAACAGCAGAATGTTGGATCCTGTTTTCGTATCCAATCTCTAAGTCTGTGCCTCTTTATAGGTGAATTGAGTCCATTGATATTAAGTGATATTAATGACCAGTGGTTGTTGACTCTTGTCATGTTTTTTTTAGGTAGTAGAGTGTATGTGTTTTTCTTCTTTGATTTGTGCTTGTGAATGGTCGCTAGATGTTTGAGTTATTGTAGGCCGTATTTGGAATGTTGGATTCGTTCGGTAGTGATTTTCCTTCTAATATTCTCTGTAAGGCTGGATTAGTAGCTACGTATTGTTTAAATTTTTTTTATCCTGGAATATTTTGTTTTCTCCGTTGATAGTGAACAATAGCTTGGCTGGGTATAGTAGTCTGGGTTTGCATCCATGGTCTCTTAGTTTCTGCAGTACCTCTATCCAGGATCTTCTGGCTTTCATGGTTTCCATAGAGAAATCTGGTGTAAGCTTGATAGGTTTACCTTTATAAGGTACTTGACCTTTTTCCTTTGCAGCTCTTAAAATTTTTTCTTTAATCTGTATGTTTTGTGTTTTGATTATTATATGGCGAGGGGATGTTTTTTTCTGATCCAGTCTATTCGGTGTTCTGTATGCTTCTTGAACCTTCATAGGAATATCATTCTTTAGGTTGGGAAAGTTTTCTTCTATAATTTTGTTGAATATATTTTCTGGGCCTTTGATCTGCAGTTCTTGTCCTTCTTCAATCCCTATTATTCTTAGATTTGGTTTTTTTATTGTGTCCCAGATTTCCTGAATGTTTTGTGAAGAGAATTTGTTGAATTTGCCGTTTTCTTTGACCAGAGCATTTATTTTCTCTATGGTATCTTCAGATTCTGAGATTCGTTCTTCTATCTCTTGTATTCTATTGGTTATGCTTGATTCTGTAGTCTCCGTTCGTTTACCTAGGTTTTCCATATCCAGCCGGTTCTCGGTTTGTGTTTTCTTCATTGCCTCCATTTCAGTTTTCAATTCTTGCACTGTTTCCTTTACTTGTATGATTGTTTTTTCTTGGTTTCTCAGGGTCTCTTTCATGGATTTACTTATTTCTTCAAACTTTTTGTTATATTTCTGATCTATTTCTATACTCATTTCTTCAAACTTTTTGTTATATTTCTCATCCAATTCTTTAAGTGAGTTATTCATATCCTGTTTAAGGGACTCTATTGCTTTCATAATGGCACTTTTTTCCACTTCTTCTAGGTTAAGGTGTTCAAGTCTTTCTGTTGTAGGGTCCTTGGGATCTGGTGTTTTCATGTTGTTTTTCAGATTGTTGGATGAGCTCTTGCCTTGGCGTCTGCCCATCTCTTACTTCAAATGTTCTCTATTGGAACTTCTGTTACCGGGTCAGGTTCCCTTCTTGGGCAGGGACTTCACTGACAGAATGCCCACCTTTCCTCAGGCAGGCTATTGAAGCACAGGCACTCCCTCTTTCCAGGATGTGCTTACAATGCAGGCTCAGCTGAGCTGGGGAAAATTTTATGGCCCCAGGGTGAAGGGAGAAATATAGGAATTCGTACCTGGATGGGAGCTGGGATGGCAGGCGGGAGAGGGTAGCCAGCACTGCAGGGCCACCTGGGCGACTGTGGGGTCGGGGAAGGCCAAAGCTCCTCCTCACCAGGACCCTGTCAAGGCCTGAAGCAAACTCACCCCTCCGTTGGCCCTCTGCTAGAAATCAGGGCCCCTGCTGGTCAGGAATGTGGCTGAGCTGGCACCTGGTCCACCTGTCCTCAGGGAGGCCTTTAAGACCCAGGAACTGCCTCGAGCCGAGCTGCGCCTACAGCCCAGGCCCAGCTCGCAAGGCAGCTGAGCTGGGGAAATTTTATGGCCCGAGGGGGAAGGGAGAAATATAGGAATTTGTACCTGGATGGGAGCTGGGATGGTAGGCGGGAGGGGGTAGCCAGCACTGCAGGGCGACCTGGGCGTCTATGGGGTCGGGGAACACCCAAGCTCCTCCTCACCGGGACCCTGCCACCGCCCGAAGCAAACTCACCCCACCGATGGTCCTCTGCTAGAAGTCAGGGCCCCTGCTGGATGGGAGCTGGGATGGCAGGAGGGAGGGGGTAGCCAGCACTGCAGGGCGACCTGGGCGTCTATCTGAGAAAACCGTTTTCCTGTTCCCAGCCTGGAGTCCTAAGATGACGTGGCCACTGGGAATCGAACTTGTAACCTCTGGAAGAGCAGACTTTAAGAGTTTTGCAGTTTTTTGATTTCTTTAATATTATATTCTTTCTCTGAAAATGCCTGTTAATATACCATATAAATTTTAAAATAAGTTAGTAGTGTTATGTGAAAATGTACTTTTAAGGTAATAACTCTGCTTGAATTGAATTAAATCAAATGCATGACGTTACAGGATAAATTATCTTTATTATAATATTTGTCTTAATAATTATGAGCATAGAGTATCTTTACATCTATGTAAATTTTCACAATATCTTCAATTGAACTTTCAAGAAGTACTTTAAAAATTACGTCTGTTAAATTTATTCCTATTTATGTACCATATTTCGTGTTTCCCTTTGGAATATTATAATTATTTTTGTTACTAATTAAGACTTGGATTGATTTCAGAAGATTGAGATAAATATTCACAAAGATTTTAAAAACAGTTTAATTCTAATTCATTTACATATTCATTTGGATTTTCTTATATGTAGTCTCTTGACTGAAAAGAATAAACCACTTACTTGCTCATTTCTAGAAAATTGAGCATCTTCCTAACTTGAGAACAATATTCATTGTAACGTCAATTAAAAGCTGTATTATCCATGAAAAAACATCAAGCATTGTATTTTTTTTGTGTTTGCGCAGAAATATGTTTGTTCACAAATTCATTTTTGCACACGTATGTGCTGCCACTTATATACAATATACTTGTGTGTCAGTACATATGGTGTCTAGAAGTCAATGTCAGGTGTCTTCTAATGTGTATTTGTTTTTATTAATAAGACATGCTGTAACCTCTAACTTCATAAAATTTACCTGTACTGGTTACCACCATAAATGTTTATATGCCAAAGAACTTCCAAATAAAAGCATTTAATATGTAAATTTTCAGGAGCATTTGTTGATATGGAATGTCCTTCTGTATATGTGTTGCTTGAATTAATGAACAAAGATACATTGTTTTATGACAGGACAGAATATGACTAGGCTGGAAGAGATATAGAGATACAATAGGCAGAGTCAAAGAGATACCATGTAGCTGCCTTAAGAAGTAGCATACTTGCATCGGTAAAAAGCAGACTCATGGTGGTACACAGATTAATAGAAATTGGTTAATATGAAATGCAAGAGGTAGCTAGAAACATGACTAAACTTTTGGCCAAACAGTGTTGTAATTAATATATCTTCTGTGTGATTATTTCTGTCTGGGCAACCAGGAAATGAACAAGCAATCTCTGTTTACAATTTATCATGAGTTATTATGGGCCATGACTTAATTAAGACTTATAGAAATTGATAATTCACATGTTGACCCACCGGAGAATTTTTTCTCAGATGGAAAAAGCTGGCCAGACAGGAATCACAGGGCCACTGACTCTGAAAACTATTACTTTTATCTGTAATTTCACTTGTGCAGTAACAGCTATGATATTTCCCTATTGCCATGCATTTTCATGTAATGTATACATGTAATCTCATGATTGCATCTCAGTGTTATGGGCACATATATAACTGGATCATCAAAAAGATACTATTTCATTTGACTTTACAATTTTGATATATAGAAAATATACTAGGGCATGCTTCATAACTAGTTGCATTTGCCCCATGATGACTGTAGACAATTAAAAGGCTCCCTTGTTCCTTTTGCTAAGACTAATTACACACAATTAACTCACTTTTACCTCACAGCAAGTTCAAACTAGACTAAAAGCTTTTTGCAACTAGATCATGATTTAAAAACTTTACACCTATCCACAAGGTCAGAGTCTCAGGTATCCAACGAAGGTTACAACAGAAAGCACCCTAAGAAAAGCATGCCAATTTTTGCTTGCCAGTGTGCTGACAATAGACCCATGTCTCAAAGTTTGTCACTGGGCACTGTGTCTCCCACCCTATAAGGTCATGGTCTTACTCATGTAAACTTAGAACCTTGTGTTCACAAGGCAATGGCGCAGCTCCTCATCACTTACCTTAGGAATGTGCTTTTGATCAATGAGAGCTAACTCTTGTAAATTTTTATTGCTCCTTTAAGAAGAATGTAGATGAGACCACATGTTCATTCCTAGTCACCAAAACCCAAAATAATCACACAAAAACTATATTAATTGCAACCCTGCTTGGCCAATGACTCTACCATATTCCTAGCTAGCTCTTACATTTTAAATTAACCCATTCCAGCCATTTTATATTTTAACATGAGGCTTGTGGTTATAGGAAATTTCTCAAGCATCTGTCTCCTTCAATGACTACATGGCATCTCTCTAACTCTGCCTTCTTTCTTTCTCTATGCGTTTGGAATTCCCACCTTACTATATTTTGCCCTTTCATAGGCTAGAGCAGCTTTATTCATTAGTCAATAAAAGCAACACATAGACAGAAGGACTTCCCATACCAGAAAGGCTTTTGGGTGAGAGAAAAGATGGGAACAAGTTAGGAGGTTTTAGAATTAGGACAGAAAAGGTAGAATAGAAACACAACAATAAAGAGACTGATTTGGAAAAACATGCAGTGAGAAAGTTTGTTCATTTGCCATCACATACACAAAGAAAAATGTTCTTTTCACTTGCTGTTATGGCCAATCTAAATTCTAAAATGAATCTTGGGGCTAAACCCCCAAAATACTTGTTAGTAAATTTTTCCTTTGATAACATGTATAAAACTCTATGTACATCATAGTACCAAAAACACTAAGGTTTTCCAATTAATTTTTTCATTCTTTGAGAATTCTTACGCATATACAATAAAATACAGCTACATCCAGTCCCTATTTCATCCTTACTAGCTCCAAAATCACCACCTCTCAACTTTGAATTCTCTTTTTTGAACATCACTAAATGAACTTTTAAAGTTATTTTTAATTAAAGAAATTTAATTAGCTTATATTAGTAATACGTTTCCATGTATAATTTTCATATGTATTTCATTTCTTCTGGTTCCACCTTCCATATATTCATTCATCTTCATGCTCCAAATTCCCAATATACTCTTCCTCAATCGCTCCCTTGGAGCTTCGTTGTTTTCCAGTGTTAAGGGCCTTTTCCCTGTCATTTACCTATCTTTGTTATGGAATAGAATATTTCTTTCACTATGTAAGGGTGAGTTGCACTTGTTCGTGTTTCAAAAATTTTTTTTAACTATGTGAAGATGTGTTGTGTTTCTTTATGCTGCATTTTTAATTATGTAAAGTCATTTTGCTTTTCTTTATGCTACCTTTGTTTAATTATATAAAGATGTGTTGCTGTTTTACCTTGCCTACCTATGGTACACATTTGGTTTAATAAAAAAGCTGAACATCCAGTAGCTAGGCAGATAAGGAATAGGTTGTCAGGCAGAAAGAGTAGGGAAGCTGATTAGCCTGTCAAGGGCCTGTCAGCTCAAGATTCAACCAGACAGACATGAAGGAAGCAGGAAAGGGGGATGAACAATACATAGATGAGGTAAATGAGCCTCTGGTCTGCACGTAGATTAATAAAAATTTGCTGATTTATGTTAAAGAAAAAGAACTAGTTATAAACAAGACTAAAGCTAAGGCTGAGCATTCCCAATTAATAATAAATTCCCATGCCATGACTATGGGCCTGGAAGTCCTAGAAAGTCTGCTAAAATTTCTGCCAATTGTATATGCATATACAATAATTAGAAGCTAGGAAACTTGTATAAGAGAGAGTATGTGGTATTAGCCTTCCTAAATCTGGGTTACTTCCTCTCAGATAATGTTTTCCAGTTCTAGTTGTTTACCTGCAAGTTTTATGATTTTATTGATTTTAGTTTTTTTCTACAACTTCGTGAAATTCCATTGTACCTATGTACCACATTTTCTTTATCCGTTCTTCTGTTGGTAAAGACCTAGGCTAATATTTTCTTGTTGCTATGAAGTGATTAGTGATAATCATGAATGTTCCAGTGTAAGTACTATAACTACTGAAGTAAAGATAATCCACTTTTTGAAGTGGGGTCTTTTCAATAAGTTCAAGTCTCTCTTATTAGTTATATTGACTGTCTAGTAAGACTCAGATATCCTCCAGTTTCTACTTCCCTAGTGTGGAGATACAGATGGATGTTACTAAATCTTGCATTTTTAAATGTTAGTTCTGGAGATTGAACTTGGATCATCATGTTTGTGCAAGAAGAACTTGTAATGCAGTATGCATTGTGCTATTAAACATGATGTTCACCAAGTTTGGATAGTCTTCATGAGACTAAAGCTATATTTTCCTGTTTTTAATTTGCTAACTGAACATGACAAATAATACTAAATGCTTATATATATATATATATATATATATATATATATATATAAATATAAATGATTTTTCTTCATTATTTTTCCTATATATTTTTCAAGTGTTAATTTATCTTTGCATTGATGACAAACTCATTTGCTCATGTTTAAGAATTGTTCACATATTTTCTTATCTGTTTTAGGTATTTTTCTTTTCTCTCTCTCTTCCATCTCTCTTTCCCTCCTTCTTCATATCCCTGAACCCTGATCTTACATTTGTTCTCTATTTGTTGAATACAGGTCCTCTCAAATACATCCATATTTTTTTTTCTGAAAAAAGTCTTATGATGGCTTTACCTCTGAGCATTTTGATTACAAGTGTTCTATACCACATCAGCCTTTATCAATTTTCTTAAGTGAGGTTAGCCAATGTTTTTCCCTCAACTTCTTTTACCATGATCTTAGTGCCACATGTATACTTGTCTTAAAAATAATTTGATATGAATACCTCCTATTCTTGATCTGTATGAAAGGTGTTTAACATTTTAGTTTTCTTTTCTTCCAATGATTGTCAGAATGAAATGTGAAAGTCTATGCCCATTTACCTGAGAGAAAGAAAGATTAAGAGTTATTGATTTGATCACTTCAGTGTTTATATGTCTTGTTGGCAGTTTTGTATTGACTCAAGTTTAAAATTTTTATAAGAAACTATTTGACCTTATTTCTCAAAAAATTTTAAATAAAATCATTCATAACTATAGTTTAATCTCTACCACCTCTGTAATTGTTTCTTTTTTATTCATCATAATTTTTCTTTATCTTAATTCTTACCATTTTGACATGTTAAGATGAAGAAAAGTATATTCCTGATTTTCAAAGATTCTTCATTTCTTTCCTTGATATTGTCTATTGCAATGAGTGTCTTAACATACAGAATATCTGCTCTTTTATTATTGTCTAACCCTGAGTTCCTTGACATTCTTATACTAATGTTATTCTTCAGTTTCTAAAATTTGATACTAATCACATTTATTTTCCTCCTCTAGTATCAATTAATGTAACAATAATGATGGTAAAATTTCCTATCCTCTACTGTTCTTGTATCTTGCTCATTTTCTTAGTGGTATAATAATTGTTTGAGTGCTTTTTAATTTTGTATTATGACTCTGATTTATAAATTATTTTGAGTTCTTTCTTAGAGTTTGAAACAGTGATACTACTTTTACTCACATAGTTATTTCACTTTGATCTAACATTGTTAAGGTTGCAATGTGGATAAATATTTTTACCAATTCGTTGAAACATTATTTGTGGATTATTAAATGGTCAATTCTCAAAAACAGCCAATCAGTGCTTCAAAATGTATATTATCCACTCCTTGATTTCAGAATCCTGTGCAAATTCATAGAACCAGGATCCTTACCTATGGTATGTTTATTTCCTATATCTTAATTCATGTTTTTGAAAAATGCTTGAGGAATTATGTACATCCATTGGTAGTGTATTTTCATAATTAGTTTTTTTTTTTAATACAGACTTGTGTATGAGTTTAGAGCTTTAGCATTTACTTCACTTTAAGGAGAAATAATTTTCATTCCTAAAAAAACACTTTAGCTTAAAATTATTTTTACTAACATCAGCAAAGAATTATGATTTCATTGACATATATTTTCTACTTCTTTTGTATTCTTTGTGAAGATTTTATGATTTGAAATTTTTTATGTTATATGTGTGTTTAAAATAACTTAGCTGAAGTTTATTGTTGCAATGAGATACACTTAGATTTTTTGTTGTGTTATTTTATTTCATATTTCATGCAATGTATTCTGCTTTTCTGACTTATTTTAAATTGTTTAAAAATATCATTAAAATATAATGGTGTATGTTTATAAATGCAACAATTATCAGGCTGAGGCTACACCCTGCCACAGAAAACAAAACTGAAGCACTTATTTTTGCATTTTCAAAATTATTCTATTTATACCTGAGTACTTGTAATATTATAAAACACATGATTGCCTTAATTAAATTTGATTATATTATTTTTTGTTTTAATAAGAATTTATAAGATACCATATTTGACAATTCTTTTATGGTATGGGAGGCCCTTGTGTCTATATGTTGCTTTTATTGGTTAATGAATAAAGAAACTGCTTGGCCTTTAGCATAGGAGGAAGAAGACAGAGTCAAGGAAATGCCATGGACCTGCTTTCAGAGATAGACATGCTGAAACTTTGCTGGTAGGCCACAACCTAGTGGTGATGCACAGATTAACGGAGGTGGGTTAAATTAATATGTAAGAGTTAGCAAATAAGAAGCTAAAGCTAATTGGCTAAGTAGTTATTTAATTAATACAGTTCCTGTGTCATTATTTCTGGTCTAAGGTAGCAGGGCAGCCGGGAAGAACAAGCAGTCTTCCTACTACAAATTGCCACCCACTTGACCAAATAAATTCCACATTAAAACCCAAAAGAGCTTTAAAAGGAATTATAGACACAAAAGAACAGAGTTTAGCAAAGTTTCTTGGTAGTCACATTTTTTTTTCTAGATGGGCTTGTGGAAAGCAAGGCACCTTGGTGAGCAGTAAAAATTGTGTGGCTTCTTTAAATAAAAGCAGCAGCTTTTTAGTTCACCAGCAAAACCATCTCTGGCTCTTTTGGGAGGTTTGGCTATTTAGCATTTAAATGGGGTTTGTGGACAGCATACTGCAAGTAACTTGGTGGCAGCATGGGCCAACTGGTTATCAGAGTTACAAAGGTCTCAGGCACTAATAGGCTTCCACCATGTTGGACTGGGCAAGGAAAGGAGGTTTCTGCCATATTTCCCTTAGCAATGACACAGCTTAAGTTTTTAAGAAGCACTTAGCAATTTAAGAAGTACTCCTGGACAGTAAAAATTACAATTTACAATAGGACAGATTCAGACATAAAAGACCTCTAAATGGTTCACAGTGTTGGATAAGTGTACATAGGCTTGGAAGATAGAAGAAAAAGGGTATAGATTTATTAAAAGAAGTAAATAGCTTTTAAAAATAAAACAAAGTCTTCAAAGAGACAGAGTGCAGACAGTCATAGTCATACAAAGAGTAAAAAAATAAGAATAAGCCACATAAAGATGGAATATAGAGAGAGAGTTTGGATTATGTATACAATAATGTTTTCTTTGAATTTTTGACTGCAGAGAGACATTTGATTCTAGGGACTACTAAGCCAAGCCAACATATACTTCAAAGGTATCCTAAATTCAAAATTTGAGTCAAATGATATGTTGCTTTGGAAAAGAGGCTCTTCTTTTAATGTGGTTTAATAGAACACGACCTCCTGAAATGTCACCATGAATGCCCTCAAAAAATTACATTGCCCAAGTGCTGACTGAGATAATCCTAGCACACAGGATACACCATGAAAGACCTGATTAATAGTGTCCCCAAACAGCAGGAAGCAGTTTGGATAAATCTACGCCCATATTTTCAAATATTGTCTATAAATATTTGTTTACATTTACAGGAGATATGATATAGATATGAATAGTTTGCATTGGTATGGATCTTGGCTTATAGATAAAATTTAAGTCAATTTTGTTTTATGTATAATTGTGCTCTTGATTATGGTGTTATGTTTTTACTGCTAATTTAAAAATGTAATGTATAATTAAGAAATATAGCTTAATAGAGATTCACCTATAAGAATCAAGATTGTCATCATGTTACTTAGATTTTCTAGATGTACAGAGATATATTTCAGATACATAGGTATTCTTCAAATCTGTCAGATACCTTCAGAATATGGTATTTAAAATGTTTTAATAACTTAGGACTTTTCATGAAAATGAGACACATCTGCTCCTGGCAGCACCAATTACTTTGAGAGGAAAATGGGCATTGGAGAGACTCCTAACTAAGTTTGCTAGCCATTTGGGCAAGAAACTACTCTTGCCTGGACTGCTGAACTAGATATGCAGGACCAACAGAGAAATGACTGTTGAACTTGTCTAAAAGTGAGATGATCCTCCAGGGTTCCTGCTTCATAAAAGAGCCTGCTAGACATTCTTCAAGACATAGAAAAATTTAACAGACAAGCTACCAGTATTGGTGAACCTGACCTTGAAATTTTTTGATTTGTGGAAAAGTTTGCTGGATACTATGGCCCTTTAGGCTGACGATGAATGTCCCTATAGTACAGAAGAATTTTGGGTAACTGTCTAGGCAGCAAGATGTCTCTGTCATTTCTAAAGTTTTCTTAGTTATGATAAAAGATAAAGTATATATAAATATTGTAACTGTAATTTTTGCTTGATAACTGTTTTGTTATATGTAATTTTACTATGTTAAAGCCTTCTTTTTTGTTTAACAGAAAGGGAAAATGGTGTGGGAGGTACTTCTGTCTATGTGTTGTTTTTATTGGTTAATGAATAAAGGAACTGCTTGGCCTATAGCATGGGAGGAGGAATGCAGAGTCAGGGAGATGCCATCGAGCTGCTGCCAGAGGTAGACATGCTAAAACTTTACTGATAGGCCACAACCTCATAGTGATACACAGATCAATGGAGATGGGTTAAATTAAGATGTGAGAGTTAGCCAATAAGAAGTTAGAGCTAATGGACCAAGCAATGATTTAAATAATACAGTTTCTGTGTGATTATTTCAGGTCTAAGTTATTCTGGTGGCCAGGAAGTATAAGCAATCTTCCCACTACTATTTACACCTAGATATTATTGCCTAATAATTTCATTTTGTTATTTTTGTCATTCCCCTAAAGCCTGTTGTTACCATTGCTATTATCATTGCTGTTATATCTTCATATCATTTCATGATTTTTAGCCCATAATAGTTTATACTTTATCATAGTGCCAAATACTAAATTTGTTTTAGTATTATAAAGCATACAATTTGTGTTCTGATTGTTAAGTTCTGTGATTGTATTATAAATCTATCCAGAGATTTATATATATATATATATATATATATATATATGTGTGTGTGTGTGTGTGTGTGTGTACATATATATATTAGATATGTATATATACATATTTTCTACATATATATAAAACATGTGTGAGAGAAAGACAGAAAGAGGATATGTATATTAGTTTATGTTTTCTAAAGAAAGAGCATCAACAGGTTTTTTTGTGCACATTTCTGCAGACAGCAAATTTGGAAGTTTACAGCATTTAATAATGTCATGAGAGTATGAAGAATGATATTCTTTGGTTGAAAATGGAGCCACTGTTTCAATATTAAGGTGAAAGAATACTAACACTATAGCCCAAAGACCCAAGGAATTTCTTTTTACTTAATAATGTGTGAACCTGCCTGCTCTGTTTAGATAGACCCTGGCTTTAATAGAGGAAGTCAATCTGCATTAGAGGGCCACTCAGCTTTACATGATCTATTAATCATATTTTTTCAAACTTCTCAAAGACACATTCTAAAAAAAAAAAGTAAATAAAGTCCCTGGACATCCCATTGAAAATTCAGATAAACACACAAAATTAACCATCACAATGAAACATGCTTATGATCCAACAAAATTATTTAACAAAGCAAATAAGAGGCTGGGTTTCATTAAAATGTAATTATCCCTTGTATAGGTAAGCAACATGGACAAATAGATATGCTCACCTTCTTTCTGGTCTCTTAGTCTTTCATGTCACACAAAATTTTTTTTGTCATCACCTTATTT
Source organism: Myodes glareolus (assembly GCF_982192425.1). Lineage (NCBI taxonomy): Eukaryota > Metazoa > Chordata > Mammalia > Rodentia > Cricetidae > Myodes > Myodes glareolus. Next base: position 57,545,278 of record NC_142053.1, read on the forward strand.
TTATTTTATTTTGTTTTGTTTGTTGTTAGTGTTGTTTTGAGCCAGTGTCTCATGTAAGCCAGACAGGATGTGAATGCCAAATTCTGTTGTTTTTCATATTACTCATGCTGTGCTTACAAATATGAACTACTATTTACCACTCTAGTTGGTATTATGAACCTGGCAGAACAGTGCTGTGGGAGGTCATTCTTCTCCTTCAGCTAAAAGCCTTTAAGATATCAGCCCACTTGGGCATGGTCTCTTTGGCTTGAAAAAGCAGCGGTAGCCACTTTCTCCCTCTCTTGCTTCAGACTCTACTTCTGGCTACCAGACTTTTTTCCTGATCGTGCAGAGGGCTGTTGTCTAGGACAATGATCTGTAAGTTTTTCCCTTTAAATAAATAACCCCTTTATTAATTATAATTCCAAACTGGTGTGGCATTGTTTTGTGACTTACTCCTCTACCTGGCACCCAATATTTGGTTTTAGAACCACCCCCCGCCCCACCCCACTCAGCTGCCTGCTGCCAGTATGGCTTGGCTCAAGCCCTCCTGTAGCCGCAGCCTGTGCATAGAGCCATAAGTTCAATATAGAATCTCATGGATTGGCTTTTCTTGCTACAATTCTTTACATGCCTCAGATTGGCTTCAAGTCCCCATGTACCCTATCATTTGGCTTCCTTCCAACATAGATTTAAACTCCAGGCCTCTCAGAATCTATAGACTGGGGCAGTCTCTGTCCACCTGGTTTGATCTTTTCTGAGCAGTTCTAAATCCCCACTTGCAGCACAGTGCTTAGGCAGCATGAGTCAGAGCACAAGCTCAAGTACAAGTGCAAGCAGTTGCCAATCACTGAAAACCCCTTGGGGCAAAAACTCCCTGTGAAATTCTGGCAGCTCAAATAGAGATGCTGTTTGAAATCTCTGACACAACTGAGTATAGTGCTGCCACAGTGGGGTTTGCAGTGTAACCCTTTGCCCCAGCATAGGGATGCTGGGAGCACAGTGGCCAGTCTCGCAGTCACTGTGTCATGATCCCCTGCTTCGGGTTGGAGCGGAGCAGCAGGGTAGGTGCCCAGGGTGACCCACACTGTTTATTTATCGCTAGAAGCTTCCTGGGTTTTTGTGCCTTTTTCCTGGACTCTGGGTTTTCTCCCTCTGTGTACTACATCTAACCTCTTGAGTGACTCATTTTCTCCAATTTTTAAGGAAATATCAGGACAGATTTTAAAACAGAATTTGTCATGACATTGTTGTATTGGTTCCAGTTGTGACTCGGAAACAGCACCATCTGATGATTAACAGGTAAAATGGTAGGTTTTGTTTTTAATGGGACTCTTAGGCTGCCACTATGGAAGAAATCACAAGAGGCCTGTATACCTATGGAGATATCTCAATTTACTGGTTATTAGGTTTCAGTTTTCTTCTCCATATTATATCATTATGGAAGTATAAGGCATTAATGGATAGGATTAATACCATGAAAAGGCAAAATTGATTACATATCTAAGAGTACTAGGAACTTACCTGAGAGGGTCCAGGCTGTTGAATTTGACATTCAGAAGTTATCACAGAGTTTTGATAAGGAAACAGACAGACTATACCTCCAGGATAGCAATTTACATGATGTTCAGGAGCATTTCAAGGAGGATATGTTATCTTTGAAAGGGAACATTAAGACCTTAGAATCACAAGTACAGAATGGTGACCAGAAAATTAATACTGTAGGGAAATCACTAGAAACATTTGCAGGTCAGGAGATTCAGGCTTCACAAGAGATTATGATTAAGAGATTTGAAATGATTGAGGAAATTATTGGAGCTGATGATCAGGGTGAGAAGACACAAGGGCAGGAGACACTGCCACTACCAGTTGTCAGAATTGGTTTACCCAGGATTTAGCATACCCTGTAATTTACTCTGACAAAGCATCAACTTCAAAAAGGCTCAAAGGGAGTCAAAGAAGGTAGATAGATGCCACTCGGGATGAATGATCTGAAGGAAATTAAGCAAGTCATTGTTACTTATGGCTTACACTCTACATTTGTTAAGGAAATGATAAGGACTTGGGCATCTAATGTCAGGGCTATACACCATGATTTCTCCCAGTTAGCATCTGCAGTGTTAGAAGGTGAAACTTCCTTGATGTTTGAAATTTATTTCAGCAAAGAATCCAAATATATGAGAGAGCAAAGGTTGTGGAGGTTTTCCAAGATCAAATTCTTGGTGTGGAAGCTTATGCTGATCCACAGGTCCAAGCACTTTATGATGAAAAAGTATTGTCCCTATGTCATAAAGCAGCCTTGATAGAATGCCAGAACCAGGGAAAAGAATTGAGACATATACCAGAGTTAGGCAGGGACAGGGAGAACCCTATACTGACTTTTTGCAGAGATTAATTAAGACTCTGAGCATAGGAATAACAGACAAGAAGCTAAATGAATAATTCTTCAATCGCTGGCTTTGAAAATGCAAACTTAGAATGCAAAAAGATAATTGGGCCTTTAAGGTCTAGATCAGCACCTATGGATGAATGGATTCAGCATACCTTGAATTTTCAGACATTTAACTACGATGATGAACCTTGGGATAGGGGAAGCAATTTCCAAAGCAACAAGGAGACATCAACCTGCAAAATGTTTTAATTGCGGTTAATTAGGACACCTGAAAAGGGATTGCAGGCAATGAATTTCTAGGAATAATACCTCATCTCGGAATGGCAAGAATAGGAATCCTCGGCCTTCACGTATATGTAGGAGGTATGGTAAAGGACGACATTGAACCAATGAATGCAGATCAACAACAGGCAGACAAGGCAACCCGATACCATTGGGAAACTCCCTGAGGGGCCTCTCATAGGCCCCCAAGCCACAAGGGGTCCAGTTGTTCCCAGTAACTGTGGAGGACATGTCACACCAGGAAAACTAAAAATGCTAGAACCTTCTGTGCAAGACCATAAGGATCAAAATGAAGGCTCAAATTTGGAGAATAAGTCAGAAATTCAAAAAGGAAATAAGAAGCATATATTTTGACAAACTCTATAAATGATCATAGATCAAAGCAGAGAGTATGTATAAATTGAGACTTCATCAAGTAGCAGGTATAGACCCAGCAGAAATTATAGTGCCTTTTACTACTAATGAAATAAAAACGTTATGGGAAGACAATGAACCAGGGCAAAGGTCTTGTGTTAATTTTTTGGGAGAAATTAATAGCAACTTGTAGCATGAGGGGCCGGCTTGTTGGGGTTTCTGTCCTGCCCGGTACCCCAAATCCGGCAAATCCCAAGGAAAATCACAGACGGGACTCCATAAGATTATAAACCGATTGGCTCATTAGGTCAGGCTACTTATTGATTCTTATAACTTATGTTACCCCATTATCCTTATCAATCTTAGCCACACGGCTCAGTACCTTTTTCAGCTGGGCAGGTTACATGCTGTCTCTTCAGTGGTCTGCACAGGAATGGCAGAGGAACCTTCCTGCTTCCCAGAATTCTCCTGTTCTCATTGCATCACCTCTAATTCCTGTCTGGTTTTCCCGCCTATACTTCCTGCCTGGCCAATCAGCGTTTTATTAAAATACATGATTGACAGAATACAGATAATTCTCTCACACCAGCAACTATGCCAAAAGTGGTAGACTTAACCTTATAAAGAGAACTTCTTGGATTCTTCCTTGAATTGTACGTTATGTTCCAATAACTGGAAACTGCACATTTTATACTGATGCTAATAAATCAGGGAAGACAGGTTACAAATCAGACGAATTGAGTAAGGTGAACAAAACCCTTATACTTCTGTCAAGAAGGCAGGATTATATGCCATTCTATGGTGCTAAGGGATTTTAAAGAGCCTCTTAATATAGTTACTGATTCACAATATGCAGAAAGAGTTATCTTGCATATTGAAACCATTGAATTTATACCAGATGATACAGAATTTACTTCATTGTTAATCCAGGTATAAGACATAATCAGGAATAGGCTTTATCTGATGTACATAACACACATTTGATCCCATACGGGTCTGTCAGGTCCTCTAGCACAAGGCAATGCAGAAATTGATCAATCATTGATTGGAAGTGTGTTGCAGGTCTCAAAATTTCATGAAAAACATCACGTCAATAGCAAAGGTTTAAAGAGTTTTCCATTACATGGCCACAGGCTAAGGAGATTATAAAAAGATGCCCTACGTGCTTTTATATAACCAAACATCACTACCTGCTGGGACTAACCCAATGGGTACTCAAAGGAATGAAATCTGGCAGATGGATGTGTTCCACTTTGAAGAATTTGGAAAATTAAAATATGTACATCACACCATTGATACTTATTCAGGCTTTAAATGGGCAACTGCTCTAAGATCAGAGAAAGCTGATTCAGTAATCACACATTTATCAGAAGTTATGTCCATCATGGGCATACCTGCATAAATAAAAACAGATAATAGTCCAGCTTAAGTCTCTAGGAAAATGAAATGGCTTTTTGCTTATTATAATATTAAACACGTTATAGGTATCTTTTTGGAAAAAAGAGAGGGAAAATTGGATGATGGGATAGTAGATTGGTATTTGTGAGTTATTGTTTATAGATAATTACATTGGTATGAATTCTTATATATGGATACAAAGTTAAATTATATTGAATATTGTATGCATGCATGCTTCTACCTCTGTTTAAAACATTATATATATGTATATATATATGTATATATACATATATATATATATGTAACACCCGATTCTGCGTTACCCTCTCGGTACAGTTCGCGTGCCTCCATACTGATCATGTGTCAGGGCAAAGGCCTGGAGGTTGAAAGAAAGACACAATAGACCTGGGTCATTCGAAAGAAGATCAGCCGAATGCCACTTTATTCAGCTTTTTGTAAAACTATTATACTTTGGCTGCTACAAAAGGATTACCTCCCAGGCAGGGAGGAATCTGGCTGCTGTAACAATTTCCTCCCGGGCAGGTGGGAAATTACCATACCAAAGATGAAACAATCCCCTACAGCTAATCATCAGGCTACAGCAGAGGTAGCATAGAAGCAAACAGGATGTTAGCCAGCTGGCCAGAAAACGTGCTAGAAATTCGCCCCAAGGAGCAAGGGCAGACCGGGCCCTACATATATATATCCCTACACACACACACACACACACACACACACACACACACACACATATATACATATACCAGTGTACATTTCTACCTCCTACCTCTGACGAAGGTACTTGTACATTGTTTACATTGTTTACATTTGGGGGACATTTTTCTCATTTATTGCATTGTTTATTGTTTTAGTCTTTAAGTTAGATAGGTATTAAGAATTATAGATCAATAGTCATCTATGTTTTTCATTCTTATAATTAGAGTAATTGTATTTTTTAGATACATAGAGATTATATTCTGTATAAATAGATCATCTTCAAACTCTTCAAAGAGCTGTAGAAAATGGCATTTAATCTAACTTAGAGCTCTGTGGTAGAGAGACACAATCGCTCCTGGTAACACCGATCTATTCCTGAGAGATTGTTGAGCACTAAAGACACTCCACTTGAAGCTTGTCTTCTTCTTGGCAAAACCAGTCTCTGGGCAAGTAACTTCCCATACCTCATGTTTTTTTGAAAAAAAAATACTTTTTAGTTTTTCAGGGGCTGCAAAAATACAGTTAGATTTAAATTTTTGATGTTGAATGTTTCTAAATATATAATTGGTTTCTTTAATTTCTTATAGTAGCACAGAAAATTTCATAAGAATTTGTATTACCAGTAAATTTTATTTGTTGTTTAGAATGTTGCATTTTCTTTTGTTTTTGAAAAGACTGTAATAATTTAATATATAGTAAAAAACAAGAATGGCATGAGTAAAGTGCTAAGTCATAAATACAAGCTACATGTGGCAAAAACTTGCTTTTCCATGGAGGCATTTGAATAACAACAGTTGAAATAAATTCATTACTATATGCTATACCAGGACTGAGCATGAAAACACATCACAAGAACAATTTTGTTTTGAAGAAACTGAAGTCACAACACTCTTATCTTGTTTTCATGCAGTTCTTCACAAGCATTCAAAATTTTATACAACTTCATTCATAGACTGTGCTCCAATAAGCCAACAAACCTAATGTTTGATCATGTTTTAATTTCTTCATTTATAAATTTTAAAGCATTTAAAACATATTTGTCCAGCTCTAATTTTATCAATGGATGAGTATCTCTGTCTTTAAATTTGAGAATGAGTGTATATTCCTTGTCAGCTCCTAATTTTAGGAGAATTTGTTTATGTCACTACATATTTTTGTTTATTTTCTAGTTGTTTCCTTTTACAGACAAATAGTTTAGTATAGTAAGTTTAGTATAGTAATTCAAGCATCACCCATTATGGAGGTTTTCATTCTAACTTGCAGAAGGAAAATGTTCTGTATCCTGATCCTTGCAGCTTTTAAATTCAAACATCTCAATTAGGGGTGTCATAAAAATTAGAGAAAAAAAAACATGCATGAAATCACTGAGAACAGTTCTTGCCAACTAGTGAATTCCTGATGAGGTAAGAACCAATGACTGGCTGCTTTGGTTTTTGGATCTTTAGGTAGAACCCCAATTTCTCTCTGAGGTTTTATTAATCATGATTCAGTTTGTTTAGCCAAGCATTTCTCTAATGCATTTAAGGCCTAAGTTACCCATAACTAGCACCTATATGGAGGCCCAGAACTTTTTAGTAGATAAGTCATAGACCCTAGAGCAGGACCTGCTACTATTACTCTGTTAAATGAAAATAGTATGATGCTGAGTACCAGTATCTTATAAGTCAGGCAGGGCAATAGCATAAGCACAAGCACAAGCAAGCACATGCAAACTCACAATGAATAAGCAAAATTGACCAAAACAACCTGTCAGCAGACCCAACATATGATAAATAATGACTCACACTCTTGCCAATCACAACACACCAACAGTGCCCTCCAGTTTCGAAAGGACCAACCAAAAATGTTCCCGTGACAGCTTAATTTTCCTAACTCCAGTAAAAAAAAAAACCCTGACCCTTTGGTTGGGCCAAAATTATCTCAGGGCCTGTACCTAGAGGCTTATGGGACATAAAAAAGCCTGGTTCAAGTTCAGGGCCTATACTTTGAGGCCTGTTGGACAGAGAAAAGCCTGGCTAGAGTTTGAATGAAAGTGAGACTACAATAACCAGGTAGATGCCCCACCAGCCAAAGGGAATGTTTGGCTGCCTCTCATTGGCTGTAGGTACCCCCATATCATATGATATCACTTAACCTTTATAATCAGACCCTCACAGTAATAAACTGAGTACTTGCTTTTACTCCACTCCCTAGTGCGTGTGATTTTCCTGTATTGTAGGGCTGGGGAATGGACAGCACACTCACCTTTCCCTGGGGAATAAGGAGGCTCAAGGAAACCTAGCAACTGACACCAGAATGTGGGACAGGGTCCCAGGGCAAAGTGGTTTCAAGTTGAGAGGGACCCGACAATGGGTAACACAACTTCAGGGAAGTAGACAAGTGTTGGTACCCAGGTTTATTGCCAGGTATTATAGATATTATTATAGGTATTATAGATGGCAGTCATTTGGGAGAGATCAAAGTTATGGTGGAAGCCGCCGTGGGGGTCCTTGTCATCCCCCGTGGGGAGAGGATAGCCCAACTGGTTCTCCTGCGCAGTTTTCACTCTGCTAATCCTTTAAATAAACAAGTACGAGGAGACAAAGGGCTTGACTATGGTAATTCCCCTGGGGCGTTCTGGGTCACTAGCCTAAAGGACCACCTCGCTCTCACCTTAACCATCCGTGGAAAAAATTTACGGGGCTTCCTGATATCAGGGCTGACTCGTCCGTGGTTGCTAGAAACATTGGCCAGCTACCTGGTCCCTTCAGCTGGCCTGCACTGCATTACAGGGCGTCGGTATAGCCAGCTCCCCGGAGCGCAGCATGCAATACCTTGATTGGGAGGACGATGAGGGCCACGCTGGCGTTTTTAAACCTTATGTTCTAGAACACCTTCCTCTTAACTTGTGGGGAAGAGATGTGTTACAGGATATGGGAACTGTGCTGACCACAGAACCTGTGCAGCACATGCTAGCTCCCGTATGGCCGCCAAAAATCACTGGCAGCCTAGCTCCCCCGGGAGGCCCCTAGTTAAGTGGAAAAATCTGGCAGACGGCACTTGGTGTTGTCCGGACCGGGTTTCGATTTGGGGTAGAGGAGCAGTTTGTGTGTTTCCACAGGACGCAGGTCAGTCCGTCTGGGTCCCCGAGCGACTGGTGCGGACTGTGGATTCCTCTATTCAGAGACCTGAGGATGAGACAAGATCAAGAGATCCTGCGGACAATGTGGCAGCGGCGGAGATGGCAGATTCCTGTGAGATGATCTAGCGCCTGCTTTTGCCCTTTTCCCAGCTTCCTATCCTTGCTCTGCCTTGATCAGCCTGTTTTAGCCAAGGCTGCTTGACCCCCTGAGGGGAGGCAGCTGCTTCCCCTACCCTGATTTCAGTGTTGGGTACTCGCAGCGGGAACCTTGCCAGATAGACAGAATTACCATAGCTATTCAAATTAATCTAAATTCACAATTGGACGCTGTAGTTAATCTTTACTAACTGGGTGTGGATCTTGACCTTTGCTGGTCACAGGATAAGATTTTGCTGCTTTTTCTCGGACCCCGGAATACAAAATTTGCTAATTGGCTGTCATTTAGTCTGACTAGTCATTCCAGGGACTCCATTTGCCGGTGCTGTAGCCCTACTCAAGGGGCTCTATTCTGAGCAAACTTTTCAGAAATTGTGCAAGCACAGTCTCTTCCAGGAATGCTTATCTGTATGCTGGAGCATCTTCATTTGGCCAGTGGCTTTCAGGTCCACCACGGCCTGGCCCTAGTAGGCATTTGCCTCGGAGTATCTTTCAGCATAAACCCGGCTGAACGTGTTGGAGTATGACTTTAGCCAGAGACGGGTCTAGTCTACATGGGCAGGCATTTCCAACCTAAGACATGGGATACGTCTGGACCTGAGGCATCATCCTGACAACAGATCAGGATTTGGCCTGTATCCCGGTGGCACCTAAGGCAGGCTACTGTCATCATCTTTATATATATTTTAGGGGAGACTTGTTGGTACCCAGGTTTTTTCCCCTTTGCTCAAGGCGCTATGCAGGGTCATTTTTCCTCTAGCTTCCTGGCCTCTCTGCTCTTGCACCAGCCTGAGGGTTTAGCTTAGAAGAAACTTGGCCCTCTTTTGTTATGGTAATTCCACCTGTAAGCAAGGTTCCCGCCGTGGGCCTATTATGTCTGCCACCGCAGCTTCTCCCTGGCCTTGGGCGCCCCGACAACTGACATCCTCTTCCCCTGTTCCAGATTGAAGGGGCTTTTGTCCTTTGCCCCCTTCGTATATATACCTGACTTGTGCTTAATAAAGTTGCCATTTACTCCTTTGGTGAATGAGCCTGGTCTCTTTGTGTGTGTCTGTTGAACCCTTGGGATATTCATCCATTCTCGTGGGCTCGAATCGGGAAAGCATGCACCTGAATTGGGTGTGGAAATTCACAGAAAAGTGCAGCCAACAGACAGGTGAAGAGGTGCAGGAAATGGCCAAAGATTGATTGGGAGAGGTCTGAAGAATTCAAAACTAACAAATTAATCAAAGGAATGGAGAAAAGAAAAACATACAAGAGTGAAGGTCAAAAATGGGTGCAATTTACTGAAGAGTACTTCCAGGAGGAAGGAATATGGCAGGCAGTGGCAAAGACCAAAAGTAAAATAGATATAGTCTGTGATGAATAGTGGCTACCTCCTTATGCCCCCAGCCACGATGGAGAGAATAAAATGGGAAAGGGGAATGGGATAAATAAGGGGGCTCCATCCTTGCCAGGAGGAAATGAATATACCATCCTCCAGGAGGAATGTAGGGCAGAGCCTCCTGGGGATACTTATGCTGAGGACTGTAGAGCTAAGATTTATGGACCCAAGCCTTCTTGGTAAATATTGCCCCCTACGCTGGTATCCTTGGGAATCTAAAGACCTGAAAGAACTGAGGAAGGCAGTAACTGAGATGGTCCCCACTCCCTTTGGGCCATGACCCACCTTCAGGAGGGTGTCCCCAAGGACTGGTATGATCTGGCTAAGGCCACCCTGGAGGACCCCAATATGTTAAATGAACAGCCTTCTTTAAGGAGGCCTGCCACACAAGGGCAGAGTTCAATAGAGTGGTTGATCCCCCAGTTCCTATCACTTATTCAATGCTATCTGGTACAGGAGAAGGCTTTTCCACTGGGGATCAACAAGCCAGAACTGTGGCTCTGTATCAAGACCAAGTTAGACAAGCAAGCCTGGAGGCCTAGGTCATGCTGGAGGAAGGACCCACAGAATCACCTATATAGCTGGCATGATGCAAAACCCAGAGGAGCTGCTTCCGGATTTTATTATCTGTGTGCAGACCAGCCTAGAGAGGAAATTGCCCTCCAGTGGGCTTAGAGACCAATTTACTAAGCCCCTAGTCTGGGAATGTATAAACCAAGATACTAGGATGCCTTGTGCTGGTCTTAGGGAGGGATTCATGAGTCAATGGGTTGTGCCATCACAGAATGCTGGGACCCAGTCACATACCAACCAGACTCTCATGGCGGCCTTTCAGGCCCAGACTCAAACTCTAGCCTTTTCTATTACTCAAGCCCTCACAGCTGGACAGCAAAAGCAAACACCTGGGAAATATTTTTATGTGGTCAAGTAGGGCATTTTAAGATGGATTGCCCACAAAAGGGCAATAAGACCCAGAAGCAGGCCCCCCTCCATCTCCCTGCCCTCACTGTGAAAAGGGGTACCATTGGGGCTCAGAATGCCAGTTCAAATGTGATATAAATGGAAAACCCATTGCAAATCAACCTTTAACCTAGACTGAGGGGCATATTTCAACTCCCTTAACCAAAGGAAGGAAAGATGAACTTTCAGTAAACTGGACCATTCCGGTGGTATAGGGGTTCTGACCCAATATGACTATGATCTTTCACAGGCAAAGTTTCCAATGTCTGATAGACACGGGAGTTGACAGGATGGTCCTCAGAAAGGAAGAGGTCTTGACCAACTAGGATCTCATAAACGGGCCGCCTATCACAGGAGTTGAGGGGAGGTATATATCTCAAGAAATTGCCAGTCCCATAACTTGGGCTGTTCTGGACAGAGGCAGAAGAAAGCTCAGGCCTCTGATCTTCCCAGGGTTATCTGCAAACCTCCTGGGACAAGGTTTGTTAGGACAAATGGATGCTATTATTACCACTGACCACTTAGCCTTTTATGATGATAAAACTGAGCAAAATGTCTTCAGGCAGATCCCAGACACCTGGATTCACCCCGAAGAGTAGAGGCCAAATTAGGTGGACACCTGGTAAGTTGGTGGGTGGAGCAGTGGCCATTACCTGAACTTAAACTTAAGATGTTCAAGGAAATCACCAGAAATCTACTTTAAAAAGGGTAGATAAGGCCTTTGATGAGCCCCTGGAACAGCCCCGTGTTTCTGATATGTAAGCCTCATGGGACATGGAGAATGCTACAGGATCTATGAACAATCACTGCCTGTAAGGAGATAGTAGGGGCCCCTTTTGGGGGCTTACCTTTGGTTCCAGCCATCCCCTCTCAGTTTTACCTCACTGTAATTTATCTAAACAGGACTGCTTCTTCTAAATACCTCTTCATGAGGAGGATTGTGAAAAAATTGTCTTTTCCATTTTTATAGTTAATTTCTCTAGACTTGAGGAGAGATATGAATGGACTATTCTCCCACAGGAGATGGCCAATAGTCCAACCTTTTTTATTTTGACAAAGATTATATTCTCCAATATATTTGTATGAATGCTCTAATAATTGTGCATTTGGAGGAATTAGGGATAGCTTCCTGGGTAAATACTATTGTTGATACGCTCCAAAAACATGACTTTAAAATAGTCCCAAACAAAAAACAAAGGGTACACCCATTTCATATATTGTGATCCCAATTAATACTCACTCAAGCCAAAGTGAATGGACCCCAATTAATCCTTCCTGAGCCTCTGTATTGGGGTTAAAAAAATACAGGCAAGAATGAACTGGGTAAGGTCCTGGTTGCCTATAGAGACTGGGAAACTAGGTGTGTTATATGATCTCTTATAAGGGAGGCAACATTATGAGATCATTTCCTTACCCCCTGAGGGCTGTCAGGCACTCACTGAATTCATCAATGAGCTCCATTAGGCTTCTTTGGTGAGCTATAACCCAAACATTCCAATCCAAGGCTGGATATTATTAGGGAAAAAGACCATGCTGGCAGCCATTGTTCAGTGGTCACAACCACTAGAATAGGTACACACCACCCTGGGGGACACTCTCAGTGTGTACTCTCTAGTTGATCAAATAGCTGAATATGATTATAAAAATCAGGAACACATCCCTCTGACATTATGGAAAAGATCTCTCTAAATTAATAGTTCCATTCAAAATTAAAAACTTGAAGTGTGGTAGGTCCTTCTGTCTATGTGTTACTTTTATTAGTTAATGAATAAAGAACTGGCTTGGCCTATAGCATGTGAGAAGGAAGACAGAGACAGAGAGAAACCATGGAGCCAAAGGAGACAGATGCTGGGAAGTTTAGCTTGTAAGCCACAGCCATGTGGCAATATACAAATTAATAGAAATGAGTTAAATTAAGATCTAAGAGTTGGCCAATAAGAAGCTAGAGCTAATGGGCCAAGCAGTGTTTTAATTCATACAGTTTCTGTATGATTATTTCAATTCTGGGCAGCTGGGATGAACAAGTGGCCTTCCTTCCAACAGATTTAGAATGGGTGGCCATTGTTCTCGATAGAGCCTCACCTTGTAGGGATTTCTGGAGACCCTGGACACCCATGGTGGGGAGTCCCAGTTAATGAGGCTATATCAAGAACTACACTGGAGAGTCACCTTAGTATTTTCTTCTATGCGCCTGCCCCAAGCATTCACTGTTTCCCAAGAGAATGCTGATGTGGATGCTGCAACTTCAGGGGCCTGTCTCATAGAGGTCTCAACTCTGCCCATACAAAATGCTACCGAAATGCATCTCATAACTCATGTCAACTGGAGAGGACTCAATTATCTATACACCCAGATCCTTGCAACAGAATTAAAGAGAATTGTTCATATCTGTAAGACTTACCAACCATTTCTCTGCACCCCCCTTTACAAAGAAAAGGAGTGAACCCAAGAGGGTTAGGACACAATATCATCTGGCAAACAGATGTAGCACATTATCCTACATTTGGTAAATTAAAACATATATTTGTGGCTATAGACACATACTCTAAGGCATGCTGGGCTACTGCCCAGTCAGGGAAAAAGACAACCCATTCCAAAAGCCACTTCTTACAATGTTTTGCTCCATTGTGACCTAAAACACCCCTGTTTTATGAGTCATTTAAAGAATTCTTCCAGAGATTGAATGTATGTGATACCACTGGTGTCCCCTACAACCCTTAGGGTCAAGTGATTGTCAAAAGATATCACCAATATCTCAAAGAGGTCCTTATAAAACAAAAAGGGGGAGGAGTCTTCCCCATCTACAACTGCAAAAGGCATTATTAACCATCAATATTTTAAATTTTCAAAAATCAGATGTACAAACTTGATTCCAGAAACATTAGAGATACCTACCAACAAGGTCCTGTCTAAAGGTTAGGTGGAAGGATCCTCTCACTAACCAATGTTGGGGCCCAGATCCCTTGTTGACAACGGGCCAAAGATATAGATGTGTCTTCCCAAACAGAGGGGAAACACCTATATGACTACCTGCTCATAACTTAAAAGTTTTCCCCTCCCCTCAGAACAATGGGGAAGACCAAGATGACAAATAAAGAAGGAAAGAGATTATTGTGGACAACCCTTAAATTCAAACACAAAAGAAAAATAAACACTGCCCAAGGGAGACTGACCCTTTAGGAGAATATCGCCTGTTTATCTATTTCAGACAGCCCTCCTGGCAACAATCATGCTAATTCTTCTGAAGGGGATCAAGGTCCAGGCAGCAAGCCCCAACCAACCACAGAAGGTGACATGGATCCTGTCAAGTGCTGACACTGGAGGAATCCTAAACATCTCAGATGACAACACCCTGGATGTAGTGGCCCGACCTGATGTTTGACCACTGTGATTTTGCACATGGGAGCTGGATCATGGGAGATTGGATTTAGGGCATTGAAGGGAGACCTTAATGTGCTGCTCTCAGGGGTGCACCCTATCCCAGGCATCTTACCCTAATGAGCCTGGGTATTCTCATATCCATAGGAGACATGCCCTTCTGAAGACACCATTTTATGTATGCCCAAGAGGCAACCTATTAGAAACTGCAGTGCAAGTGTGCAGGAGTACAACACCCCTGATTACTATTGTTCTTCCTGGGGATGTGAGCAGACTTGGCTGGACAAGAAAAGACAAAGACTGCATCACATTATTTATAAAAGTCTTTGTATTTCTTATCATTGGTAGCCTTATAAACTAGGAAAGGCTTGGACTTGTTAATGGAACAGAGAGGAATTTACAGGGCACTTGGGGAAGAATGTTGCTTCTATATGGACAATTCTGGAATAGTTGCAATAACCCTAGATGAGTTTAAAAAAAAGATATTAATTCATTTAAGTCAAGACCCCCTTATGAGACCTGGTTTCATTGGTCACCATGGCTTACCACTCTTATCTCCTCCCTAATTGGGCCAATGGCTATTTGTTTATTAATCTGTCTTTTTGGCTCATGCATTTTCCAAAGGCTGAAACAAGCATTCCAAAAACAGATTCAACAGATACAACTCATGGTCCTTTGAGTACATTATGATAGGCTCGATATATCTCACCCCATGGATTAACTCTCAATTTGAGGGTATCCAGTCCAAAACACTGGGTAGGGGTGGCCCTGACCAATACTCTCTCTTGGGTGGGATATTCTGTTTTGGTGACCAGGTGTAGAGAGTGGGATATAAAACAAAAGGGGGAGATGTTGGGCCAAAATTATCTCAGGGTCTGTACCTTGAGGCCTATGAGACATAAAAAAGCATGGCTCGAGATCAGGGTCTTTACTTTGAAGCCTGTTGAACAGAGAAAAGCCTGGCTTAAGTTTGAGTGAGGGTGAGACAGCAAAACTAGGCAGATGCTCCTCCAGCCAGAGGGAAGGTTTGGTTGCCTTTCATTGGCTGAAGGTACTGCCACCTCACAGGATGTCACTTAACTTTTATAAGTGGATCCTGCTTTGACTCGACTCCCTATCATGTGTGATTCTCCTGCATTGTGGGGCTGTCGAAAGGGCCCATAGAACACTCACCTTTACCTGAAGAATAAGGGGGCTGAGTAAGCCTAGCACATTTTACAATAAAGAGTATTTCCATTGGAATCTTCCAGAGTCTGTGTCATTGCCTCCATTTCTTCTCACCCCGCCTCTCTGGAAATGGGGATCACACAACAGGGAACAACAATAAGTACATAACAACTACAACTGATTTCCAACATGGATGGATCTTTCCCTTTTGCTCACTTTTTGGGTCTCCTTGGCCTCTTTTGCACATTTTTCTTTCTGGTTTGTTACCCTGACTGCTGTCCCCACCAACATCTTGAGTTTGCCTACTTCAGCTGTTTCACTTAGTTGACCCCAATTTTTGTTTTCTAAGCCATTGGTGAGTTGGGGCTTTCTTTCCTATCCCTACATTTTCTTTTCTTTCCCCTGTTTGTCTTCTGGATAGAAAATCTCCATCATGACTCAGTTTATCTCAGTATCTTCATATAAGGGCTGACCACCCAGGAGGTAGAACCAGTAAAGGACCCTTTGACAGGGTCCTTTTCACCCAGGGAAACACTGTATGAGCATATGGGCATGGCCTAGCAAAAACCGTGGAAGTTCCTCACTAGAAGCAGCACACTCAATCCTTGTGCACTAGTTTCCTTTTCCCTTCCATCCTTGTCCTCACATAGACTCCTTCACAGCCTGAGAGCCACTGATAACTTTTGCCTGCAACCCCTCTCTGGGACTGTATGGTGGTTCTCTTGCTTTACAGGGAGTCCTGACCATTCTTTGGAGTGTGGACTGTTAGACTTCCTCCCCTAGTCTCTCTTCTTAACTTATTCAGTTACATGGCGACCTATTAAAGGCTATTAGGGTGGTGGCTAGTCTCTTAATTCATGGAAAAAATTTTGACCATTTGACTGTGGTTGAATCACCTTTCCTTTCAAGGATTGGAATGCTCTCCTCAGATGGCGGCAACTTGTATTATTTTGACCCTTTTCTCTATACTCTGTAATGGTCAACTTTGTGCAAAAGATGCCCTCCTTTTCATTGGAAGCCCCTCCATCATATTGTATTCCGAATTCTCAACAAGGTCCATGATGGAACTGCCACATACACCTTCCCACTCCTTGTCCCTCAAGATACCTTGTCCCACTAAGTCTGTCTATCATTAGGAAGATATTAAACCCTCTGCCCCATTGAGGCTTGAAGTAGGCCCATGGCAATGTCACTTATCCCTAAACCTCCCTCTAAGCATGATCTGCAATTGCTTTCTACCAACAGCTACCCCCTACCAATCCTTGAGCCTTCTTTGTCAACATGGGCCCCAGTGCTGTCATTCAACCTTGTATCCTTACTCCACTAACAGATTTGACCATAATTAGAAAGCTGGATAATGAGCCCAGCTGTGATTCTCCTTTTTATGAACAGGTACTCAGCCAATGGACCATGCGGCTTCAAATCATTATGATTGGTACACAGTGTTAAAGCTTGTTCTTGACCCCTCAGTTTTCCTTCAGTGACTTTCAGCCTATTATAATGCAATAGAGATTCAAGTCCATACAAACTTCTGATTTGGACTTAATGTCACCATCGACATGCTTACTGGCCATGGACAATACACTGATCCTGTATCACAATCCATGATAGGCCTGAATGCCTATTGAAAATAAGTGTCTGACCGAGCCTTCAAGGCCCTCAAACATAGTACACCCCAGGACAATGTAGGCTACTTCTACAATCTTGTCCAGCAGGTTGCGGAAATATTTCCTGAATTTTTGACCTGTGTCAGCAATGCTGTTGAAAGTGCATCCCATTTGGCCCTATCAAGGATACCCTTATTAAACAGCCATTGCACTTGTTATAAATGACAATATTCATACGGAAGTCTTAGCTGCCCATGAAATTGACACAGAGAACAGGCCTATTTCTGCCCTTATGGCTTCTATCAATGCCTTAATTAATGCCAAACTTGACAAGAATGATAATTCTACTCCATCAGACCATTCTTGGGAATGCAGATAGTCTGGCCACTTACATAGGGATTGTCCCAGGGATCATCCAAAGACCTAATGCCCTAAATGCCAAAAGGGCTATCATTGTGCATGAGACAGTAGAATCTCCCAAAAACAGCCTTTAAACTCTAAATGAGGCAACCCTCAGCCCAGCAAGTAAGAGGGAATGCTGACCTAGCAAACCCAAAAGTCTTTTGAACCCTTTCCACTTTTCCTCACTCTCCTATGGTGACTATTTTCTCTAGATGGCAAACATGATAAAAGATTGGTAGACACTGAGGCTGATGCCATAATCATCTCACTCAATGATACCAAAGCCTTCCCAAATTGGAAGTTCAAGGATGGCCCCACCATTACTGGGATGGGTGGTGACACCACCTCAAAGAACACTGTTCACCCAGTTCATTGGAAGGACTTAGACGGTAACCAAGGCAGATTGAACCTATTGTGTCAGAAGTCCCCTCTCCCATATCCTTTGGGGATGGGGCCTTTTGGAAAAAACGGATTCTGTCCTTATTACTGATGATAAGGCCTTTTATGAGGATATAATGTCACATGACATTACAGTCCAATCAGGGCAACAACCTTGCTGCCCTCACTGTACAGGTCCTATCCTCCAATTCTAGGGCCACTGACCATCATTCTAATGTATCTGTCCCACAACCTATAGCCTTA
Source organism: Myodes glareolus (assembly GCF_982192425.1). Taxonomy (NCBI): domain Eukaryota; kingdom Metazoa; phylum Chordata; class Mammalia; order Rodentia; family Cricetidae; genus Myodes; species Myodes glareolus. The sequence continues at coordinate 57,563,217 of NC_142053.1, forward strand.
AATTGACTTACAAAGTAAACAGTGTGACTGGATAAGTGGCCTACCATGGATCCCAAATTATCAGCATTTAAAATTTGGTTAAGGAGCAACTTTCCCTCAGTCATACTGAAATATTCCATAGCAGATTTTTACACCAATATTTGTTATTAAGAAAAATTCAGGCAAATAATATCTGTTACAAGACAAGATTAAGTGAGGAAATACAAATTTTTCACTATTTGGTAAGGACCAATTATGATTCTCAATTTCAGTCCTATTGCTTAATTCCCTATCGAGTTTCTAACATATCCTTAGTAAGATGACAACCAAGAGTTAGTTTATTGGGACCAAGGAATCAAAAGTATGTTAATTTAATACAACTTAATTCAACATGGGTTCATCCATTGGACCTATCAACTACATCCTCTGGCTAAGTATGGGATCACATAAAATCCCTGATAGACACTCTTAAACTTGTTGCATGGTGCCTTATGGGAGGGGTAGTGGTGGATCTAATATTTCTGCTTAAATTTATCTTACAGCTAAAATACTGACAACAGCGGTAAACAAGGCAATATTCAAAATGTTAATGGCTATGGAATGCATTGGACCAAAATCTTCAAGGGAAGTGGTCCATGCTTGGCTAAAGCAAATACAGGAGGCCATTTAAAACTCTAGTTTTCCTAAAAGTCTCCCCTTGTTTCTGACTTGTAGTGAGAGGCGTGGGCCGCAACTTGCCATATGGCTAGCTTACACCCAAAATAATCACACCGAAATTGTATTAATTTAATTACTGCCTGGCCAATTATCTCTAGTATCTTACTGGCTAACTCTCACATCTTGATTAACCCATTTCTATCAGTGTGTATTGCCTCTTGACTGTGACTTACTGGCATGAGTCTAACCAGATTCCTTCTTGAGCAGGAGAATCATGGTGTCTTCCACACTTCCCTTCTTCCCAGCATTCTGTTCTGTCTACTCTACCCACCTAAGGGCTGCCCTATCAAAAGACCAAGGCAGTTTTCTTTATTCAACCAATGAAAGCAACACATAGAAAGAAGGACCTGACTTCTTGGAACCTTCTTGGGACTCAATACTTTGAATAATAGTAGTCAAATACAAGTAAGAGGTAAGATTCTATCCAACAGGGCAACCTAAAACAGGCACAGCTCAAAATGCTGGAGGTGGGAGTCCCTGAGGTGGGTTTATACAAGTCAATAACTCCCACTGGGTTGTTTAATAAAATACAATACAGAGGGTGCGCTGAAACAGGGCAATAGTAAAAGCACAAGAAAGCACATGCAAACTCACAATAAAGAGGCAAAATTGGTCAAAACAACCTGTCAGCTGACCAAAAGCACGGTAATTAATGACACGTACTCCTAGCCAATTACACCACACCAGCAGTGACCACCAGTTTTTAAAGGAATAACCAAAATCGTTCCTGCAGAAGTTTAATTTCCTTAATCCCATAAAAAACCCAAACCTTTTACATTGAAATATTTTGGAGGCTGTGTCATTGCCTTTGCATCTTCTCACCCCCTGCTCTCTAAGAAATGGGAATCACACAAGAGGTAGCAGCAGCAAGTCCACAATAACGACATCTCTCAAATCTCATCAGAAAAAAATTAACAATGACACACAACTGGTCAAGATACACTGAAAAATAGATTGTGCCACATCCTTCCCTAAATGTGACATTAATGCCACACCTGCACTCCTCCCAAATGCTCATTCATAATTGCAGAAGAGGATGCAGAAACATAATAAGAACTAGATAGAGATGGTTGGTGACTGTGGGTTGATTATATAAATCCATAGTAGTTGAAACAACATGCAGAAGACCTATACTCAAGGCAGACAAAATCCCAGCAAGAGAAAATCAAGACACGGTCAAAGAGCCTAAGTTATCTCTCCTTTTATTACATTATAGGACTATATATCCCTGAACTATTAAAGAACCCTTGTTGATGAAACTTAACTTATACAAATTGGTACAGATTATCCTCAGGAGTCACTTTCTGATCTCTGCGTTTTCACTCCCCATTACACCCTTGTACTCAAATGTTGGTGCCAAAGAACTAAAACTATTAAATCTCTCCAAATGTCACACTTCCCACTCCTTCTTTCAAGATGTGGTTTAAGTCACATGTCTGACATTCACTTACTACTTTGTTCCTTATTTTCTGACCAGATGAAATTAGATTCTTCACTTTTTTTTTTTTTATAGCATCTGCGTGACTGGTAGGGAGCAGGATTTTAGTATAATGATGACATTAAACTAATGAAGTGCCAACTAAGTACTGGTAAACTACTAATTTATTGCTACTGGAAATATTCAAGGAGAGGCATGTCTACTTATTGATACATTGAATTAATTAGACTCTGTTGTTCCCACAACCTCTAAAAACCACAATCTTAGAACCATTTTACTTTTTCCACAGAAATCTTTTGTTTCATAAGGAAGATAACTTTGGTGTAAAATAATATTTTTAATCAAAATGTAATCTTAAAAATAAAAATATTGCCTTTTACTTGTCTGCATTTAACTTTTTGCAAGACTGTCAATTCTTTAACCTCTATGACCCTAACACAAATACTTTGAGAATAGAAATTGCACCATAATTGTAACATTTATCAAAAGGTGAATAGCTAGTTGAAACAAGATTGGGGCTGGAATATCCTCTAGCTTCTCATATAGGTTTCTAAGTCTGTTCTACAAAGATAAATTTAAGTGGGAATATGTCACAGATAGGTTAATGTCAAATTTGTTAAATAGGTTTAAATGTAGTAAATGTTGTATGTATTTTATACTTTTATCTATCAATAAAATATTTTTCTGTGTACCAAAATTATCCTGAAATATGTCATTTGAGGTAAAGGTCCGGAATACCTAATATTTCAGTAAAACAAAAGAATATAGACAAAGCAAATGATTGAACTGTTTTTAATAATAATAATGAAAATGACATGATCATAGTACAAAAGCAACCAATTTAATGTGATGATATAAGACTTAAAAAATTCTAAAAACTCACAAGGAACATATAATAAAAATAAACTAATACATGACTATATATGGAGTTATTAATCAAAAATTCTATTTTGACAATTTATTATCCTTTGGAAATTAGAAATGAAGTACTCATTTTGCTTACTTACACTTTATGTCTTTTAAAGTGTCTGATTTATGTAGATTATCTAAATTTGGACACAATTGAAGGGGAGTATTACTTTAAGACCCACTATAATTATAGTTTTGTTATAATGAGGGTTTTAGTAGTTGATAATTTAACTTTAACTTGTATAACCATAATAATACAAACCCTCTGATATTATGGTTTTAGTATTTTAAAGATTCTTTTTAGGACAAGTCCTGATAATATCACTGGGACAGCATTTGTAATATATACCACTGAGTGAGGAGGTAGGTTATCAGCCAATCTAGGTAAAACAACTCTGAAAGCAGCTATAATTGATAAAACCATTAGTGTCATTAAAGAAAATTCTGTCATTCTATACCAGGAGAATATGAAAGGTATTTTGCAGGCAAAGTCATACTCCATCAAAGGCTCTAATACATGAAAATGCAAAAAAAATTAGAACTAAGAAAGATGTAAGAAGTGTACCTTATTTGTAAATAACTGTATAGGAAGGTGACTTTACAGATTTATCAACCACAGCATATAAAAAGGAAACACACCAAAACCAGATCCCAGTTACATCCTGAGGTGGTATCAGAAGTCACAACATTATCCATGTCGACTGAATTTACAGGTATGAAATATGCAAGATAGAACATAGTGTTTTGTTCCACAGTATCAGTAAACCAATAAAGCTAGAAAATGTGTGGCAAAGTTGGGAAGGCCCTGAGAAAAATACATGCAATCATGAAAGTAAAGCTAAACTTGCAATTAAGACTACCAGAGAATGATGGTGCCAGATTGATGGGACATCCACTAAAGGAAACTGCACATGTAGAGTAGACTCAGTCCAAGAGAGGCTATGTGTGTTGCAGGCAACAAAGATGGAAAGGTAGCGTCACCTAAACCCCTTTTGTCCTACATGATTCTATCATGAACTCAACCTGAAGCTCTAAGATTTGGTTTTTTACCTGCTGGGCCTTATATATCCTAGTGATGCTCCCATTTCTTTCTTTAAGAATACAAATGTACAGTCTATATCATTATACATTATAAGTACATATATTTGCTTTTTATATTTGTTCATTTTACATGATTGTTTCTAAGAAGTACACAATTCATTCTGATTACTATCTCCCTTAGCATTTCTTCAACGTGCTTTTTGATTTAACAGGATGAGGATGTCACACTTAAAAGATTACTCTGAGTCTCAAAAACACTTTGTTTTTTGGACTTTTGAAGTGCTGAGACTTAAGAGGTTATGGGGTATTTTGAAGTTTGAATAAATGCATTTTTCTCCTATGAGATTTCTGTGTGCTTATGAGGTCCTAGGATAGTATGATTTGTTTGAATGTAAAATGTCCCTGGTTGGATAATGTGTTTGAACACTTGATCATCAATTTTAGGAGGCAGTGAGTCATTGGAGAAAGTACACAGTCGGCTTCCTGCTCTTGAGCCCAAGCTTTCCTCACCTGTTGACATGTCTGCCTCACCATGATAAAACTATTAGATACAATTATAAGCCTGAATAAACTATTTTTTCTTAAATAGCTTCTTGCTAGATATATCACCACAGAAGCATGAAGAATAGTTAAAATAAACATGTAGATGCCCACAACATTGTACAATAACAACGCAAAATAGTGCAGGTGAATTAGTGTGAATTTGGGTCCTGACAAAAATAGCAGTATGCACAAGGACATTATGGTGTACAAGAAAGCAGGCTCTTCTGTGGACACAAACAAATGTGGTAATAGCTAAGATTTCTTGCAGAAGGAAGACAAGTAGAGAGACTATTGGAAGGCTATCAACCATTGACAAGGCATATTCAGGATCATATACAAAAAAATCTGAAAACTTTTATAAAAGATGTAATGACAATATTAAATGTAAATATTACATTTACATTTATGACATTTACATAATATGTAATACGTATTATGTAATACATATTACATAATATATATTACATTTATGACAAAATGTAAATATTAGTACATTTACAGAAATCTAGACATTCTTCTTTAACAAGTCCAGAGAAAAAGCCAGAAAAACATGGGCTATATAGTGTATTCAAAATCCATTCCTTGTATGGATGACTTGTAGTGCTTCCAACTCCAAGTGATGAGCTCGGCTCAGAGGTGAAACAATATCCTGAGAGATTGCTTTGCTCAAAATGCAAATACAAATCACTATACAACACAAAGTGTGATCTGGTTTGACCAAATATAATACTTGATTGAAAACTTCACAGTTGCTGGCAAGCTTATGAGCATTCTTCAGGAGGTATATAATAGCCCCTGTAGGGGTCTCTGAAACTACTATGACCAACAGAGTAATGATCCATAGGCGACAAAATGGTAGTTCTGTTTAGCATGACTTGGTAGCCCACATTGGTTCAAACTTTGGAAGTCTGTCCCTAAGTGTTTTATTTTAGACATTATTAAGCACAGCACAATTTGACATTTTCTTGGGTGTTAACTCAATCCTATGTTCACAAAAAACTTAAGGTGTGATAATAGCAAAACTCTTTGTAAAGTGTATGTGGTATCTTCCATAGGTATCTTCCATAAAAATGGGATGTATAGATTGACTATGTGTGGCACTTTCCACAAAGAAAGGTTCTGTAAAATGGCAAGTTCAAGGCGACACTTTCCATAAATACATGTTCTATAAATTGACAAGTTCAGGGCAAGAATATGAGGAGGATCCAGTGTGGTCTCAGTCACATAGATAGTGCCACGGTCATCAGGCTATCAACTATGTCCTCGCCCAGCCTTCTGAAGGGATAACAGGTTATACATTCCTCTATTTGAAGAGACAACCCTGTATAATTAACATTCCTGTTTCTCCCAGTGCTTATCTGTGTGCACAAGGACTTTCATGCCACCCACAGGTCCCCAAGGAAGAAAAAATAGATTTCTAAGCAAATTAAGTTCATTTGTATTTCAGTTATGAAAGTTTTAGTGATATGTTTTTCCATTGCAGTTTTACATAGGAAAATAGTTGTGGATCAGTGTGCAGTGGCCGCTTCATTGTCCAGAGGATACATTAATCTGATCAATGAACTGGGAAAAACTACAATGTCTGTGTTTCTAGCAGTCAATAATCTTAAAATTTTCAGATTAATTATATACTTTTCCTAAATCATTATGTTAAAGAATTCAACAGTTTATAAATATTTGTTTTTCAGTGCTCCAATGTGGGTCTCTGTCTCTATCTCCATCCATCGCCAGATGAAGAGTCACTGGGTTATGATTCTACTGCATGGACTGACTTTGTGGGAACCTGGTTTGTTTGGATGCTCACCTTTATAGACCTGGATGGAGGGTGGAGGACCTTGGACTTCCCACGGGGCAGGGAACCCTGACTGCTCTTAGGACTAGAGAGGAAGGGGGAGATGAAGAAGGGGAGGGGAAAGGGAGGCGGGGAGGAGGTGGAAATTTTTAATAAATAAATAGATAATTAATTAAAAAACTAATACAGGAGAGTTAGCCAATAAGAGGCTAGAAATAATGGGCCAGGCAGTAATTTAATTAATACAATTTCCATGTGGTTATTTCGGGGGCTAAGCTAGGAACCAGGCGGACGCTGGGAACCAGGCAGGACGCAGCCCACTGCTTCCTCATTATTACACACTATTTTACTGTGCATCTCTTCTAGGAGGATATAAGCAACAAAACAGAGATTCTAACTCACTGCTCTGCCCTTGGAATAAAGATGGTTCTGACAAGTAGCATAACATATGAATAAATAAATAAATAAATATTTGTTTTTATATATACAAGTGAGTATATTCATCCCTCATCAAGGAAACTTCTCTTTGGAACAGATGGACACTACAACAGAAAACCATAGGTCATTAATATTCAGAGTTGTGGTGCCGAGTTTGAATGGATACATCTACAAAACACTGCCACACATAAGGCAAAGGAAACATTGTGGAAGAGGGGGTTGAAAGATTCCAAAACTCAAAGGATCATAGATATTTCTTGTGTCTCCTAGTAACAGCAGAAGCTATACCCACATAGTTTTGCTAACATGTCTTCCCAAACCACAGCCAAACACCAATTACACCAATGAACATGCCAAACTTCATAAGAAAAATCCCAAGAGGCCATAACCCTGCAAAACAAAACAAAACAAAACAAAACAAAACAAAACAAAACAAAACAAAACACCCCCTATGGGCAATTGAATAAAGCTGGGAGAAGTGATGACCTTCCTCAGTGAGAGCATATTACTTTTTTGTCCAGTGAAAAGGAACAACCCTAAAAACATACATACAAGTAACATTATGTGGACTCAACAGATTATATTTAAATATACAAAAACATATATGGATACAATAACAAATGATGAAAAAAGAGAAAAGAGGTCATTAATTTGAAGAGTTGGGAGTAGTATACAGAAGGATTTAGAAGAGGAGAAATGTAATTAAAATAAAATCTCAAAAATCAACAAGAAAAAATTTTTTGATGGCATTGTTGTATTTGCTTTTAAAATAATGTTTTAAAGAATTATTTGGTCTTTATGGATAAGAAATATCTTGCAATAAGTTCAGACATAATTTGATTCTTTATGTTTTATGAGGACTAGACCTTGTGCCTAGACATATTTATAGCAAAACCAGAAATATTTCTCTCTGCAAATGTATTTGCATGAATACATAATAATGTATTTGTTCTCTTGACCTTCCAACACATATAAGGAAGCTCAAATTTACTCTATTCTGGCCTTATACCATAAGACAGAAAATAGAGCTAGAACTATTTTTTACTATCTTTTGATTTACTAAATCATAAACTCAGTAACAAGAAACATTTAAATGTCATCAAAATTATGAAAATGGTATAGTAAGAACATGCATATATACACATTCATGCATGAATGCACACACACACATTGTTAGTTTCCTAGAAATATTACCTTTCAGGGTTAATTTAATAAGGAGCTTTTGAACACAACTAGAATTAAAATACAGAGAATAACACATCCAATTCTTGGAGATACTTTTATTTTGTCTCACCTTAAATTGCAGATTTTTTGACCTTAAATTGCAGATTTTTTGTATTGTTCTGGTTACAGACCCTGATTATGGATTCTTTTAAAAAATGTATCTGTAGCAAATGTGCTATTTCCAGTTTTCAGTTTTTGTCTTGAAGCTTTAAAGTTGTAAGTTATTTTTTAGCAACAAAAAAATTGTGCATGTCTTATCAACCTGATTATCACTAGACAAGAAAAGTGTGCTTCATAGTGCTTTTCATTCTCTCTTTGATACTGTTCTTTTGAAAGACTTGTTGTAGTATTTGTTATTATTTAAATAGTGTACTTATTTTGAAAGAAAGAATAAACACATATCTTGACCCAAACTTTCAGCATATTCCATACCAAGAGTTAGACACTCTGGAAACATACAGTTTGAAGTTTCTTCTCAAATCCTCTATATACTAACTGTGTTACCTTGAGAAAGTAATTTAAGCCCTTTCTGATTCTGTTTAGAAGATAAAAATGTATATTTAAAAAGGCTTTTGAGACTCTTAAAACATAAATATTTTAGCTTTTCACTGTAGAATGTAAAATGTACAACACAATTGATGTAACTACTATTATACTTACTGTAGATTTGATTAAAAAATAACCCTGATCTTTTATTTGACAGATGTCTTTGGAAAAGACTAAAGCTTTGGATTTCATGTTTATATCATGTACTATTTAAATGTGCGTCCCCATAGGTTCTCTGGTGATTAGATTTTTAAACTTACAGATCAGTACAGTAGAAAATTATAACACTGAACTAAGAGTCCATTTCTGAATTAAGTGTTTAGGAGTAAAAGATGAATAAAACTGGATGCTGATACTTGAGGAGCCTTTTAGGACTCAGTAGTGAAGGCATTCATTTTATCTCTTTGTACTGTGGAAAAAGAAAAAATGTGATGATTATCACTCGAATTATGTTTACATTTTGACAAATGGCATCTAAAATTGTTCTTTATTTGTTAAAGTGTTAGGAAATGAAAAATATTCTCTCTTTTTCCTCTTCAATACTCTATCATATGTGCAGGCAGTGAACGTCAGGGAAACAAGGTACCCACCAACATTCTATTATAAGTTCCCCAAGTATTTCTATGATTTTATTGCTTTTTCACGTGACTTGACATTTTCATGTGAGTAAAATATAGTCCCACATTCAAGCTGTTCTCAGTCATGTCTATAAAGAAAAAGTCATTCAATAAACATAAAAAAATGTAAAGGAAATTACTAGAAGTCAATCTACTGCTGATATATATTTGAGTATTCATTTTTCCTTTGATTAAATCTACATGTAATCTTGCTTCTCTGGAATATGGTACTGTTGTTTTGCCAAAATATGCAGTTAGAGAGCAGTCACAGTAACAATGGGTGCTGTCTTAGAAGAATAAATTTTCCAAGGAATCAAAATCTTCACTGAAGTGTATGCTAACAGATCAGAACGTAAAGGTATTTGGTTGCAACCATGTTCTTGGTAAAATAAATCCAAAACCTCATAGCACAATATAAACTGTAGAAGCTTTGGGGGATTGTTCTAATCCCAGAGATCCATGCTATGAGCATGAAATTTTTTTGTGGTTCTTTCTGAGATAAGGAAGGGCATAGTATACTTATTGCTTTGGTTTTAAATACCTCTTATGTCCCAAGAATCCCAGGACAGCATAGGAGCTAAACATGCAAGCAAATTCTTCACCTTTCTGTTCCTTTCCTTCCCCATTTTTGATGTTAGTTAAAAATATCTTTTTCATAAGATCAAACACTTTAATTTTATATATAAATATGCATGCATACATATCTATGCTTATTATACAGCAAGTGTTAGCTGGGTTTATCAACAGTACTTTCTCCCTTTTGTGGGTTACCTGAAAATTCTACCTGGATTTATGATCATTTAAAGCTAGTTTTGATCATTGAATAGTTAGGAATTGAGTATTCACATTGCGATTAAATTACAGTAAATATTCTAAGAAAGTAAGAGAAAAGGAAATAACAAGGTACATGGACAGTACTCATGTATTGTGAAACTCTGGTGTAGAGTTATTTCAGAAAGCAAAGTACAGTGAGATTCTACATATTTTAGAAATAGTTCTGAAATGATAGCTTTATCTCCATTTTCTTATTTTTCCTTTAAATGTTATCACTTAACTTTAGGAAAGTTACATCATTGCATGCTGTTGTTCATTCTTTAAAAATCCATAGCTAGATACTACTTGTAAAAGACCATAAAAATTTTTGTTGTTATATTCACACAAGTGGATTTCTTTACTGCTTCTGAACCTATATAAAAACATCTTTCTTTTAAAATGCAGTATAAGAAGCCTAAATATTAGGAGTTTTGTACTATATGAAAGGCTGTATATTTTCTTTTCCTTAAGTTTTGGAAATTGGATTATTTTTGCTTCATTTGCCAATTTCAGTTTCCTATACTCTCCATAATTCATTAATTTTATCCATTGATTAATGCTTCATTTGAAAATGCTGACAAGAATTTGATGTATTAATATATTTTGCCTATCATCAGTATATTGAACATAGTTCATCTTTCTACTTGCTATTTCATGGTGAAATTGTTGTATATTTCAATATGGGTGTGCAGAACCATCTCTTTTCATTTCAAAGCATATACAAAAGATTTATTTTAAAAAATCTGCACAGAAATCTTACCAGATAAATCAATAAGTTATGTGACTCATCCTTAAAATTGTATTTCTACAATAAGAACAACTTTGGCATTCAAATTATTTTTTAAGATATTCCATGAAATTCAGTGAGACTATACCTATTGTAACTGTCAGCTTGACAAAATTTGGAAGTACCTTGGAGAGAGATCTCTGGGCATGTCTGAAAGGGATAGCTTTGGTTGCATTAATTGAAACTGCAAGACATACCCATTGTTGGTGGCATCATTTTTGGCAGGGTCCTGTACTGTATAAGATAGAGTAATAGAACTGAACAGCAATATGAATTCACTCTATTCACTCTTACTTATTCTAATTGTGGATGCAATGTGATTTGTTCAAACTCCTTCTGATTTGACTTACCAACATGGTGAGCTGTGCCTTGAAATCTAAGCTAAAAATCAACCATTTCACCCTTAAGTTGCTTTGGTCAGAGTGTTTTATGATAGGAGCTAAAAAGAGAATCTAAGCCAGGACCCCATTATAATTATAGTTTACAGCTGTACTTAAACTAATTCTCATCTCACTTTTTAGAAGGAAAATATGATAGCACGAAGTTTCATAGAAAAAATATTACCTCTCCTCTGGCTTTCTTGAACAAAGTATATACCTGGTATGCTGAAAAAAAATTAAAACTGTCTTTTGCCTATATTTAGAAAGATACATCTGACATATATTAAAATCCCACCAAAAAGCAAGTAATAATGTTAATATTTTCTCAATTCTATGTTGGTAGTACCATTCCCAATATACAGAACTTACTTACTGCGCATTTGAATTTTTATGTATTGGAAATGAGGAAGTGTGTCAGAGTTACTTTCCCATGGGAGATTTGCTCTCAGCTCATTTGAGCAGTGACCTGTTTAACCTGCCAGAAAGTGTTAGTATTTCTGTAGAATCTTTAAAATAGAGATCCAGAGTGAAAAGACAGCATCTGAGAATTAGACCTTTTACTCCACAGCAAATGGAAAATATGAGGGAGTCCATTTTCTTTCATAGAAAAGGGTTTTCACAACTTTTGCCCTTTATCAGATCTTAATAGGCAAACTTTATCTGTGAAATTACTTTTTTCAGTAAAAATTGTTCTATGCAAATTAGGCATCTCGAATCCTAGAATTCTGGCTGGCAGCAGATTAAAAGTCTGTGAACATCTCAAGCCAAGTATAAAATACTTCTCTTCAGATATGGGGACTGATTTGAGTTCTTGAGTGAATAAAGTAGTGACTATAGGAACGGTTGGTTTGAGTACATTTGTAAATTGAATTTTTATATTTGGCTCCATAAATAGATTTTTAAACAGCATTCTGATTTTTATTTTTTTGATTTTCAAGACAGGATTTTTCAATAACTATGGAGCGAGTTCTGGAATTAGCTCTGTAGACCAGGCTGGCTTCGAGCTTATTGAGATTCACATATCTCTGCCTCCTGAGTGCTGGAATTAAATGTGTGTGAAACCACTGCCTGGCTTGATATTTTTAATAAAAAGAAGAAAAGGGGACTATGAGTGGGATAATGAATAATTGTTCTTTTGATACGCCTTTTAATTATTTTATCATTTTTACTTCCACAATAGTGTAATAGATCAACAGAGCATGATATCATCAGGAACAAGTATGGTACATTTATGACAGCAATACAAACTTTCATTCAAAATGCATTCCCTTGCTTAATAATACTATTTCTGTGGTCTTTGTAACTTCATCTGGAGAAGCCAGACTGTGTAACCATTTTTACTCTTTGAGAGCCTTTCACCCAGCTCCCAAATAAATACATTGAGACTTATTCTTACTGATGAATGCCAAGCCTTAGCTTGGCTTGTTTCTAGCCAGTTTTTCTAACTTAAACTATCATATATCTCTTTAACTATTTATGCCTCTGGAATTTTCTTAACCGTTCTTTGTCCTATATATCCCTCTTTCTTTCTTCCTCCATGGCTGGCTGTGTAGCAAGGTGGCAGGACCCTGGTATCCTTCTTTCCTTCTACTTTTCTCACTCCTCCTCTCTCTATTCTCAAGCTTAGAGTTCTAATCCTATTTATTCCCTCTACCTGGAAGTCCTGCCTATCCCTTTCATTTTTAGTTAGTGACTGATCACCATTTTATTAAACAAATCAGGTATTTTAGACAGGCAAAGTTACACATCTTTACAGAGCTAAAAAAGGTAACATAAAATATTGAAGCGCATATTTTCATAATGAAACAAATATTCCACAGCATAAATGAATGCAACACACCATAAATATTCTACAACATTTCACCTTTTCTGTCTAAGTAAAATTGAAATGTTCTAACTGTATACAACAAGACAGTTATCATGAAATACATTTACAATATTCAGTTCATCTTTATTTTGCAAATTCAGAGAAAATACTGCATTATCTATCTTATCTTAGTGATCTCAAATGTTTATAGCTAATTTTATTTCTATCCTAACTAAGGAAAACTATAAGACTAAATATTTAGTTTTTAACTCTATCAAAAACCCCAGAAGGATGCAATATTACCTAACAACACAGATATCTGGCTGTCTGTACAGTCACTCAAAGTTCCTCTGCGAAGTTGGACCTAGAATTTCTGTTATCTTTTTAGTGAAGCAGGAAATTTGAAGGACTCTCTTCCCTTGTATTGGTAAAGTCCAGCAGTTGCTTTTCTTTGTGTCCTGCAGAATATCTGGCAGATTCTTCTGTGAAGCAGGAATCTCAAAGGATTGTCTTGCCTTGTCTAGGCAAATTTCAATAGTTTTTTTTCCTGTATATAACTTGTCCAGACTGTATAGCATAGTGTTAGCTATCAAGGCAAAAGTAGTTTCTTGCCCAAATTCCCAGTCTTCCTACATTGAAAGCAAAATTGTTTCAACACCCATCATCCTTTTATGAAGTAAATTGGTAGTGCCAGGAGCAGACATGTGTTTTTGTCATGAAAAATCTTGGGTTATTAAACATCTTAAATGCCATATTCTTAGGTTTTGAAATGTTTGAGGATCATCTATCTGTCTAAAACATACCATTTTAACTTTGAAAATATGTCTAATGTGACCATTAGTGTCATTAGTATAGACTAACTAGAAACCTTATATCTTAATTATCACATTTTTAAATTGACTGCATAGGCACTAAATCTCAAACTAGTGTGGAAAAATACATCCACTGTAACAAAAATAACTTTAAATTTGTATCAATATACCAAAATCCATACCAATGAAAAATATCTGAGATAAATTGTCTGCTAAGCTATGCAGCTAGGACCTTCAACATGGCTTTGGTGCCTGACTCCTCCCACTTTTTCTATCCAAGAAAGCCAAGCCTAAATCCTGTAGGCACAGTTTGAAGTAGGTGCCAAGAGCTGCCTTAAATTGGCCAGATCAGGTCTGACAGTGTTCTACACTGTGATAGGTGTTTGTTTACTTAGTTTTTAATTTTTATCTAGGAAGAAAAATACTGTTTAAGTGCTCTGTTGTATGGTAGATTTTTTAAAGAAACAATCAATCTATCTATCTATCTATCTATCTATCTATCTCTAATATATATGTATATATATATATTCAGCTTTCTCAGGGTCTACATGGAAATACAGGTCAACACTGGAATGCACAATTGTATTATGATTTTTTTTAACTCTTAGGGAGTCTACTATCCAGCTGCTAAATATATACATGGAAACTTTTTCTTACTTATGAATGCCTGGCCTTAGCTTGGCTTCTTTCTAGCCAGCTTTTCCAACATAAATTATCCCATTTCTCTTTAACTATGTTTTACCACTGGGTAATTGGGGAGGGGTCAAGATAGGGTTTCTCTGTAGCTTTGGAGCCTGTCCTGGAACTAGCTCTTGTAGACCAGGCTGGCTTCGAACTTGCAGAGATCCACCTGCCTCTGCCTTCCCAGTACTGGGATTAAAGGCGTGTGCCACCACCAGCCAGCCCTTGCCTCTGGGTTTTTATCTTTCTTTATTTTCTATATATTGCTTCCCTTCTTACACCATGGCTGGCTGTGTGACAGTGTGGCAGGACCCTGACATTCTCCTCTTTTTTTCCTTTCCTCAGTCCTCCTTCTCCTTCCTTGAGCATAGATTTATTCTTTTTTTTATTCTCTCTGCCTGGCATCCACATCAGTCCTTCTCCTGCTTAGCTATTGCCTGTTCAGGTCTTTATTAGATCAACCAAATGTCTTAGACAGGTTTTACAAAAGGTTTTTAAAAAAGTAACACAGTTTTACAGAGTTAAATGCAACATAAAATGAAGCAACATATCTTTGCATTATTAAACAAATAACCCACAGCATAAACCAATGTAACACATTAAATATTCTACAACAAGAGTGTCTTTTGTCATTCTCCATCTCTTCTTGGTTAGTTAATATTCTTTTCTCAAATGTCTCAACTTAAAGGATACTCTTTCCAGGACCTCCCCCACTATGCTTCTGTGTCTTTCTATGATTTTCATATAATCTTTAAATTGCCAAATATATCATATATCACCTCATATTGTAATTACCTTGTTCATGTTCCTGGTAATGGCAATTTGTCTCTACTATAAAAATAATACCTGACATTTATGAAATATATGTTATGGGCAAGGCACTAATTGTACAAACTTTGAATATTTTGTAATATTTATACCTTATAGCAATGGTAACTCATAAATCCATTTCACAGATGACTCAACTGAGGCCAATAGATGTTTAAATATGCATACTAAAGCTAAATAACTGTTGATAAATAGAAAAATTGAATCTGCCTCTGGAGTACAGGCTATTTGCCATTATTTTATACTGCCTCTTTTATGTTATGTTTGTGTGTTCTTGCTTCACTTGCATTTATAGAGACTTAAACAGTGCTAGTAAATAAAAGGTACACAATAACATATTTGTAGAATGAACTGATGAATTTATTTTTATTAAGAAAATCATAAAATACTATGAATATCCTCTGATTCTATTGCAAACTAACAGGAAAAAACTGGCATTGATTGAAAACTTCATGAACTAAAATTGTATTCATCTAATTATTGGATTATGACACCAGTACATGTACCAGCCCAATTAAATCTACAAAGGAATACTATCTACTAGAAATATTTTTTATGTTTTGTTTTTCTAATTTAAAAAAGAACAATTTCAGGCAGTGGAGACAACACACATACAGCACAGTGTTTAGACAGAGCAAGTCTAGATCAGATGTCTTAGCATTAGTAAGAGAATACAGAACTAGAAGACTAATTGAGAGCGTTCCAGATGATGTTTTCTTTGAGGGATGATGAGGTGAATTCCCTTGAAATTAGAGTATAAAAAAAACACAAAAGCAAATAATTACATAAGTTCTAAACTACCATTTTCTAACAGTTTTCAAATTCATCTGACAAAAGTCTATTTTTAGGTAGACTTAGTCAATGGCAACACACATATACACACATTTGTACATATGCACATACATTTGTGTAAAATGAATATATTATGCTTGTGAAGATATAGTCTCAGAATACATCATAGTTAAATATTGAGCTTGGCATTTCTTTAAGGCTTGAAAAAACTGATTGATACATGAATACTAGTTATGCTAGTTCTGCATGACTAATTTTGAATTCTAATAAGACGTTGTATTGCATGGAATCTTGTGCAGTCTGCGGGTGCCCCAGAGAGACAAGATTATGAAGCAGACTATGTCATTGGATGGCATCTAAAAGAAAGATCAGAAATATCAGGAGATTTCTTCACGTAGAAATTGCCTTTAAACAAAGATATCAGTAATTTTGTTATATTAACATGATTTAATTTATGATCTTACCAGCTATTGCTCTGAAATCATTATGCATGCTAACAAAAATATAGGAATGATCAGATAGGGTAAGTTCCAACTTCTGTGACAGTATTTTAATTTTAGGAAAGCAGCAGAGTTATCCAAGGTATATATGCTTTATAAAAGATTGTGCTCAATTACTCCTAAAACTTAGACAGAGGTAACTAATTATAGAAAGAAAGAATAGAATAAATTCTTTCATAAGGAAGTATTGTTTAAAGGTTTGTGATCATGTTTCCCTGTTTTTGTTAGATATTCTAACTCAACAACATTGTTATATTTTGAAATCACTCTTATAAAAATCAATACAGATGATTCATGATGTTGAGTCATAAGTCAAGGCATAACAATGTCTGCTTTTCTTCTGGACCCTATTTAAATAAAAAGATGTAGGTATTCAATTATCAATGGTGTAACTTGATACAATTACTATTAAGCTAACTTTTGTAAACTGCAGAGTGCAGATACATCAAAAGTAAAACATATATGCATATGTGGGATCAGTCAGTGATTTGCGAATTTGTTTCAAAAATTTCCAAATCCATTCTTCAATGATACCTGAAAAACTGTCATTAAAAAACGGGATTTTATTCTACTGCATGGACTGACTTTGTGGGAGCCTGGTTTGTTTGGATGCTCACCTTTAAAGACCTGTATGGAGGAGGGCAGACTTTGGTTGTCCCATGGGGCAGGGAACCCTGACTGCTCTTAAGACTAGAGAGGGAGAGGGAGGTGGGGAGGGGGAGGGAAAAGGGAGGGGGGGAAGAGGTGGAAATTTTTAATAAATAAATTAATTAATTTTAAAAAAAGAAAAAAATGTCACTCAAGTGACCAACGCTATTCTCATTGTTTTACTTTCATTATTTTAATGAGTTTGAGTAACTAAACATGCAGTTGTTTCCTTTCTATATATTAATGAAAACTATGTCAGATACTCAGTATGGATTTAGGTACTTTTAAAATTGTTAAAAGCAGATAAACTAATGAGTATGAGTGGTATGTAAAAGACAAATTAATTCTTGCTTAGTTCTATCTATCTCATGTACTTTGGGAGTTTATACTTGCTAATAATATAGTATAAAACTGAAAATTACATAATTTCCTTCTGCAGCTTTATGATTCTCTTGGGTGTATGACTAAACCTTACTTTTAGCTTTATGTATGACTCGGAATTTGTATACATAGCAGATACATATGTTTAATTTGCTAACACTAATGGTAAATATTAATATCAACAATAACTACAATGTAAACCATAGAATAATACTTTCTTTTCCATTATATCACAAATTGAAAGCTAAAATAAGAATTATACTTAATCCATAAGCACTTTAACCCAATCCCTGGCAAACTGAAATTTCACATCAGGGCTACCAGTGATGTTTAGATGCCAGTCAGGTTAACTACCAGTAAGTCAATGTGCAGAATGTCAAAACAACCCATTTAATATTGCCAAGGAAACAGGAGAAACAGCCATTTAAAAGCTTCTAAAATATTCTGCTATATCCCTTTATAACACTTCAATAGTGTTTGGTTGTTATGGTACTTTCAATTCTGCCACAAATGGACATAATATGTATGTGAAAAGGAATGTGTTCTGATACATAGAAGAAAACATAACAATAATCATATTTGAATACAGATAACCAGAAATCCACTAGGTAGAATTCACCAAAGGAGTGGAAAATATTTTATTTTATTCTACAGGACGACATCCTGGTGTCTTATTGACAACTTTTAGATGTATAAATATGGAAAGAAGTTTTTTAATTTAGTGTAAACTGACTGAACAGCTTTGTGGATAATGAAAACTTACATGTTAAATGAAAGACAGTCTCAGTGGAAAACTTCAGAGAATATAATAGGTCTGCGCTAACTAGGACAATTCTAAAAGAAAAGATAAATCAATAAATCAGTTAGACATTGTCACTTTATAAACAACGTACAAGAGAGAGAAATTTACCTGACTTTTAAGTGCAAAATTTATATTAGCTAATTTTTTAGAAAAATCAAAGATGTAATAAAATTATTATGCCTGGACAACCTTGATAAGTAAATTGGTGATTTAATTGGTAGTTAGATTGTTAATTAAAACACACAAATTAGGAGGTTTTCATAAACCAATATTTGACACTGGTTCTTTCATAATTTATTATATAATTATTAGATCTGAAGAGTCAGAGTTGTCTTAAATTGGTCTTATAACCTATCATGAACATAAGTCTCAGATGATATTAATTCTAGTGTACAAGTGATGTTTACTTGGTTATGTTCCAGCTTTAATGTGGTACTCAACTTCTTAGGGTAAATAACAACTAGATGGAAAAAATAGATTCAGTAATTCAAAACATCCAGATAAAAGCAGAACAAAACTTATTGAATTAAAAGAATATATTACAAAATGAAAACAAGGTAAAATTCCACTATGACTAGCAGATTAAATTTTCTTTATCTCTGGGATGTTTATTTTGATTAGATCCCAAATATATATAAGAACCATAATTGATATTGATTTGCTTTTATAATAGTACATACAGTAACTAGTTAATTTTAAGTATATGAGCTGATTGTGCAAAGCAAATGATCTTAAAATAGAGTAGTATTATAAACATTAACATAGCACATTGTCTTTCTAGGGCTCATTTTGTTGAGTAGAATCCTATGACTACTTCTTTCTTCAAACAAAAGAAATTAATGGCTTATAGAGAAAATGAAATGGAAAGTACATAAGGGAAGAGGAATAATTATTCCTCAGTTATGGTGGTATCTGTCTTCTCCAAGAAGACTTCCTTCTCATATCATACCAGATGGACACCTTGTATCAACTGGAAGTTTCCCCAATTCCTACAACAATAATAAAATCAGGTTAAAGAAGAGGCCAGTAAGGTATGTGGGAGGAACAAGAAAGAAGGCAGAGGGTATGTGGGTTATTTTTTACTTTTAAAAAAGATCATTAAAATATTGATATGTTAAAAAGAACATCATCTATAGTTTTGAGATTCATTCACTACTATAATACATATTATCATTCCTTTTAAAGCTTTGAAAATGTGTTAGGTAGTTTTATGTGAAGTTAATGTAAGTTGGGGTTAACTGAAAGGAGGGAATCTCAATTGAAAAAAATGTGCCCATAAGTTCAGGCTGTAGAGAATTTTCTAAATCACTGATTGATAGAGGATAACCTAGTTAATTGTCAGTGGTACCATCCTTGGACTGATAGTTCTGGGTTCAACAACAACAACAACAACAACAAAAAACAGGCTGATCAAGTTGTGGGGGTGCAAACCAGTAAGCAGCTTCTGCCTCCAGATTCCAACCCTGTTGTGGTTCCTGTCCTGACTTTCTTCTATAATGAATGGTGATTTGGAAGTATAAGCCAAATATACCCTTTCATCCCCAATGTGCTTTTGGTCATAGTGTTTCATCACAATAATAGTAACACTAAGACAGAAAACAGTATTTGTTAATACTTTGTTATAATTCAATGATGTCTTTTAATAAGAATAGTAAGCAATTCCTTTTTACTGTATACTTGCTTTATATAGTTTAACCAAAACAAAATGAAATCCTAATCGTATACCCAAAGTTTTTTTTGAAGCAGTGCTGGATCTCCAAGGATAAAAATAATCTTGTGTCCTTATTATTAACTCAGAAACAAATCAACCACCAATAATGAAACGGAATTAGAAAATTAAAGTTGGCTGGAAATGATTTTCAATTTTTCTTGAGAAATCTCAGGGAAGCATTCTCTTTTCTCTCCCATCTTTGTCCTCTTCAGTTCTTTCTCCATTCTGGAGATAATGAGATTTTTCTTAAATATCCATCTTACCAAGTAGATAAAACATACCCTGACCATCATGGACATGCATGAATTCCTTAGAAGTTTCTGTCTCCAGCCTCAGAGCCTTCCCCAAAATGCTCTTTTTATCTGAATTCCTCCATGCTTGATATTAGCACAGTTTAAATGCATGTCTAAGAGTCACATTGTTGCTAAAAACCAATAATTATTTAACATGCATATCTTTATGTTACTTCTCCATTTTATAGTATTATTTATCATTCTCAGGCTTCAAAATCATTATTTCTAATGAATGTGTGGTATTTACTTGAACAGATGGCATCATAGGTTAGCAAGCATTTTTTGTCTGTATCTTTCAGTTTTTTATTGTTATAAATTTTATTATATTTGTAATTATAAATCAAATATACTGTATCTAGGTTGTAATCCAAAGCATTATGTCCAAGAGCAAAACTTTCAGAATCACAGCAACAAAATGTTTTATTAATTGTAGTACTTCTTTTAAAATCACTTTCTCAAAGTATTTGACAAAATTTGTTCACACTGACATTGTAAAAGGAAGCCTGTTTACACACAACTTTGCTGACATTAAGCATTTTCATATATTTTTCTTATATGTATTTATTTTTCATGTATATATATTCATATGCATTTTAATTAATTGCAAGCTTGGTAAAAGTGTAATAGTATTTCATGATTTTTCTCACTTTTTTGCCACAAGCACCTCAAACACTTCCCATTGATGGCTTTACAAAACTTATGTAAACTGCCATCCTATTTATTTTTTAATCTGCAGAATATATCTCTAGTTCATATTTACTAGGGACTTTTCCTATTTGTGACTAAATGGGCTTAATCCACACACAGTTTCGTGGACATCCACATACATAGACAGCAGTACTGTATTTAGTAATGCTGATTTGCACTAATGTAAGCAGACACTAAATTGAAAAAAAATATTTTACATTTTGTAAGCAAAAGCATTGATACTAAGCATGTGCTTGAAAAAAAAAACACTTGGAACATTTGAGCTGAAATTTTCAGTAGGGAAACACCATCTAGGTAAAAAAGAGGCCCTTTGGAATAATTTAATCTTGATGATTGCATTCTCAAAAGGAATCTGGGGAATGAATGTTTGTGAGTGACTAGAAAGGGAAGAAGAAAAAATAAAAAGAGAAGTGAATAATTGAACTATAGTCTTAACTGTTGCCAAAATCAAATCAGTGACTTAGCTAGAGGCTGAGCTGTTCATTTTATTCAAATTATGTCACAGGTCTCTGAGCTCTTTTTATATGTGTCATTGTCCTTTGCTATTAAAATTCATCACTTAGTATTTATTCAGCTTTTACAATTGACTGCTTAGTTTAGACTCTCTCCCTTCCTGAGTTAGCTGTGTGTCAGTGGCACATACTACAAAAATAGAGAGATAGAAAACAGCAGGGTAAAGGACTTTTAAGACACTTAATTGAATGTTTGACATGTATTCTAGGCATGTGACAGGTAATAATTAAGTCTGCTTAATTAGTTTTTGAATATTGGGATGAGAAATAGTAGCAAAATTGAATAGTACTAATGAAAGACTGAATTACTATAATCAAAACATTCCTTTCTTTACACCAGGTAAAAGACTTTCACATAATAAGTGTACTGCCTTTCTTTATAATAAGAGAAATAAAAGTTGAATTGCCACAGTGATTAAAACCAAAGTTCTAGCCTAATTCTTATAATTAAAAGTATTCTGTAATGTTACCAAGGAACTTAAGAAATTAGGGTTGAAGTTCTCACATGAATGAAAGATTGCTTAGTATGGCAAATACTATAGCAGATACAGTGCTGTGGAAATTTAATAATTTGACATATGGGGTTGACACTGTATATATGAGGTAAAAGAATAATATTTCTAAAAATTAATCCATACACAAACTATTATACATTACTTCTCCTTTTTGAAACTACCAATTGTTCATATTAAGACAAACACACCCCAATTTATTTATTGTCTCTTAAATACAGCCTTATTAAATCAAGCTCCTTGAATTCCACTAAATTAGATTATATAAATTTAATGTGACTGCATCTGATATACGCTGATCTGTGCATCTCTGATTCTATTGCCAATGTACTGTGTTGAGTTCATGTATGTTCAATGGAATTTCACAGCAATTAGAATGAACCAACAACTCCAATAAATTTCCCATTGTTTCGTTTCTTTATCAGTTGCTCAGTTGTGTGTGTAGTTTCCCTCTCCAAAGCCAAACAGCTGGGGCTTCCTTCACTATTTAGAAGTAGTAACCGCCAAACTTCAGTTTTCAAAATTGCAAAATAGACAGAATTCTCAAGGGGGGCTTTGTCCCAGAGCATGTGGAATATGAAAGGAAAAGCAGATGGAGTTCAGAAGAAAGACAGCTTGGTGATGATGGCTTTAATTATTAACTGAAAATCAAGTGAGACTCATTGAAAGGAGGAAATATTTGGGAAGCTATTAGAGGGTCACCAAGAGAGGAAAGTTTCTGTGCACTAGCCTAGCCTTGCTTATACATAAGCCATCAGCAAGGACCATAATGCTATAAGTACCCAGAAGTCCAAGGACAATAGATGTGTGGACCATTCTGATTAGTGATGGCAGGAGACACAGATGGCTGGTTAACCCGTTAGGTGATCAGAAAGGACAGCCACCAGGGAATACATGGCCTCTTCATGCAGCAGGACCCCAGACAGGTGGCAGACAGCTTGAGCTGGGTTCTTTGTGTTTGATTTCTGACCTTATTTAGAATGACAGTTTTAAGGTGCCTTATTAGGCTCTTATTTAAGCTTTTGTTGTTATTGTTGTCTTGTGCCTCTTTTAGCCCAATATTGGTAACTGGGAATACTATATCAGGAAGCATATTTTCACCTTGGTCTTTTTACTTATTTTTGATTTTTAAAATTCATTTATTTTTATTTAAAATTTTTCATCTAATATATTTTGATCATATTCCCTACCCCATCTCGTCCCTGGTATTACCCTCCTCCAGACCCATCCAACTTCTTGTTTTCACCTTTCTTTCCCTCTCTGTCTCTCTCTCTCTGTGTCTCTCTCTGTGTGTCTCTCTCTGTCTCTCTCTCTCTCTTTCTTTCTCTCTCTCTTAAAGACTATATAAAATAAAATGAACTTTTAAAAAGGCAGAAGTACAAAAAAGTGCACACACACACATACACACACACACACACAAACCATTGCCTCCCAAAACAATGGAGTCTATTTTGTGTTGACCAACTACTTCTGTGCATGGAGTCTTTTCCTGAGTATGATTGATTTATCTGATGACACTCTATTGAAAAAAAAACTGATTTTCCCTTTCCCAGCAGGTATTAATTGAAAACAGCTTCTTGGTTAGAGGTGAGACTTTGTATCTTCTTCCCCTTGTCAGTGTTGATTTTGTCTGCTT
Organism: Myodes glareolus; assembly: GCF_982192425.1. Taxonomy (NCBI): domain Eukaryota; kingdom Metazoa; phylum Chordata; class Mammalia; order Rodentia; family Cricetidae; genus Myodes; species Myodes glareolus. The sequence goes on from NC_142053.1 coordinate 57,587,064, forward strand.
TGAACTTGTACAGGTCTTACGTATGCTGTCACAGTCTCTATGCATTCATATTTATAAGTCGTGTTGTTTCTGAAAGGTGTTGTTTCCTTGACCTCATATACCACCTTTGGCTCTTACAATCTTTCTCCCACCTATTCTTCATAGGTCCCTGAGCCTTTTTGGGGAGGGTTTGATAATGACATCCTATCTAGGGCTGAATGTTCCAAGCCTTTTCCCCCCTGCACATTATCCAACTGTGGGTCTTTGTGCTAATTTCTATCTACTGCAAGAAAAAGCTTCTTTGATGAGGGTCGAGTGGTGCTCTACTCTAAGAATATAGAAATATGCTATTAGGAGTCATTTTATTGTTATGTTCCTTTAGCAAAATAATTGTAGAAGGTTTTCTTCCAGGGCCTATTACCTCTCCAGTTCCAGGTTCTTGGTCAGGTTAGCAGTATCAGGTATCAGATCCATTTCATGGGACTAGTATCAAATCCAACCAAAAAGTGCCTGGCAAATCTCTTAACATTTGTTCCTTTATTTTACCAATATATCTTGGAGGCAAGTTTCAAGTGGAAGTCACAGGACTTACAACCATGTGGCACTGATGATTACTTTTCTTCTTCAGTAGCATGTAAAGTACTTTCCAACACCTTGAACACTGTTAAACAAAGTTCAAGCTTCTGGTTCAGCACTAGTTTGAGTTATCCACGTCCGAGGGCATACACGTTGTTTTCAGCAATAAAGTCTTACCATTAGTATAGGGAAAGTAAGCCTGTATCCTTAGCAATGACCTATATTGTATAGGGGACTCTATGAAACCTTGCACTGAAGGTTTTATTTCATGGAATAAGATGTCTAATTGGGTCATTGTCTCCCCAGTTAAATGGTGATTCCATTTAAGTACCTCACATACATGTATAAAGTTTAGAAGGATCCTAAGGTAGTAGGTTCCATATGGCTTTTCAAAAGGTCTTTACTATGAGTTGAAATTCCCTATATTGTCTCTCTTACCCTGCTTTTAATTGTCCTCTCCATTAAATCCTTTTATTCTAGCTTCCCTCTGTTAACACTATACTCTATTTTGTCCTCCTTGGAAAATGCTCTCATCCACATTCCCACCCCCACCCCAGTCACATACTACTCACCTAACCATTATGGCAATTGGGATTGAAAGAATATATATTGGTAAATGAGAATAATCTTTACATAAACATATTCTCATTTTTTTTGATATTTCAGGCACTACGTTTCTCGAGGCACTCAGAACTGTGGTCGTTCTCTAAAACAATGCAAAGGAAATTTTCTTTTGGTGATTCCTCCCTGGCAATCTTTCTTCAGATACACTGGCTGCTCATACAGAAATCCCATCCAAGTTCTTTTCATACGTAGCAGCATACGAGCTTGTTTCTGTAAATGTGTGAAACTGAAGGGCAGCTGTGTCAAAAGCAGATGTAATGGTGGGTGGATTTGGTAGGTGAAAACACCTGTTGTAGCATATGTTATATATTCTTTGAAATACATTAAAAGCTATAGGGAATATTATCCATCAAAGGCCAGCATTGGAAAGGTGATGTGAAAGATAAGTAGATAACCTATGCATTGCTCCAGGCATTTTTGGATTTGTGGTTAATCCATTTGCTCTGGCTGCTCAGTTTTGCATTTAAGCAAAAAAAAAAACCCCACAATTTTAAATGCTTTAAAATAAAACAGGGTTTGTTTTTGTTCTGCAGTTGTAAGAAACCAGATTTCCAATCTGAACTTGCTATTCATATCAAATGCTTTTGACACAATATTTAACTGGTTCAGAAAAATGTGTTGTAACCTTTGCTCTCCTTATAGTAGAGGAAAAGGTAGAAGGTGCTTGAGAGAGATGTCTTAGATTATAACAAAACAGGGTCAATTTCAGGCCAGGAATTTCATGAGGCTATTCTAAGATTCTTGTTCTTCTTGGATCAGAAAAATGTTAAGAAGTACCTCCAGGAAATAAGGGGGGAGCATAGTTGAACATGTGTTGCCTAGTTTCCCTCTCTGCTGCTGTATGCAGGTAAAATAGGTTTCACCTTAGTTCCTAGCACACAAATACCTTGAAAAATGCTGGATCAAACAGAATAGAAGCAGTTTCTTTGCTACAAATCTTCCCAGAAACTTTTAACTGCTTACATATATTCTGAAATGAAAATTTCAAGTGCAGTTCTTGCTAAAAGTCTTATATTATATTGAAGCCTCCTTTTTATTACAGAGCATTTCAGGTGTTAGTTGAGATAAGAGACATAGTTTCTCAGCTATGAGATGGAACTAAGAGCTGTCAGGCACAATTTTATGAAGATAAGGATACTGCCATAGATTTAATTTAATCTTTCTTCTTTAATATTTTATTTATTTTGTATTGTGTTATGAGTTTTTGTCTGAATATGTACGTGTGTACCACATGCATGCCTAGGACCAATAGAAATCAAAATTCGTCGGGACTGAAATTACAGATGGTTGTGAGTCATCATGTAAAAGCTGGGAGAATGAACCCCAGGTCTTCTACAAGAGCAGCAATTTCTCTTAACTTCTAAATAATCTTTTAACCCCTTAGTTTCTAACACAATATGTTCTAATGTGTTTTGTTGTGGGCTCTGATTGTGTTGATATTTTTATGTGTTGGGTAAGAATAGGCCCTGGTTCAACAAAATTTAAGTAGAGTTACCTTTAAAAGAACTTCTTGAAGTGATTTTTAAAGAAAACTCTTTTTGGGATGGGTCCTATACAAATTATATGCCTCTACATGAATTTGCCCATATCATCTCATCCAAGCTGCTATAGATAATGAAAATTATAGAAGACATGCTGAACATTATTTATCAGGTACTGTACTTGTAATAAGAATTCTGGGAGAATGTTAGATGCCGTTACCAGCATCTTAAGATGTGTATTTGGTTACACATCTTTTCGATTTGAGATCTTTCTATTCCTACTCTTATAGAAGTTTCGTTCTTCAACTGTTTGTGTTTCTATTTATGTGGATAACTGCTGCTTCCTTTAAATAGAATCATATACTTAAAGTAGATATAGTAAGTTCTTTTTAACTGGAAAGAGAAAAATTGTAATTGGTTGTTTTACTCTTTTGACCCTTTGCTATTTGAGGAGCCTGCCACCTAACTCCCAAATAAATATACATGGAGACTTATTGTTACTTATGAATATCCAGCCTTTGCTTGGCTTGTTTCTAGACAGCTTTTCTTAACTTAAATTACTCCATCTACCTTTTTGCCTCTGGGATTTTACTGTTCTTCTTTTTATATGCCTTTCCTTGTTTCTTACTCTGTGGCTTGCTGTGTAGCTGAGTGCTTTGCCCCTGGGGTCCTCCTTTCCTTCTCCTTTTCTGGCTCCTCTTTCTTCCTCCTATTTATTCTCTCTGCCTGATAGTCCTGTCCATCTCTCTCCTGCCTAGCTATTGCCCATTCAGCTCTTTATTAGACCAATCAGGTGTTTTAGACAGGCAAAGTGACACAGCTTCACAGAGTTGAGCAAATGCAGCATAAAAGAATACAGCACAGTTTTGCATCTTTAAGCAAATATTTCACAGCATAAGCAAATGTAGCACGTCTTATACTAATAGTCTACAGCAAACTGATACATTAACTGATACATTATTTTGAATGTTCTTGAAGGTAGTTGTAGCACAAAGTGTTCACAAACTTACTTGATTACTAAACACTTTTCTTTCAAAAGACCTTCTCTTTATTGCAGTGTTCTACCCCATGTGATTCGGGGAAGTACTTGTTTAAGGTAATTAATTTAACAGTGTTGTGAGTTTCCTACGGGCTACATGCTGAATATTGGATTTGAAGCACAATTTTAAAGGGTTATACTAGTTGCTTTATTATATGCTTATAAAATTAGGAATACTGAATAGTTTTATATACAATTAAATATGCATAAACGAAGCTTTGGTTCTCCATTTTAGTGTCTGTCTATGGAAAATAAATCAGGGCTTCCCTTAAAGGGTACAGAGTGATTGTGATTTGTACTCAGGGGCAGAACTACTCACATAGGGATATTATTCTCCAGACATAAGAAAAAAATAAAACTAAATATTATTATTTGAAATGATAAAATATATAACATTTTCTTTCAAACATCTGGAACATTATTGAAATGTAGGGAAGCACTGTGTTAAAATGTAGTAGAGTAACAGCAGATATTGATAAAAGCTAAACTCAGTCACTTGTTAGTTCTGTCACTTTGAATAAGATCCTTTACCTAAAACCTAATAATAGTCCCATCCAGTGGGGAAACCATTTTTTATCTAGTTTATTGGTTCAAATAATTGAAATGCTAAGCAAGGTAAGAAACACCATTCCTAAAGGTATTTCGACAGGCCAGACACTGCAGTAAGTGCTCTAAGAGCATTTCTTTATTTAATTTTGTAAACAGTTATTTTTTGTGGTGATTGCTACTCTTTTATTCCATTTGATAATGTGGAAATTTAGGTTCAAGAACACTAAAAAGTGTTGTGCTGAATAGAGAGATCAGGATACAAACCTTGAGTGTCTAAATCTAATGCCTGCATACTGTAAGCACCGAGCATTTAACCATTTTCTCCATAATGATCCCTCCGTCTCCTTCAACTAGTTATTGATAGAAAAATGTGCTGTTGATTCTACTTACATTGGAAAGAAAAAAATTAATGTGTGTAGCTGTGATTGGTGAATACATCTTTGGTTATTGATCAAGCTAGCCATCATTGAACAATGATTTCAGTGGGAGGAAAGAACATTAAAATATCAAAAAATGATGTAAAATGAATAACAATAACCCCACTACATGCTTCATATAAAGAGAGATGAAGTGGTATAAATTAAGAAGGAATAGTGAGGAAATGTCATCAGAGAAAAAGATTTTAACAATAAGGATGTAGATTTGTAGGAATCTGTCAGTTAATATATTAATCATAGTTAAGCAGAAATACCATATTCAAAGTATGTGTGGAAAAGATGTGCAAACTTCCTTATTTGGATAGAGGACAAATTTTAACTTAAAGTGTGTAAGAATAATAGGAATGGCTAGATAATGAACCAGAGATAAAATCCACTTTTTCACTCTCAATATTGGATTTAATATATTAAAGGTACTCTTTGGGTAACACTAACCTAATCAATTTACTTTTATAAATCATTCAGTACTGAAAAGACTATGAAGTTGGCACAATTGCTATTTTACCATTAAGAAAAGAAAGACACATGGGAGTTTAATAATTTCCTAGGATACTGAGAGATAAGGAATCACATTAATTAAGCTTCAGATTCTATGATCAGTAGTACTAATATGTAATGCTACCACATTGCAGGATAGTTTTATTTTATTTGTTACTTTTTTTTATAGATAGTTAAAATCATTTTTTTATTCTTTTATTATCAAATCAATGTACCTCTGCCTGACCCTGAAGGAGCTTTATCATCTTATATGGTTTGGGCATTTGTCCTTTCTTCAAAAATGGGCACCTTCCTGTAACAGTTAGAATAGAATGCTCCCCCACTTAGAATGCCCTTCCCCTGCCAATCCACAACTCTAGATTAAAATTGAAATCAATCTAGGTCAGGTGGTGTTGGCACATGCCTTTAATCTTGGTACTCGGGATGCAGAGGCAGGCAAATCTCTGATTTAAGGCCAACCTGGTCTACAAAAGCTAGTTCCAGTACAGCTAGAGCTGTTACACCGAGGTACCCTGTCTTGAGAGAAACATACAAAAATTAGATAAAAAATAAATTTAAAATGTAACTGCTGTTTCCAAGAAGCCATCTCTGAATTTTTTAATTTACTATTAATTCTAAATTATTACTTTTGCTCACAAAATTGTGTTTTCTAGTGAACGTTCTCGTTTGGTAAACTTACTCAGTAAGCAATATTGAGTCAATGTGTTACAAGACATGTTCATTACATAAATTGTCTACATAGAATGATATTGCTTGTATAAATTATCCATTTATTTAATGTTGTCCAGCATATAGAATTGCTAGTAAAATGAAAACAACAACAAAAACAATACTACAGGTTTCAATTGTCATTCATGTTTTTAAAAAGCAGATTCACTTCAAAAATTCCATCTTTTCTAATATAAAATGTCAGACGACTTTTGGTTTCTTAAAATACTGTAACCTCAGACTATTAATATTCTTCTTAACAGAAAGTATTCCTACCTTTCCATTTCTCTCCTGAAGAGGTAGCTGTTGCTGTGGCTCCTCTCCTGCCCCCCCTCTTTCTCTCTCTCCCTCTGCCTCTCTCTCTCTTTGTCCATCTCCTTCTTCTCCCTTTTCTCCTTACCTTACATAATCAACTAAATAAATTAAATAAACATCATAAATATCCAACTTACCTCTGCAAAGAAAATGTATCACTAATGTTGGAAAAGTTGAGACTCATTTTCTTGCTTGTGAAAATCAGATCATCAGTTCAAAAAACAACAGAACTCAGCTAGAAATAAAATTGTATTAATCATGCCTTTTTCAGCAATGATTTTAATTATACAGAGCCCTGCAGAGATTGTTTATTTCATAATTATTGAAAAATGGCAACTATCCCACATAATACCCTTTCCTTTTGAATATGGAAATGTACTTCCACAAGTGTAGATATTTGTTTGGCAACTAGACAATGGGGAAGATTTCCATTGGTACTTAGTGGAATGAAGTCAGTTGGTCCTCACTAATTCAGCCAAGGTTCACTCTGCTAATGGCAAAACATGTTTGTCCCTGTAGCTAAACAAATACTGGATTATTCATTTTTCCCTTTGGCAAAAGCCATTGTGAAATTGCTCACAGTTCTTGTTTATCATGAATTACTACTGGGGGACATCTTTTAATTGAAGGAAAATTATTCACAATAATACAGATACATTTAAACAGTTTAGAATGTGTGCTTACACATATTATCTCCAAGCATTCAGATGACTTTTGGTTGCTTCAAATACTGTTTTGGGTATAATCTGTCTTTTATGAGGTTCAACTAAGGGAACTAAAGTAAGTGACCTTGTGTCTAGGCTGGGGTCTGAGAGCACATGACTCTTTATTGAAACCTTAGAAAGACTGATCCTACTTTCCTCCCTTACAAATGCTTTTCTGAAGTTGGCAGGCAGTCTAGTTCTCTCCATGACTGTGCTAGATGTGAAGCATCTGGTTATGGACACTGTACAGGAAAGGGACAAGAGAGATGTTTGAGCTTCATCTGGACTTACAGACTTGTTAAAATAAAGTGCATAGCTTTTTTTTCTGTTCAATGGCCTTAGCTGATTAAATAAGATGCTGCTGAGAATGATGAACAAGGAGGGTTAAAATGAAGCAGGAATCTGAATACTTGAGTTCTCCTTCAGGGCTACAATCATGAGTTAAATGTACAAAAGCAATAACATTACTCTTCTCCCTCATAACATGCTGTAAATGTTGGTTAGAAGTGCAGGCCAAACCTATTTAGTAATATACTTGGCCACTTAGCCAAACAACATGGAAATGTGATATTTTGGACAAAGAAGATCACTAAATCAGAGAGTGTAGATGGCTCAATTATCTATTTCTATTGGACAGCATAAAATTTCAGAGATAATATTCTTGAAATGAAGGGATAGGTTCATCATTTTCATTCAGAAATTTCATTAAGGACAGCCCATTACTATGAGACAAGTGAATTAATCCCCCTAAAGCTTTTATTCAAGATAAAAGCAGAAATGTTGACTATAAACCTATAAATATTTTAAGACTGTGTTCAGTGCATAGGGAGCAAACAAACTGTTGTTGGCAGGCCTCTTGTTCATCCTGGCCGCCCAGAACCAAAATAAGCACACAGATACTGTATTAATTAAATCACTGCTTGACCCATTAGCCCTAACTTCTTATTGACTAACTCTTACATCTTAATTTAACCCATTTTAGTAATCTGTATATCACCACAAGGTCATGGCCTACCAGCAAAGTTTCAGCATGTCTATCTCTGGATGCAGATCCATGGAGTCTCCCTGACTCTGCTCTTCTTTCTCCCACCATTCAGTTCTGTCTTTCCATCTACCTAAATTCTTCCCTATCAACAGGCCAAGCAGTTTCTTTATTCATTAATGGTAATCACAGCACACAGAGGGGACTCCCACATCAGCAAACAAATGAACTGTAGAGTCTGGAGTCTTAAGAATAAGACTGCTAGGGTCAGGCTATCTTTAAGCTTCAAATCCCAGATGGTTCCTTAATTGGTATGTTAACTTCAATAATTATTTAACCTTGCTAATATTCAAATGTGTAGTCAGAAAAACAGAGGTGAAAGTACCTAGCCACAGAACAATTATGAATATGTATAAAAGAATATTTGGCACAAAAATATAATGCATATATTTCATATATTGAACAAATGCTTGAAAAACATTTACCATATATCTAGTCCTGTCCTTCTTTGTCAGGATAAAATGGTAAACCAAGACATAAAACAGTTATTGCCTTCACAGATCAAGTATTCTAGTAAGGAAGACAGACAACATACATACAGACAAGAACTGTCAGCTATAAGTGCTATGCAGAAACTAAAACAAAAAAAGATGAGGATAAATGGGAGGTGGTTGGGAAACACATGCTATTGAGCATAAGGTTCTTTAGGAAACCACTTGATCAGAAATTAGGAAGGTACAAAAGTAAAGTCATGAAAAGAAATAGATGAAACTACTTCAGGAAGGCAGGGCAAATGACAAATGTTTGAAATGAGGGAAGTATGCTTTAATAAAGAATTTGAGGGGTCCAAGAAAAAGATGAAAACAGAGAGGTAAGCAAGGCCAGATCATGTTGAGTTATGTGAAATAGCAACTATTACTGTTATTATTGTTAAGCTCCAGGGCTTTTGATTATTGAAGTAATATTTCATCTCATTTAGTTAATCTTTTTAAGATCACACAAAGCATAAATTCAGGACAATAATAATAATAATACCTATAATGGTTGACTTTATAATTTGACCATTCAAAGATTATTTTCACATAGATGCTCTTATTTTCTTCTTCCAACACTCTCTAAGTTAGATAATGACTAGTATCTTTCTTTATGAGAAGACAGGTACACAGAAGATTAAGCACCTGTGAATAGTCACATGGAAAGGTATATGGGAAATATACAAAATGACATCAGACTCTAGCTTTATTTCTGCTATGGCTCTCTGTCTTGTCTGGGTAACAAAAATGATCAATTAAAGAAGATGTAATTTAACAAAGAAATAGAGGTCAGTTGTACAGTTACAGATAGAATTTGGGATCTTAATTTCATTCCCCTAATATAATCAACACCTAAATTCACAGACCTCAGTTGCTACTGAAGAAATAATTATTTCTTCTTAGTAAGTGTGAATTTCATGAATAAAATTTAAGTACAAAACAGTATTTTTGAAGAGCCAATACAAATTCATATTTGATGTTGCTTCTCATATGATAAGATTCAGTGAGATGTGAGTGTTGCTTACTCTCACCCTCTGGTGTTTTCCATTAGTTCAAGGATAAAGTAGACTTAGGAGGGACAACATCTGAATTTGATTGAACAAACAGATAATCTCATTTAGGAAGAATGATACATTTCAAACAGAGAGATGCTGGATCTTGGCACCAAGCCATTCTATATATAAAATTTATTAAGATGTATCAGATGCTGACCAAGTCTATTGTGAAACAAAAGACACATCACCAGGCTGTTACTTTGTTTTTCACTTTAGTTATTTCAGAGGTTGCTCGCTGAGGCAAAAATGTCCGGTGATATATGTGTGTATCAAAACATCACAATGAATCCCTCAACTTTGTATAATTAATACAACAATTCAAAGTAAAACATTTGACAATTCAATAGTATACTGAATTTTAAATATAGCACAAATTAAAAACAAAAATATCCATGAACATCAACTAAGAGTTTGCTGTTTTATTTACCTCTTCTGCTGTTTGTTCCTATCATTTCAACAATAGCAAGTTTTGATGTGAATTTTAAGACCTCATGTAAGAGAATCTAATTTTCAGTCCTAGTCACATTAATACTCTGCTGATATTTACCAAGGATGCCCAATTAGTTATTGTGAACAACATTTCACTAAGGTAATAGGACTGTTTATATATTGGTTGTTTAATCTGGAACTGTTCACACACCACTTGCTTAACTGGGCAATAATATGTACATGATAAGTATTATAGAGTACAACATTATAAAATGCAGTTTTAGGTCTCTGATCCATTTGAACTTGAATTTTGTGCATGGTGATATATACAGATCTATTTTCATTCTTCTACATATTGAAATACAGTTATGTCAGCACTATTTGTTGAATACACTTTCTTTTTCCCATTTTATATTTTTTAAGTTCTTTGTCAAAAATCAGGTGTTTATAGGTGTGTGGACTGATATCTGGGTCTTCATTTTGATTCCAATGGTCCTTTTGTCTTTTTTATGCTGATACTAGGCTGATTCAGTACTGTGGCTCTGTAGTAGAGTTTGAAGTCAGGGATTGTGATGTCTTTGGAAGTTCCTTTAATGTACAGGATTGTTTTGGCTATCATGAGTTTCTTGCTTTTTTATATGAAGTTGAATACTGTTCTTTCTAGGTCTGTGAATGATTTTCCTGGGATTTTGAAGGGTGTTGCATTGAATCTGTAGATTGATTTTGGTAAGAATGCAATTTTTACTATGTAAATTCTACCTACCCAAGAGTAGGAGATCTTTCTATTTTCTATTGTCTACTTTAATTTCATCCTTCAAAGATTAAAAGTTCTTGTCATACAGCTCTTTCACTTGTTTGGTTTGAGTTGCTCCATGATATTTCATGTTATTTGTGGCTATTGTGAAGGGCAATGTATCCCTGATATCTTTCTCAGTCCATTTATCATTTGTATAAAGGAGAGCTACTGATTTTTTTGAGTTAATCTTGTATCCAGCTACATTAATGGAGGTTTTATGAATTGTTGGAATTCCTTGGTAGAAATTTTTGGCCACTCATAGAACAGAAAGTGATAAGTGCACTTGAACTCATTGGTACAGGGAAACACTTCCTAAATATAACCCTAGTAGCACAGAAACTGAGCACAAAAGTTAATAAATGGGGCCACCTGAAAGTGAAAAGTTTCTGTAAAGCAAAGGACACACTCAACATGGCAAAATGGCAGCCTACAAAAATTAGAAAAGATCTTAACCAGCCCTACATCTGACAGAGGGCTGATTTCAAAAATATATGAAGAACTCCAGAAACTGATCATCAAAAGAACAAATAATCAAAAAAACGGGGTACAGACCTAAACAGAGAACTCCAAATGAATGAATATAAAATGGCTGAAAGACAATTAAGGAAATGCTCAACACCCTTAGCCATCAGAAAAATACAAATCAAAACAACTCTGAGAATTCATCTTAACACCTGTCAGAATGACCAACATCAAAGACATTGATTACAGTTTATGATAGAGAGGATGTGGGGTAAAGAGAACACTCCTCCATTGCTGGTGGGGGTGCAAACTGGTACAGCCACTTTGGAAATCAGCATGGCAATTTCTCAGAAAATTAGAAAACTACCTACCTTAAGACCCAGCAGTACCACTTTTGGGTATATACCCTGAAGATGCTTAATCATACCAAAAGGGCATGTGTTCACCTATGTTCATAACAGCATTATTTGTCATAGCCATGACCTGGAAACAACATAAATGTCCATCAACAAAAGAGTGGATAAAATAATGAGGTACATTTTCATGGAATACTACACAGTGAAAAAAAATAAGGACATATTAAATATTACAGGAAGATAAATGGACCTAGAAAACATCATATTGAGTGAGGTAACCCAGACCTAGGAAAACAAATATCACATGTACTCACTCATAAGTGACTTTTAGTCATAAAACAAAGAAAAACTAGTCTAAAATTCACAATCCCCGAGTTCCTAGACAACAAAGAACACTCAAAGAGGGACATATATGGATCTAATCTATATGGGATGTAGAAAAAGACAAGATCTCCTTTGTCAGTTGGGAGTGTGAGCAATCATCGGGGAGGGTAGAAGGGGAGACATGAGAAAGAAAGGGGAGCAGAGAAAAATATATAGTCCAATAAAAACAGTAAAATATGAATAAATAAATAATATTAAGAGAAACTAAAAAAAATACAGTTTTAGTCCTCAAGACATTTGTTATTGAGATAGGGAAACCAGACAGCTATGAATAAAATTTTATTAATATACAAGAGATTTATGATGTATATCCTGTAATTTTGACCAAACTGTTAATCTTGTACACAAAATTTATTTTGGCTTTATTAAATTTCCTATTTCAAAACATCTCCATCTAAAAAATCCTGTATAAATAATAATAAAATAAGGACAATTACTACAATATAACACAAGTAAATTCTAAACGTTTTCTAGCATCCAAAATCAAATGTGTTGTTTCTCTTCTGAATCTTACCTGTAATACTGCAGCAGAGATGTAGACGTGAACTTTTGTAAGTGTAAAAATTTCACAAATTTGATACATTATTGTTGTCCAATGATATATGAAAGGATTCAAAATGCACTTATTTGACACAATAAGAAATCACAGCTAAACATCACTCAAATATAAATATGTCCTTGTATATATAGAGGGAAGGGGTATTTTTCATTGCTTTTCTTATTTGTAATTATACATTAAGTGAAAGCATTCTCATCACTTACTGCTTACCTTATGTTTCATTAATCTATAAAACACAGCTGTTATTTACATATTGGTTTTACTCCCTGTAACTTTGCTTCATCAATAGGGTCTTGTTGTCAAGTTCTGGAAGATAATCAAAATCAATGACAAAAGCCTTTTAAATTTATAGGTATATAAGTGTCTCACCAGTCAACAAAAATGCCTGCTGAAACTGAAAATCTTCTGTAAAGCAAAGGACACAGGCAAGAAGACAAAACGACAGTCTACAGAATGGGAAAAGATCTTCACTAACCCCAAATCACACAGAGGTCTGATCTCCAAAATATACAAAGAACTCAAGAAATTTGTCATCAAAAGAACAAATAATCCAGTAAAAAGTAGAGTACAGACCTAAATAGAGAATCCTCAACAGAGGAATCTAAAATGACTGAAAGACACTTAAGGAAAATTTCAAAATTCTTAGTCATCAGAGAAATGCAAATCAAAACAACTCTGAGATTCCATCTTACAGCTGTAAGAATGGCCAAGATCAAAACCACTGATGACAAATTATACTGGAGAGGTTGTGGGGTAAAGGGAACACTTCTGCACTGCTAGTGGAAATGCAAGCTTGTACAGCCCCTTTGGATGTCAGTGTGGTGATTTCTCAGAAAATTAGGAAACAACCTTCCTCAAGACCCAGCAATACCACTTTTGGGTATATATCGAAAGGGTGCTCAATCGTGCCACAAGGACATGTGCTCAGCTGTGTTCTTAGCAGCATTGTTTGTCATAACTAGAACTTGGAAATAACCTAAATGGCCCTTGACTGAAGAATGGATAAGAAAATTGTGGTACATTTACACAATGGAGTACTATACAGCAGAAAAAATAACAACATCTTAAGTTTTGCAGGAAAATGGATGAAGCTAGAAAACATCATTTTGAGTGAGGTAACCCAGACACAGAAAGACAATTGTCACATGTACTCAACCATAAGTGGTTTTTAAGCATAAAGCAAAGAAAACCAGCCTACAAATCAAAATTCCAGAAAACTTAGACAATAATGAGGACACTAAGACATACATAGATCTAATCTACATGTGAAGTAGAAAAAGACAAGATCTCCTGAGTAAATTGGGAACATGGGCACCTTGGGGGAGGGCTATAAGAGTGGGGAGAGGCAGGGAGAGGAGCAGATAAAAATGTAGAGCTCAATCAAACATCAATTTAAAAAAATGCCTGCATATTTATTGTGAAGGGAGTTTGGATTTTACCAAAGTTCTTTTTTACATTTAATGACATTATGATGCAGTTTCTGTTCTTGAGTCTACTGCATACTAGATTATTGTGGTGATTTCAATGAGGAGTTCTCCATAGACTTGTGTATTTAAATGCTTAGTCTCCAGTTGGCAGCATCATTTTGGAAAACAAGGACGTGTGGCCTTGTTATAATAAATGTGTCACTGGAGGCAAACTTTCAAATTTTTGAAATTTCAAAGTTTTTATATTGTTACATCATTCCAAGTGAGTTCTCTTTGGTGCCTGTTGTTCCAGCCACCATATCTACTGCACACTCTCTTCTCTGCACCATCATGAACTTTCACCCCCTGGAATCATGTACATAAATAAACCCTTCATTCTATAAGTTAGTTTCTCTTTGCCATGAAAATTTAACACAGCAATAGAAGATTCTTTAATAGAATGGTATTTATTGCTTTACATATGTCTAAATATCCATATATCTTTAGGATGAAAGTAACTTGATCATGTTGAATTATACTTTTTATGTGTTCTTTAACTTGGTTGGCAAGTATGTTATTTAAAAATTTGCATCTATGTTGATCAGAGAGATTGCCTATAATCAGTCTTTGTCTGGTTTTGGAATCAGGGAAATGCTGTTTTTATAAAAAAGAATTGGAAGCATTCCTTTCTTTTTAATTTTACTGAATAATTTAAGGATGATTTGTGTTAGTTTTTTGAAGATTTGGCAGAGTTCTACAGTGAATCCATCTGGCCCTGGCATTCTTTTAGCTGGAAGATTTTTGATTACTGATTCTAAGTTATTGTTATAAAACTATTTAAATTATTTGCTTTATTTTCATTTAACATTTATGGATTATATATGTTTCTATATAATACATATATCCATTTTAGATTTTCCAATTCAATGGACTACTAAATTTTATAATTTGTACTTTCAGTTCTTAGAAATTCTTTCATATCTACTGCAATGTCTCTGCTCTCTCTAAGTTTATTAATTTTGGTCTCTTAGTGGCTTAATGGTATACCTGAACAATACCACAAAGCAGTAGCTGCTTCTTGCACTCTATATGGCTACAAGTTAATAAAGAAGTATATCAACATCAATAACAACTACAGAAAGAGCTCATGCTCATGAAAACCAAAGGGCACACTACTAAATAATAATTGGGTCAAGGAAGAAATCAATAAGGAAAGTTAAATCTCCAAGAATTGAATGAAGATTATAAAAAACTTACTAAAATTTATGCAGAAAATGAAGACAGTCCTAAGAGAAAAGTTCATATCACTAAGTTCCTACATCAATAATTTTATTAGTGAGAGTTTTTATAAAGCTTTCAATTTAACTGGCTCAATTTTTTCATTTCAACTTTTATTTCAATTAGTCTATTCTTCAGAATTTCTATCTCTTCTTTAGTTCTCTTTTCATACCTTGAATTGTTTTTTATTCTATTTTATTATAATCCTTATTTTTGACATTTACTCATCTATTCTTTAAGTTCTTTGATCTTATGTATAATTGTTGTTTTGAAATAATTGACTTGTGTTTCATCTAAGTTGCTTCTCTTCTTGCCATTACTATGAGAATACTAAATTTTGGAGATGTATTACCTTGGTTATTCATGTTGTTTATGATTTTGAAATGGGACCTAGACAGCTAGAGTTGTGTCTTTGGTATAGATATCGTCACGTGGTTATCTGGACTTATCTTTATTGAGTAAGTGTTTCAGTCTCTGTCGGTATCAGAACGTTTTAGATTATGAATCACCTGAATGGTATTTGGAGTTCCAAATGCAGTGTCAAATGTGGGCCCAGCTCAGCCAGGGATTGGTGCAGACTTTTAGAGCAGGGGCAAAGCTTCTATAGTGTTTAAGTATCGACACTGATGGTCCTCAAAATCTGAGGAAAACTCATGAATTCTACAGTTAGTCCTTTCGTGGCAGGGACTGGGGTCACAGAGAGAATGGGTGGTATTAGACACATAGTCCTCAGTCAGTAGTGGTAGAACGGCAGCAGGAGAGGGTATTGAGTACATAGATGCAGGACATGGAATCCACACAGTCTTCAGGTTATCACCTGAAAGAAAATGGGTGGCAAGAAGAATGGGTGTTCACACCTGAAAGCAGAGTGCACTGAACTAACTGGATTAATTCTTAAGTTCAAAGACTGTTGTGAGTGCTATTCTCATCTTTGCAACCTGTCAGGATGTCTTGTTTCTACCTAGAGTCAGAGGTAAAGTCAAATTCCATTATTTAACCAGCAGAAAGTAGTTTTCCTTCAGTAAATCTGAAAAGAGCCCTAATTATTCGTGATTCATGGCCTCAAAGACTACTGTAATGTTCTTTCTGGAAGAACTGAAACCCTGAAATGATTTAGGAAATGAGCTACAATTGTGGAATAGATATAACCTAGTCTCACAATAAAAATATAGAAATGTTATTAATTTAAAATCTGTTCACCAGAAGGGTTTAGTATGTGACTTGAGTTTGGGTCACATCCTCATAAGTAGCCTCCAAGCACAGGTGTTCATTTAAGAGCAGAGATGATAAGACATAAGATTGCCCTCTGGCATTCCTGGCCTATTGCCAAGACAGAACCAAGACATTTCAACTTTTGGCCAAGGACAAGAATTATCAGTGTGTTCTTTTGGGATCTCTGAACATAAATCTGCATAACCTGTTTCTGTCTCCTGTCCTAATCATCATCAGTATGATAAAATTATATTATATAAATGACAATGTTATAATTATGCACATTGCTTAGTATAAGTAATACAAAGTAATAAAATAATTCTCAGAAATGCATTTTATAACTGATTTTGTTTTCTTCTTAGACTTGATGGTCATTTAAAAGTATATTGTTTAACTTGATGATGTTTGAGACTTTTCACGGGTTTTTTTTTGTGCTGATTTCTAGTTTGTATTTTGCTGAACTTGGGTAAGGTATTCTGAATAATATGTCAGTCTTTCAGACTTGATTAAGACTCATTTTGTAGTCAAGATAATCTGAAGAATACACTGTGTGCACTTGAGGGAAATGTATAGTCTTATGTTGTTAGACAAAATATTTTGTTAGATGAAATTGGCTTATCATCCTTTTGAAGTTCACTATTTCTTTTTTGAGTTTCTGTCCAAATGTGCTATTCATTATATTAAAGGAGGTATTGTGATTTGAGTGTTTTCTTGTGCTCCAAAATCATGTTAAAATTACTCTTCCATTCAACAGTAATAAAAAAAATTCCTTAGATATTGATTAGAGCATGATGGCATCCTCATGTGTATATAACTGCCATTGAAAAGGTTCAAGAAGGCTAACTTTACGCACTCATTTCCATTTCTTTTTTCATTTGAAAATTAAGCATTCATTGCCCTCTAGACAGTACAATAACATGGAACAATCATGTAATAGATACATATAGAGGGCAATTGCATGCAAAGAGCAACTTCTGCAGCTTTATAGGTCAATAGATAACAAGAGTCAATTCAAATTGCTAATAGAAATTTTGAATGACCCACAAAATAATGAAAAGTAAGTATTTGAGGTGGAAAACTTTTTTTCTTTGTTTTCATTGGTGGGTCAGTGAGGTGACTCAGCTGGTAATACCAAAAGTTTATTCTCTGGAAGCCACATAGTGGAAGGAGGTCTCTGACTCCTGAACATTATCCTCTGACCTCTACATGTTATGGCACACAAGCTCCCTCTGCCCCAATAAATAAATGTATATTAGGTATTGTGGTCTGATTACTATACTTTAGTGAAATATCACAGTGTATCCTTTACAAATGTATAACAATAAAAGCACCTTCTTGGAAGTAGAAGGAAATCATACCAGACAATGAATATATAGATGTATCTTGATTGATCTTGACCTTCTACACACACCAAATTATAAGAAATAAATTTATCAAGGTTAATTTGTTTACATACTTTGTGTAAAGGAGTGTTTTGTCTGCATGAACATCAGAAGAAGGCATCAGATATCTTTACAGATAGTTGTAAACTACCATATGGTTTCTGGGAATTAAACTCAGGACCTATAAAAAAGCAGAGTGACAGTGCTCTTAACTGCTCGACACATCTCTCCAGCACAATAAATACGTTTTTATTGTTTAAAAATACCAAGTATGGTATAAATATTACAAAAAGTAGAGAGATATGGTAGGGAAATACCCACAATCCCAGATACATTGGAGGATGAGTAGAAAATGTCTGAAATTTGAGTTTAGCTTGAGCTACATAGTGCATCCATGTATCAAAATAAAGTTTAAAAGTACTTAGGAATTTAACTTGATGATACATGAGCCTAGTTGGGGGGGGCAAAGTATTGGATTCAGTCCTGAGCATATTAAAAAAGCATGATGAATTAAAATATCAATGTATTTTATAAAGCCTTATTTTTTAATAGTCAGCTTTTGTTTTGTGCATATCCAGGGTTAATTTATAAGTTTAAAGGCATATATTTATACTTATTTGCTTCTTGATATATCGAACTTTTATCATTATATATATTATTTGTGACTTAAAATTACTCTTGCTTATAACCGATATATTTTTCTAATAATCATATATCTTTCTAGTATTCTTTTGGTCAATATTTCCATTGATTTCCTTTTAGTCTTTTGCTTTTAACTTGTTTTTCAAGTACATTTTTCATAGAGAGTATATAGATAAATATGTTGAGAAGAAAAACGTTGTTTTACTTTGCTTTGCTTTATTTATTTAATTAATTATTCTGATAAGATCTCAGGCTGATCTAGAACTTCCTGCACAAGCCAGGTTAGCCACAAACTCCACTCCAGGCTTGCTAAGTAATGGGTTGACAGATATGCATCACTATTCCTAGCCTAAATCCATTCTCTTAATCTTTATTTTCAAATTGTAGTATTTAATCCATTTGCAAGAAATAATAATTACTTTTAAAATCTGTTTTGTTGTCTTTATCTTTTACAAAATTATACCTAGTTCATCACCTTATCCTGCATTTAAGTGCAGGAGGAGCATTACTAATCCCCAAATCTGAAATCTGAAATCTGTAGTGTTTCTAATGCTGAAAATCATTTCACTGTTGCTTCTACTGGAAAATTCTATACTTGACTTCATTTGAGGCTTAGAGTAAAAAAAAAAAAAAAAAAAAAAAAAAAAAAAAAAAAAAAAAAAAAAAAAAAAACTATCACTGAGCATACCGTGTGAAATTACCTTCAGACCAAGAGTGTAGGGTGTTTAAAATGCCTAAGTGAATTTGTGGCATTATTAGATCATAATGCCATCCTCATGATCGAGATATATTAAGACATATTTGCAAATGTTTCAGAATCCAACATACGTTCAACAACTAAAACATTTATGGACCCAAAGCATTTTACTTAAGGATTATTTAACCAGTATAGTATACCTACCTTAGAACAGATTTGCACATTAATCAGTCAACAATGCCTCTGGAAGTTCCTTTATTGTACAGAAAAGTTTTGGGCATCCTGGGTTCTTTTGCTTTTCCATATGAAGTTGATTATTAATTATTCTTTCAAGGTCTGTGAAGAATTGTTTTGGGATTCTGATGGGGATTGCATTGAATCTATAGATTGCTTTTGATAGGATTGTCATTTTTACTCTGTTGATCCTTTCTATCCAAAAACATGGGAGATGCTCTGGTTAAATAGGTCTTTTACTTCCTTGGTTGGTGTTACCCCAAGATAGTGTATGCTATTTGTGGCTTTTGTGAAAGGTGACGTATCTCTGATTTCCCTCTCAGCTTCTTTATCATTTCTGTATAGGAGGGCTACTGATCTTTCTGAGTTATTCTTGTATCCTGCCACATCACTAAAGGTATATATCAGCTGTAGGAGTTCTCTGGTAGAGATTTTGGGGTCATTTATGTACACTGTCATATAATCTGCAAATAACAAAAGTTTGACGTCTTCCTTTCTAATTTAAGTCCCATTGATTTCCTTATGTTGTCTTATTGCTTTTGCTAAAACTTCAAGAACCTGTGCTGAAGAGATATGGAGAGACTGGACAACCATGTGTTTTTCCTGATTTTAGTGAAATCATTTTGAGTTTCTCTTGATTTAATATAATGTTAGCTGCTGGTTTGCTATATATTGCTTTTATTATATTTAGATATGATCCTCACATCCCTGATCTCTCCAAGACCTTTATCATAAAGGAGTGTTGGATTTTATCAAATGCTTTTTCAGTATCTAATGAAATGATCATATAGTTTTTCTTTCAGTTTATTTATATGAGAGATTACATTGATAGATTTTCCTATGTTGAACTAGCCCGGCATCTCTGGGATGAGGCCTACTTGATTATGATGGATGATTTTTTTGGGTATGTTTTCGGATTCGGTTTGCCAGTATTTTATTGAGAATTTTTGCATACATGTTCATGAGTAAGATTGGTCCCATCCCTGACATCAAGCTCTATTACAGAACTACAGTAATGAAATCAGCTTGGTATTAGCATAAAAACAGAGACGTTGACCAATGTAATCAAATTGAAGACATGAATATTAATCCATACACCTATGAACATCTGATTTTTGACAAAGAAGCTAAAATTATACAACGGAAAAAAGAAAGCATCTACAACAAATGGTGCTGGTATAATTGGTCAAACTGTAGAAGAATGAAAATACATCCATATCTATTGTCATGCATGAAAGTCAAGTCCAAATGGATAAAAGTTCTCAATATAAATCTGACCACACTGAACCTGATACAAGAGAGATTGGGCAGTTGTCTTCAATACATGGCACAGAAGACCACTTACAAATTATAACCCAAGTAACACAGACACTAAGATAAACAATAAATAAATGGGACCTCCATAAAATGAAAATCTTCTGTAAATCAAGGTACATATTCAATAAGACAAAAAGGCAGCCTACTGAATGGGAATAGATATTCATGAACCCCACATCAGGCAAAGGGCTGATCTCCAAAATATATAAAGAATACAAGAAATTAGACATTAAAATTCTAAATTAAAATGAAGTACTGAACTAAACAGAGAATTCTCAACTGAAGAATTTCAAATGGCCCAAAGATACTTAAGGACATGTTCAATTTCCTTAGGAATCAGGGAAATGCAAATAAAAACAACTCTGAGATACCATCTTCCACCTAGCAGAATGGCTAAGATCAAAAATACTAATGATTGCTTATGTTGAAGAGGATGAGGAGTAAAGGGAACATTCATCAAATACTGGTGGGAATGCAACCACTTTGGAAATCAGTATGGTGGTTTCTCAGAAAATTGGGAATCAACCTACATGTAGATCCAGTAATACCACTCTTGAGAAAATACCCAAAAGATGCCTAATCATACTATAAAGACATTTGTTCAACTATGTTCATAACAGCATTATTTGTAGTAGCGAGAACCTGGAAAAAAACTTGATGCCTCTCAACTGAGAAGTACATAAAGAGTGTGTGGCACATTTACACATTAGAGTGCGACTCAGCAGGTGAAAAAATGACATCTTGAATTTTGCATGCAAGTGGATAGATTAGAGGACACTATCCTCAGTGAGGTAACCTAGACCCCCAAAATGAATATGGGTATAGTAGTCTGGGCTTGCATCCTTGGTCTCTTAGTTTCTGCAGTACATCTATCCAAGACCTTCTAGCTTTCATGGTTTCCATTGAGAAGTCAGGTGTAATTCTGATAGGTTTCCCTTTATATGTTACTTGACCTTTTTCCCTTGCAGCTCTTAATATTTGGTTTTTTCTGTATGTTTTGTGTTTTGATTATTATATGGCGAGGGGATGGGTTTTTTCTGGTTTTTTTTGTTTGTTTGTTTTGTTTTGTTTTGTTTTGTTTTGATCCAGTCTAGCTGGTGTTCTGTATGCGTCTTGTATCTTCATAGGAATATCCTTCTTTCGATTGGGAAAGTTTTCTTCAATAATTTTGGTAAATATAATTTCTGGGTCTTTGAGCTGTAAATCTTCTCCTTCTTCTACACCTATTATTCTTAGGTTTGGTCTTTTCACAGTGTCCCAGATTTCCTTGATGTTTTGTGTTAAGAATTTGTTGGATTTGTTTTGTTCTTTAATCAGGGAGTTTATTTCCTCTACAGTATCTTCAGTGTCTGAGAGTCTTTCTTCTATATCTTGTATTCTGTTGGTAATACCTGTCTCTGCAGTTCCTATTCGTTTACCCAAATTTTCCATATACAGCCTTCCCTCAGTTTGTGTTTTCTTCATTACCTCCATTTCATTTTTCAAGTCTTGAACTGTTTCCTTTACCTGTTTGATTGCTTTTTCTTGTTTTTCTTGGGTATCTTTGAGAGATTTATTCATCTACCTTTTTTTGTTATCTCCATTTCTTTACTGCAGTTTTTCACCTCCTGTTTAAGTTCCTCTATTATTTTCATATAGTTCTGTTTAAGTCGATTTCTTCTATTTCTTCTGGAGTAGGGTGTTCAATTCTTCTTGTTTCATGATCCCTGGATTCTGGTGATGCCATGTTGCCTTTCGGGTTGTTGGAGGAATTCTTGCATTGGTGTCTACCCATCTCTTCCTTCAAATGCAGCCAGGAGAGTCTTGGTGTCTTGTTTCAGTCTTTGCTGTGACTGGCTTTGGGTGGATCTCCTCAGTGCACGAGCTGGAACTGTTCCCCGGTTGGCCGGTCTGAAAGGTTGTCCTCAGTAAAGGAACAGGACTCTTGGAGGTCTAAGAACCCAGCAGACAAAAGGGCGGACTCGTGGGGGAGGGGAGAGTTTTACAGAGCCAAAAAGCCCCTGCAGCAGTAGCTGGAGGTGCCATGCACTCTCCTCCAGCCAGGCGGGTACTCATGATCCTAGAGAGGCTAAATAAGAAGGTGAACCCAAAGAAAATCATATAGTTATCCTCCTGGATATTGGAAGTAGACAAGATTGCCAGGCAAAACTTGGGTGCATGGGAATATTAGGGGGTGGATGTAAGGGGAGATGGGTAGAGAGAAGAGAGAAGGGGAGGATTCAGGAGAGCTTGGGGGAATGGGATGGGTTTGCAAGAGACTTGCCTCTAGAGGGGTCCCCAGTTCCAAGGAGAGGTCCCAGATTGTTCCTTGGGCAGCAGAGGAGATGGTGCCTGAACTGGCCTTATCCTATGGCCACACTGATGAATATCTTGCATATCGCCATAGAACCTTCAACTGGTTATGGATGGAGATAGAGACAGAGACCCACATTGGAGCACTGGACTTAGTTCCCAAGGACAAAATGAGGAACAGAAGGAGGGTGAACATGAGCAAGGAAGTCAAGATCACGAGGGGTGTGTCCACCCACTGAGATGGTATGACTGATCTAATGGGAGCTCACCAAGGTCAGCTGGCCTGGGAGTGATGGAGCATTTGATCAAAATGGACACTCTGAACATGGCTGGCAATGAAGACTGACTGAGAAGCCAAGGACAATGGCACTGGGTTTTTATTCTACAGCATGGACTGACTTTGTGGGAGCCTGGTTTGTTTGGATGCTCACCTTTATAGACCTGGATGGAGCGGGGAGGACCTTGGACTTCCCACAGGACAGGGAACCCTGACTGCTCTTAGGACTAGAGAGGGAGGGGGAGGGAAAAGGGAGGTGTGGAGGAGGTAGAAATTTTTAATAAATAAATAAAAATAATTAAATAAATAAAATAAAAATAAATAAAAAATAAAATAAAAAAATGAATATGGTATGGTATGTACTCACTCATAGGTGGATACTAGCTATAAGCAAAGGACATTGATCCTATAGTTATAGTCCTAGAGAAGCTAAATAATAAGAGGAACCAGAGGAAAAAATATATAGACCCACCTGTAAACTGGAAACAAGCAAGATCACCTGACAAAATTGGGAACATTAAGGCAGGAGGTAGAAGGAAGGGGAGAAGAAAAAGAGTAGGGAAGAAGGGGTGGGCTGATGGGATAGTCGAGATGGAGGAAGGACAGAGATGAAAGCAAGGAAAGAGATGTCTTGACTGAGGGAAGGATGTGGGAATTTGGATTGTTATTTTTTTAAAAAAATCTAATAAAAAATTGAGAAAAAAATAGTCCACAACATCTCTGCTGCTCTCTCTAGAACCTATTCTAAAAACATCTGTTCTAACAGTTTCTAATAGAGACTCAGAAATATATTGCTGCCTGTTTTTATACCGTTTGCCAATGCCTTTCTCATTGCCTCCCCAAAAGTAAATTTCATATGTAATTTATATATTGTCATGTGTGAAGACTAATGTTTTATAGTGATTAATGAAAAGGATGGCAAACCCATTATGTAAAATATTGAGTTAAGTATTATGGTCAAATATATACAAGAGATTAATTTATAATAAAGACATTTAAAAATCAACAAAAATAGCTGGATTGTGGTGCCACCCACCTCTAATCTCAGCGCTCAGAAAGCAGAGACAGACCAATCTCTGTGAGTTTGAAGACAGTCTGTTCTACAAGTTATGTTCCAGAACAACCAGGACTGTTACACAGAGAAATTCTGTCTCAAAAAGCCAAATTAAAAAAAAAAAACATACTGCTTAATAAAAAGAATGTAAATTTTAGTATTCTTTGTAGGAGAAATAACTGGATTATAGCTCATAACTAATTCCAGTCTGGTAGCAAAACTAGATATATAAGATATTGGGTAAAGCTATACTAAACAGAGGAGTAGATAAACGTAAGCTAAAACAATTTCTAGTAGAAATGGCTTAGAAGCTAGTGTCTACTACTAGAGATAGAATTACTCACTGGATACACAATGATAAAAATACAATAAAACGTAATTAATATACAAAGACAAGTAGCAAAGTTCAGCTGCAATAGACTCATGACTTTTAACCACATATCGTAGGTGAAATACAGATAAAACAAGAAGACTTTATAATGGAATTCAGCCATTTCACTTGTCTTAGACTTCAGGAGACTCTAAGAATTTTTATTTACGCATGTATAAGTTGGAAGAGTAATTTATATTTAGTGTTTATGCTAGCTAGTTTTTTAAATTTATTTATTTATCTATTTAAAAATCTATATTTTCTTATTACACAAAACAATCTCAGTTCCTACTCTCTTCCTTCCTCCTGCTCCTTCCACCTATCCCCCATTCCACCCCCATTCACTCCTTAGAGAGGATAAGGCTTCCCATGGGGACTCAACAAAGCCTAGCACATTTCTTTGAGGCAGGATCAAAGCCCTCCCACTATGTCTAATCTGAGCAAGGTATCCCTTCAAACAAAATGTGTTCCAAAAAGTCAGTACAAGCAGTAGAGTTACAATCTGGCCCCACTGCCACTGGACCCACAGTCTGTCCCAGCCATGCAAATATCACCCACATTGAGCGGGCCTACTTTGGCCCTATGCTGGTTCCCTTGCTGTCAGGCTAGAGTTGGTGAACTCCCCTTAGCTCAGGTAAACTCTTTCAGTGAGTATCCCCATCATGGTCTTGATCTCTTTGCTCATATTCTCATGCCTTCTACTCTTTGAGTGGACGTTGGGAGCTCAGCCCAGTGCTCTGCTGAGGATCTCTGCTTCTGCTTCCATCAGTTGCTGGATGAAGGTTCTGTGATGACAATTCAGTTAGTCATCAATCTGACTACAGAGCAAGACCAGTTCAGGCACCCTCTTCATTATTGCTTAGAGTCTTAGCTGGGGTCATCCTTGTGGATTCCAGGGAATTTCTTTAGTGCCAGGTTTCTTGCTAGCCCCATAATGTCACCCTCTTTCCTTGGTCTCACTCAGTCCATTTCCTTCCCCCATCTTGACCATTCCATACCCTCAAGTTCTCCATGATCTCCTTCTCCCTTCCTCCTCCTCTTCTGTTCTCCCTTCGACACCCATTCCCATGTTCCCAATTTTCTCAGGAGATCTTGTTTATTTCCACCATCCCAGGGACAATTATATATGTTTCTCTTAGGGTTTTTCTTGTTACTTAGCTTCTCTGAGGTCATGTACGACAGGCTTGTATCTTTTGCTTTACAGCTAGTATCCACTTATGAATGAGTACGTACCATGTTCTTCTTTCTTGTGTTCGGTTACCTCACTCAGGATGTTTATTTTCTAGTTCCATCCATTTGCATGTAAATTTCAAGATGTCATTTTTTTTAACCACTGATTAGTATTCCTTTGTATACAGGTACCACATTTTCTTTATCAATTAATTCTTCAGTTGAGGGGCATCTAGGTTGGTTACAGTTTCTGGCTATTATAGATAATGCTTTTATGAACATAGTTGGACAAATTTCCTTGTAGTATTCTGGAGCATCATTTGGGTATATAACCCTAAGAGTGATATTACTGGCTCTTGAGGTAGATTAATTCCTAATTTTCTGAGAAACCATCATGATTTCCACAGTAGTTGTAAAAGTTTTCATTCCCACCAGCAATGGAGGCATGTTCCCCTTACTGCTCATAGACACTGAGAGCAACAATAAATAAGTGGGACCTAACAAAACTGGTAAGCTTCTATAAAGCAAAGGACATAGTCAATAAGACAAAAAGGAAGTTTACTGAATGGAAAAAAGATTTTCACCAACCCCACATCAGACAGAGGGCTGACCTCAAAAATATACAAAGAACTCAAGAAATTAAACATTAAAATACCAAATAACCCAATCAAAATGGGGTACATATCTAAACAGAAAATTTTCAACAGAAGAATTACAAATGGCTGGAAAACACTTAAGGACATGTTCAACATCCTTAACCATCAGGGAAATGCAAAACAAACTGACTCTGAGATACCATCTTACTCCAGTCAGAATGGCTAAGATCAAAAACATCAATGATAGCTTATGCTGGAGAGAGTGCTGGTTAGGCTTACATCAACAGGACATAAGCTAGAGAAGTGGAGAGAAGGAAATTCCAATATTAAAATAAACCCCACATGATGAAGTGTAGGCATATAAGCATGTAGGTCATTTACTTAATTAGTGATTGATGGAAAAGGGTCCAACCCATTGTGTTTGGGAATAGTCCTGAGTTGATGATCTTGAGTTCTATAACGAAATAAGATGAGCAAGTCATAAGGAGCAAAAGCCAACAAACAGCCTTCCTCCATGGCCTTTGCATCAGCTCCTGACTCTAGGTTTTCTCCCAGTTTGAGATCCTATGAAGACTTTCCTCAATAAAAAGTGATTTATGATATATTAGCCACACAACCTCCCAAGCTGATTTTGGTCAAGGATTTTCATCCCAGAAATAGTAACCCTACCTGAGGTTACATGGGTAAATAAAAATCACTCTTCTTCCAAACGTTGAGATGTGATTTGTTTGCCATCAAGTAAAGGCCTGGTCTCTGCAAGAGCCTTTTACCAATTTATAAGTTCAATATTAATCTCTACTAGTTTCAGCAAGAATAGACCTTGAGCAGAGAGTGAGAAGTATTGCTGTTGTAGTAGTGTACAACCTTGATCCCTGTGATCATAATTGTTCTGTCTATGTGTCTGAAAGTCTGACACAGAAGTAGCAACATACAGATACTATAGCTTCCCTAGATGACCAGTCCATCTTCTCCATCGTTCAGTGCCTGTCTTTTGTGCACATTTTTAAGAGGACATTACAAAAATGCATAGTCATATTTAAAGGTCCATTAGAATGTCTGTTCCCTAGATGATTTTTTCCATTGACTTTTGCTTCATTCACATCTATGAACAACAAAATATATAACATATTATTAATTATAATTATATGTCCAAGTCTACCTCCACTGAAAGTAAAAGTGGAAGAACTAGGAAGGTATGACCATTAGAATGATTTCATTAACCATTGTATGTACCATCATACAATTCTGTAGCATATCTACATTTTTTTTTATTTTGACTGACAAACTAACCTGAAACACCAATGAACAAGACCAAGAAAGTTTGGGATTCACATGTTATCATTTGGACAATATGAAATAAAGAGTGAACATTAGGATTATGGAGTTCACTTGTTTTCCCTTATAGTTTTTTTTTCAATTTCTGATTGATTGTACTTTTATGTTAAAGGAGATAACAATGATTTTCATTATGGAGTTTCCACAGGTATGTGTCATTGTTTTTGTAGTAAGTCATTTACCTTATCCCTGCCTTCCTTCTGTCTGGTTCCTTTCTCCTCCTTTATGTCACAAGTTTATATTCTTACTGCTTTGACAAAAAGAGAATGGCAGGCTCAGGTGAGCCATTTAACAACTCAAACCATATATGGAATACAGATAAGTACTATAATAGTTCCTAAGTATGCCATAAATATTACTACAATCTGAGAATAAAAATCTAATCCCTCAATCTCTGAGGTCAGATGCCCAGAATCAAGGCATTGGTGGGATTGAGTCTTTGGCAGGCTCCAGTAGTTGTACCATTTTGTACTTCTTTCCTAGCTTCTTGTGGCTGACATTTATTCTGTATTCTCTGATATATAAATGCATTCCTCTAATCTCTGCCTCTGTCTTCCTATAAACCTTATCTCTGGCTATCTCTGGTATGCATAATCATATCCAGGGGAAGATTTCTTCTTGAAATCTTCTAATAGCATCTACAAAAAAAATCTATTTCCAAATAAGGTAACATTTATAGGTATCAGGTATTAAGACACAGGTAAATTTATGGTTGTTAGACCTATTATTGCAGAAACTACAGAGATGTTTGTCCTTGACTATTATGGGGCTTAAGAAAATAAGATTTACAATAATCTTATTGGTAATAGAGATACAAATAACAGTGAATGTGGAGATTGACAGGGATATTCTTACTCAAAGGAGGCAGGGATATTCTTACTCAAAGAAGGCAACTGACAAAGGCCGTATCACAAAGGTTTGTGTAAATGTATTCTATGATGATCATGTAATATCAGAACTATGATTCTATGTAATTCTTGAAAATTATTCTCACTGTTTCTGAAATGCATGGCTGTTGTTGAAGTCTTCATCATTGATTGAGTGCAGTCTATCTAATTATTGATTTCTTTTGAAGTTTTACTTGACTGTGTCTTGACTGTTTAGCACTGCAAAGACTTTTCAAGTAGGTACTAGAATGACAGCTAAGTGGTTAAGAGCACTGACTTCTCTTCCAGAAGATCTAGGTTTGATTCCAAACATCCATACAGCAGCTGATAACTGTCTATAACTCCAGTTCCAGATGATTCTATGCTCTTTTCTGTCTTCCACTAACACTCAGAAAGTCACACAAAAATATCTGCAGGATATTTATTGAATTTATTTATTATTATTAAGAAAGGGGTATCTTTTAGTATTACTTATGAACTGGAACTAATTAAATCTTATTTCATGTACATTTTATATTTCACCTTTTTCTATATTGATGGAATATCTTGTTAATAGTCTTTATTACCTTAGTAGTTCCAATAGGTTTTAGCTTCTCTGGAGTTACTAAAGGAAAATGTTATATCAGCACATGAACTGTAATTAATGACAGTGTTTTCTTCCTTTCAGAATACTAAAAATAGTATTTATGTGGGATTTTGGTGTCTTTTTTGGATAGTTTCAATGTATACACTGTCAAACTTCTATGTTAAAATAGTCCTGCGGTTGAGCAAACCAATTAGTTGTCAAGGGCCGATGCTTAGCTCTTAAATCATATATAGATTAAGCATTAAATGGACTGAACAAGTTATGTTTAAGAATGAATATATAATGTAGAGAGAGAGTCTGAATTTGAAGAAGAATGGGAAGGGATATATGAAAGGTTTTTGAGGGAATAAAAGAAAAGGTGAAAGAAATGTAATCAAATCGTAATCTCAAAAATAATAAAAACATAAAAAGAAACTATGGAATCCGGACTTTTTATATTGTTTCTTGATTCAAAAGGGCTATTTCTCAGGTTTTATTAATGTTAAATAATTTTATATGTGGTCAGTTTAGTAATGGTTATTGTGAGATTTAAAAGGTTAAAAAATCTTCTTCTCCAAAGTTCTATTTTATCATGAAAGCATGTCCAAATTAATTAAATGTTTTTTAATACTAGTGAGATTTTGCTGCCTTGTTTTTCTTTACTTCTTCAAGATGGCAAGTTCTCAAATATTAAGCTATTCTTATCATTCCTGCATGTGAGCCAAATATGATCAGTTTTTAACACTTTACTGAGTTTTCTTTAAAGCATTTTACTATTTACAATTTTTTCTGTCTTTATGAGATTACATCGCCCTCTATAGAACTGTGATGCTAAACTTTAAGGGCAATGGAATCAAAACTCAATTGAAAAATTCTTTATTATTTATACTTCAAAGATTTTGTTTAAATTAAGGCTGATCTGTTTTTAAAAACATTTTATAGATTTTTTTTGCTATATAACACTGTTCTGGTGGTTTTATTCTCAGTTATTTTTAATATATTTTTTCTTACGTTATTGTTCTGTGACAACAAAATTGATCTACTCAAGATTAAAAGCCCTATGTAAATTTTCTGCTCTGTTAATTTGTGTTTGGTAGAAATGGCGTCTATATTTATTGGTACACATTTATTTATAATTGTCCTTTATAAGTTTGACATATCTGTTACAATGGAAGTGATGTTATATTTCCATCCACATTATTTTCTAATTATTACTTCACACTTTTATCTGCCCATCTTCACTATTGATCTTTGTACAGATTCAGTCTTTGGTAAGGTTGATCATCAATTTTATTTTATATTACACTAATATGTTATATTATTTGTTTTTTAAGCTGCTGTTAAATTTCATTTCCATTTTTATCAGTAACAAAATTTTAAGACAATCTTACTTCTTTTAAAATAATTATGTTTAGAGTTATACATGTCTTGCTTTAACTGCATAACACATTTTTCTCTGTATGTTTTCTAGTTTCATGATAATTTGCTTTTTGATTAATGGATGACTTATATAAAATCTAAATCTGTGAGGTTTTGCACCATTCTGTTATTGATTTGCTTTTTTATATATTGGTTATAAAAACATAAAAGTGGTTTGCTTCTTAATTCTTTAGTATTTGTTAAAAATACTTTATAGTCTAGAGGGTGTTCAATTTTTATAAATGTTCAACTTAAATCAAAGATCAAATAAACTTGTTTATTGTTCAATGCAGTTATAGACCTATCAGCTAAAGGAAACTTGTTTAGATTAATGCTCAGAATTGTATATCCTTATTGTCAATTTCCATAGACCATCAAACTTTTGAGAAAATGTTTTTAAAATCTTTTCTAAGCTTGAAGCAGAGACACTGTGAACTAATTCTTTTGATAGAAAATTATTAAGAATTATCTACAAGTGTTATTTGGTAATTAAATAATATCTAGAGAACATTGGTGTAGCAATATTAGAATTGCTTCATTTTCTACACTTTGATACACAACATTTCTGTACTATATATATATATATATATATATATATATATATGTTATGAGTGAAATTACTTTTATTTCAGCCTGAAAATCTCTTTACCATGAAAATTAAACATTTTGAATTTTTCTGTTAGTATAATTAGATGTGTTAATGATTTAGATTATGTTTTTATTTCTTTTCCAAAGTATTTTCTTCATGTACTTATATTTTTGGCATTGTATTTGTCATTTAGTGATTCCTCTTGTATTCTACTGTTGTGCAGGTCACCAACTCCTCTAGTATGTTTCATGTTTGTTTCATACATATACTTGATTTATACTATTAGTCAATGTTACAATATTTATGTACTTTCAAATATTTTACTTTATTTTCCTACTACTAGTTTTCCACATCTCTTTTATCTTGTATTTTATTTCCAACTTATTTTAAGTCCCAGTATTTTATTCAGTAAATAATTTTTATCTATTCTATTTCACTATTCATTATGAATGCCTTTTGCCTTGCATTTTTTCCTGAGGTCAGTTTTTCCTATGAATTCTTCCAATTAGAGCCCCATTCTGATAAAATAGAAAAGCCAGTTTCTAAATCCAGATTTATTATTATTATAATACCAAAAATCCAGATTTTGTTATTCTGCTGTTATTCTATAAACTTTGGCTATTTCTAATGCTTGTGTTTGATGCATCTTCAGTTTCTTCCTTGTTATGGGTCAAATCACCTTTAATTTAATCTTCTGATTAATTTCATCTTCTGATCTCAACTTTCTTGGTGATTATTATGCTAAAAATCGCAGTTGCACATGGTTGTATGCTATATAAAGTGACTTTTTCATATATTTTTGCAAAGGCTTGGGTTTTAACAGTCTTCTTGGTCTATGTCACACAAGTGTAGGTAGTACACATTCACTGTCCATACCTCATATGTCACTGGCCTCTAGCTTTCATATTAGTACCAGAATGTATTGATTGCTATTGTAACTGTAATGAAGTACCAAAGAATGGGTACATTAAACAGGAGAAATTTGCCATCTCATAATTATCATGACTACAAGTACAAAACAAGATGTTATCTTGTTTTTTTTTCTGTTTGTTTTGTTTGGTTAACCTAATGACTATGATGGAAAAATTTTTGTTTAGGCCTTTGTTAGATTATATATGGCTATTATCTCCCTACTGCTTCCAATATCTTCATCTCATCCTTGCTCAATGTGCGTATCTTGCTCAGATTTGTCTTTAATGAGGACAAGATTCATACTGGATTAGGGCCCATGCTAATGATCTCATTTTAACTTGATTGTCTCTTTAATGGACAAATCTCTAAATAGGATCCCCTTCTGAGATGCTAGAGGTTAGAACTGCTTAAACATAAACTGAAAGGGCTGCAATTCAATTCATAAAACATTTTTCTTATCACTCAGAATCCTAAGAGGAGACCAGACCTTCTTATTGTTATATTGTTAAATTTAAGGAATCTTATCCTGTTATTTGATTCTACTGTCATTCAGGGATCATGGAATATGCAGTTCACATGTGCGCATCTCTGCCTTAGTGAAGCCAGCAATCAAATAACATGTGCTAAAACAAAATTCCAAACACACACAGATTTTGGTTTCCTTTAAGGTGTACTTACCTAAGTGTTTTTATTATATTTATACTTAATTTCCATTATGTCTTGAGGTGTGAGAAAGAATTCTTTATTAGTTCATACTAGTAAACACTTGAAGATACCATTTCATTGGTACATATAAGGAACACATATTAGAGTCACATATGTATCAACTAATGCATGAGGTGTCAGTGTGACATTACTCTTCTGGTTGCTGGATAGTGACTTCACTAGTCAAAGATGTTACAGGCCTTATGTTTCATTAGTCTGACCCTATGTTCTTGTTTATTAGGAAAAGCCTCCTGTTTTTTCATAGCCTTCAAAACCCACTTCTGAACTAGAAAGATGTTGACCAATTCTTAGTCACAAACCCCAAATATTTATTTTAGATTACAGATTTTATATTGCATTCCTGGCCACAGCATCTGGTGTTTCCAGATTCTGTTCCCTAGTTGGAGGTATTCATCACCACCTCTTGATTGAGGAGATAATTTTATATTTTTCCCATAATGTAAAACATTCTTTTAGTGCCCTCCAGGAGATTTGTTTTCACAATGGTCTAGCTATGGTTAATTTTGCTAATGCTGTAGGTCCAGCCATCTGCACAATGGGTCTAAGAATCATTTCATTGAAGCACGGTGATCAGGCAAACTCAAAACTAAGAAATTCAATTTGAATGTAAATTAGGATCTTGAGTGAACAGATATACTCTAGATTTTCTGGCTTAGTGTCTCAGTATCTATTTTAGTTGCAACAATTCTGATTAAATCAGATGTTCTCTTCCTTTGCAATTTTCATTATAGAGTTAAATGACTTTTATAGTGAAACAGAGTGTTTCAAAGTATTTTAGAGGGCACAGATTTCTCTTGCAGCTAGGCTTTTCCTACAAGTTTCTCTACTAAGCCTTAATTTCTCCTTGACCTAAAATATGAACAGAATTTATTGCCATAAGTAAAGCATAAAATCATTCCAATTCATAGCAAAATAGCTACATGCTAACATCTACCCTGAGAGCTTTACTCATTCTTAAATTCTTACAAAGAGAAGTTAAGAAAAGCAATTTAGAAAAAAAAGAACAAACTCCCTTATCATCATATTAAACAGCTCTTAAGGGAAGAAAGTCAAATAAACTGAATCACATAATAAAAATGATTAATGTTTATCTTTACATTTTCTCAATCTACAGATAAATACTATTCCTAGGATTGTATATTCTTTTTTATCACTGCATATATTATGATTCCAAGTCATAAATATATGTATTCCCAGCCATGTACTGTTATCAATGTCAAAGCTTTCTACTGGAACCTTAGAGGTACATCCCACCAACAGAATTGTAATCAAATCATTACCTTAATTCTTCACCCAGGTATTAATATCATCTGTTTCTTAAGAGTTTTCTGAACATCTAAAACCTAGCTCTAAAGATTTCTTTTTTTTTTTTTTGCTCCTTGTATTTGATGTTCATTATCTACATCTTGTCATTTTGTGGTTTGGGTATATGGAAATACAAACAAAATCTGTTCCCAAAGACATCTTTTTCCTTGTTTCAAGAGGAGTTTCTGGGTAACTCATATAGGGATTTAATGTTATGCCTCTCAAAAGTTCCTTGGTTTGTATGATGAATTGTACGGTCACTATAAGAATAAAAGAGATTTGAATAGCTGCTGTGGGAGCACATTCTGTTCCTTCAGCCAATAGCCTTTAAGATACCAGCCCACTGTGGCATGGTCTCTTATACTTTTTTTTTCTTTTTTATCATTTATTATTATCATTTTTATTAAAAATTTCCACCACCTCCCCTCCTCTCATTTTCGTCCTCCTCCCCCCCACTCCTCCTCCTCCTCCATCTCCAGTCCTAAGAGTAATCAGGGTTCCCTGCCCTGTGGGAAGTCCAAGGTCCTCTCTGCTCCATCTAGGTCTAGGAAGGTAAGCATCCAAACAGACTGGGCTCCCTCAAAGTCAGAACATGCATTAGAATCAAAACCCAGTGCCATTGTCCTTGGTTTCTCAGTCAGCCCTTATTGTCAGCCACAATCAGAAAAGCCAGTTTGATCACATGTTCCATCAGTCAGTCCAGCTGGCCTTAGTGAGCTCCCTTTAGATCAGCTCCACCATTTCAGTGGGTGGGCACACATCTCGCAGTCGTTAACTTCCTTGCTCATGTTCTCCCTTCTTCTGCACCTCATTTGGACCTTGGGAGCTCAGTCCAGTGCTCCAATGTGGGTCTCTGTCTCTATCTCCATCTATCGCCAGGTGAAGGTTCTATGGTGATATGCAAGATATTAATCAGTGTGGCTCTAGGATATGGCCAGTGAAGGTGCCCTCTTCTCAGTAGCCCAATGAACAAGCTGGGGACATCTCCTTGGACACTGTGGAACCCCTCTAGAGTCAGGTCTCTTGCCAATCCTAAAGTGGCTCCCTTAATTAAGATATCTACTTCCCTGCTCCCATATTTACCCTTCCTCCATCCCAACCGTCCCATTCCCCCTTCTCTCTCCCCATCTTCCCCTTACCCCTACCTCAACCCCACCCCCAAGCTCTCAATATTTGCCTGGCAATCTTGTCTACTTCCAATATCGAGTAGTATAACTATATGTTTTTCTTTGGGTTCACCTTCTTACTTAGCTTCTTTAGGATCACTAATTATAGGCGCAATGTCCTTTATTTATGGCTAGAATCCACTTATGAGTGAGTACATATCATATTCATCTTTTTGGGTCTTGGTTACTTCACTCAGGATAGTGTTTTCTATTTCCCTCCATTGGCTTGCAAAATTCAAGATGGCATTTTTTTTCTTTTTTTTAACCCTAAAATGGCTCCCTAAGTTGAGATATAAACTTCCCTGCTCCCAAAACCATCCTTCCTCCCTCCTACCCTCCCATTCTCCCAAGCCATCCCCAATCCTCCCCATTTCCCCTCTCCCTAACCAACTTCCCCTACTTCCACCCCCTTACCCCCCATGCACCCGAGTTTGCCTGGCAATCTTGCCTAGTTCTAATATCCAGGAGGATAACTATAAGACTATCTTAAGGTTCACCGTCTTATTCAGCTTCTCTGTGATCACAAATTATAGACTCACAGACCTTTAACTATGGCTAGAATCCACTTATGAGTGAGTACATACCATATTCCTCTTTTTGGGTCTGGATTACCTTGCTCAGTAAAGGGTTTTCTATTTCCATCCATTTGCATGCAAATTTCAAGATGTCATTGTTTTTTGCTGCTGAGTAGAACTCTAATGTGTATATGTTCCACACCTTTTTTAACCATTCTTCTATTGAGGGGCACCTAGGTTGTTTCCAGGTTCTGGCTATTACAAATAGTGCTGCTATGAACATAGTTGAACAAATGCTTTTGTGGTATGATAGGGCATCTCTTGGGTATATTCCCAAGAGTGGAATTGCTGGGTCCTGAGGGAGGTTGACTCCCAGTTTCCTGAGAAACCGCCACACTGATTTCCACAGTGGCTGTACAAGATTGCATTCCCACCAACAATGGATGAGTGTTCCCCTCACCCCACATCCTCTCCAGCATAGGCTATCATTGGTGTTTTTGAGTTTAGCTATTCTGATAGGTGTTAGATGGTATCTCAAAGTGGTTTTGATTTGCATTTCCCTGATCGCTAAGGAGGTTGAGCATGACCTTAAGTGTCTTCTGGCCATTCGAAGTTCATCTGTTGTGAATTCTCTGTTCAGTTCAGTACCCCATTTTTTAATTGGATTGATTAGAGATTTAGTGTCTAGTTTGTTGAGTTCTTTGTATATTTTGGAGATCAGACCTTTGTCTGATGAGGGGTTGGTGAAGATCTTCTCCCGGTCCGAAGGTAGCCTTTTTGTCTTACTGACAGTGTTCTTTGCTTTACAGAAGCTTCTCAGTTTCAGGAGGTCCCACTTATTTATTGTTTCTCTTATTGTCTGTACTACTGGGGTTCTACTTAGGAAGTGGCATCCTGTACCTATATCTTGTAGACTACTTCCCACTTTCTCTTCTATCAGGTTCAAAGTGGACAGATTGATGTTGATGTCTTTAATCCATTTGGACTTGAGTTTTGTGCATGGTGATAAATATGGATCTACTTTCATTCTTCTACAGGTTGAGATCCAGTTATGCCGGAACCATTTGTTAAAGATGCTTTCCTTCTTCCATTGTATACCTTTAGCTCCCTTGTCGACTATTAGGTGTTCATAGGTTTGTGGGTTAATATCCGGGTCTTCTATTCGATTCCATAGGTCGACTTCTCTGTTCTTATGCCAATACCAAGCTGTTTTCAATACTGTAGCTCTGTAATAGAGTTTGAAGTCATGGATGGTAATGCCCCCAGAAGGTCCTTTATTGTATAAGATTGTTTTGGCTATGCTGGGTTTTTTGTTTTGCCATATAAACTTGATTATTGTTCTCTCAAGGTCTGTGAAGAAGTTTGATGGGATTTTGATGGGGATTGTATTGAATCTATAGATTGCTTTTGGTAGAATTGCCATTTTTACTATGTTGATTCTCCCAATCCAAGAGCAGGGGAGGTCTTTCCATTTTCTGGTATCCTCCTCAATTTCTTTCTTCAAAGACTTAAAGTTCTTGTCAAATAGGTCTTTCACTTCCTTGGTTAGAGTAACCCCAAGATATTTTATGCTATTTGTGGCTATCGTGAAAGGTGATGTTTCTCTGATTTCCCTCTCTGCTTCTTTATCCTTTGTGTATAGGAGGGCAACTGATTTTTTGGAGTTGATCTTGTATCCTGCCACATTACTAAAGGTGTTTATCAGCTGTAGGAGTCCTTTGGTAGAGTTTTTAGGGTCGCTTATGTACACTATCATATCGTCAGCAAATAACGACAGTTTAACTTCATCCTTTAAAATTCGAATCCCCTTGATCTCCTTACGTTGTCTTATTGCTATTGCTAAAACTTCAAGCCCTATATTGAAGAGGTATGGAGAGAGTGGACAGGCTTGTCGTGTTCCTGATTTTAGTGGAAAATGTTTTGAGTTTCTCTCCATTCAATTTGATGTTAGCTGTTGGCTTGCTGTATATTGCTTTTATTATATTTATGTATGATCCTTGTATCCCCAGTCTCTCCAACACCTTTATCATAAATGGGTGTTGAATCTTGTCAAATGTTTTTTCAGCATCCAATGAAATAATCATATGGTTTTTTCTTTCAGTTTATTTATATGATGGATTACATTGATAGATTTGCGTATGTTGAACCAGCCCTGCATCTCTGGGATGAAGCCTACTTGATCATAATGGATAATTTTTCTAATGTGTTCTTGGATTCGGTTTGCCAGTATTTTATTGAGAATTTTCACGTCGATGTTCATGAGTGAGATTGGCCTGTAATTCTCTTTCTTGGTTGTGTCTTTGTGTGGTTTTGGTATCAGGGTAACTGTAGCTTCATAAAAGGAGTTAGGCAATGACTCTTCTGTTTCTATATTGTGGAATACATTAAGGAGTATAGGTATTAGCTCTTCCTGGAAGTTATGGTAGAATTCTTTATTGAAACCATCTGGTCCTGGGCTTTTTTTGGTAGGGAGATTTTTGATAACAGCTTCTAATTCTTCACGACTAGAAGGTCTATTTAGATTGTTCACCTGTTCTTGATTCAACTTTGGTATATGGTACTTATCTAAAAAGATGTCCATTTCTTTTACATTTTCCAGCTTTGTGGCATATAAACTTTCGTAGTAAGATCTAATGATTCTCTGAATTTCCTCTGTGTCTGTGGTTATGTCCCCCTTTTCATTTCTGATCTTATTAATTTGCATGTTCTCTCTCTGCCGTTTGATTAGTTTGGATAGGGGTTTGTCAATCTTGTTGATTTTCTCCAAGAACTAGCTTTTTGTTTCATTAATTCTTTGGATTGTTTTCTGTGTTTCTATTTTGTTGATTTCAGCCCTCACTTTGATTATTTCCAGTCTTCTACTCCTCCTGGGAGAATCAGCTTCTTTTTTTTTCTAGAGCTTTCAATGTGCTGTTAAGTCTCCAATGTGTGCTTTCTCCGTTTTCTTTAATTGGGCACTTAGTGCTATAAACTTTCCTCTTAGCACTGCTTTCATAGTGTCCCATAGGTTTGAGTATGTTGTGTCTTTGTTTTCATTAAATTCAAGGAAGACTTTAATTTCTTTCTTTCTTTCTTCCTTGACCCAGGGGTGATTTAGTAGTTGAAAGTTCAACTTCCATGAGTTTGATGGCTTCCTGGAGGTAGCATTGTTGTTGAATACTAACTTTAATCTATGGTGATCTGACAAGACACAGGTGGTTACTAATATTTTTTTGTATCTGTGGAAGTTTGCTTTGTTACCAAGTATGTGTTCAATTTTTGAGAAGGTTCCATGGGCTGCAGAGAAGAAGGTGTATTCTTTCCTATTTGGGTGGAATGTTCTGTAGATATCTGTTAAGTCCATTTGATTCAATACCTCCAATAATTCTCTAATTTCTCTGTTATCCTCCGAACTTTTCTGTGGATTCCCAGGCCCGATTCAGGTGCATGCTTTCCCGAACTCGGATCCACGAGAATGGACGATTGTCCTAAGGGTTTAAACAGACACACACAAAGAGACCTGCTCACTTACCAAAGAGTAAATGGCCACTTTATTAAACGCAAGTCGGGTATTTATACTAGTGGGCAATGGGGTTCAAAAGGGCACAGCCCCCTCCCATCAGGAGCAGTGGTAGAGATGACATTTGCCCAGCTGGGGCAGCCAGGCATGGCAGACATATAGTGTAGGTACACAGGTTCCCCATTTTTCCGAGGCGCTATGCAGGGCTGTTCTATCCTGGTTCCACTGCATCAGCTTGAAGGTGTAGCATAGAACTGCCCTCTCTTGTTATGTTAATTTCACCTACGGCCCAAGGGTGTAGCTTAGAGAGAACTCTCCCTCTACTATCATGGTAATTCCACCTGCAGGCAAGGTTCCCGGGTCAGCTTTTCTCTGAGCCTGAACACGCCCACCTGGCTTCCTCTTTTCTCTGTTCAGCTGCTCTCTGACCTTGGGTGCGGCCCCCTGACTTTTCTCTTTCCTTGTTCCTGATGGGGGGCTGGTGTCTTTCTGCCCCACAGTATATATACCCGACTTATGCTTAATAACGCTGCCATTTGCCACTTGCTCCTTGGCAGATGAGCCCGGTCTCTTTGTGTGTGTGTCATGTGTTCAAACCCTTAGGACAGCCATCCGTTCTCGTGGGCTCGAGTCAGGAAAAGCGCGCGCCTGAATATAGGGCCCGTAGCTGTAACCTTGTTTACAGGTGGAATTACCATAACAAAAGAGAGCCAAGTTCTTTCTAAACTATACCCTCAAGCCAGTGCAGAGCAGAGAGGCCAGGGAGCCAGAGGTCAAATGGCCCTGCGAATCACCACAAAGAAAAGGGAAAAAGACCTGGGTACCTACATTTCTCTGTTGGGTTTCTGTCTGATTGATCTGTCCATTGGTGAGAGAGGTGTGTTGAAGTCTCTTACTATTAGTGTGTGTGGTTTGATGACTGCCTTGAGTTCTAGAAGTGTTTCTTTTACATAAGTGGGTGCCTTTATATTAGGGGCATAGATATTCAGGATTGAGACTTCCTCCTGATGAATTGTTCCTGTTATGCGTATGAAATGTTCATCTCTATCTCCTCTGAAAGATTTTAGTTTGAAGTCAACTTTGTTAGATATTAGAATGGCCACACCCACTTATTTCTTAGGTCCGTTTGCTTGGAAAACCTTTTCCCAACCCTTTACTCTGAGTAGATGTCTGTCTTTGTGGTTGAGGTGTGTTTCTTGTAAACAGCAGAATGTTGGATCCTGTTTTTGTATCCAATCTCTAAGTCTGTGCCTTTTTATAGGTGAATTGAGTCCATTGATATTAAGTGATATTAATGACCAGTGGTTGTTGACTCCAGTCATTTTTTTTAGGTAGTAGAGTGTATGTGTTTTCCTTCTTTGAGTTGTGCTTGTGAAGGGTCGCTAGATGTCTGAGTTATTGTAGGCAGTGTTGGGAATTTTGGATTCCTTGGGTTGTGATTTGCCTTCTAATACTTTCTGTAAGGCTGGATATGTAGCTACATATTGCTTAAATTTGTTTTTATCCTGTAATATTTTGTTTTCTCCGTTGGTAGTGAATGATAGCTTGGCTGGGTATAGTAGTCTGGGCTTGCATCCATGGTCTCTTAGTTTCTGCAGTACCTCTCTCCAGGACCTTCTGGCTTTCATGGTTTCCATAGAGAAGTCTGGTGTAAGTCTGATAGGTTTACCTTTATAAGTTACTTGATCTTTATCCTTTGCAGTTCTTAATATTCTTTCTTTAATCTGACTGTTTTGTGTTTTGATTATTATATGACGAGGTGATGTTTTTTTTTTTGATCCAGTCTATTCAGTGTTCTCTATTTCTTCTTGAAGAAGAAAGATATCGTTCTTTAGGTTGGGGAAGTTTTCTTCTATAATTTTGTTGAATATATTTTCTGGACCTTTGATCTGCAATTCTTCTCCTTCTTCAATTCCTATTATTCTTAGATTTGGGTTTTTTTATTGTGTCCCACAGTTCCGGAATGTTTTGTGATGAGAATTTGTTGGATTTGCTGTTTTCTTTGGTCAGAGCGTTTAATTTCTCTATGGTGTCCTAAGAGTCTGAGATTCTTTCTTCTATCTCTTGTATTCTGTTGTTTATGTTTGTTTCTGAAGTCTCTGTTCGTTTACCTAGATTTTCCATAGCCAGCCGTCCCTCGGTTTGTTATGTCTTCATTGACTCCATTTCAGTTTTCAAATCTTGAACTGTTTCCATTACCTGTTTGATTGTTTTTTCTTGGTTTCCCAGAATTTCATTTACAGATTTACTCATTTCTTCAAACTTTTTTCTTATATTTCTCTTCTATTTCTTTACTCATTTCCTCAATCTTTTTGTTATATTTATCTTCCATTTCTTTACAGCAGATTTTTACCTCCTGTTTAAGTTCCTCTATTATTTTCATAAAGATCCGCTTAGAGTCGATTTCTTCTATTTCTTCTGGAGTAGGGTGTTCAATTCTTCTAGTTTCGTGTTCCCTGGATTCTGGAGATGTCATATTGCCTTTCAGGTTGTTGGAGGAATTCTTGTATTTGCACCTGCCCATGTCCTCCTCTCTGGATGAAACTCCTCAGCACTTTCTGGATAGAACTCCTCAACACTCTCTGGGTAGGACTCCTCAGCACTCTCTGGATAGAGCTCCTCAGCACTCTCTGGGTAGAACTCCTCAGCAGTGCAACAGGGCTAGCTGGTCTTCCCAGGACCCAGGAGACAAAAGGGCAGTAGCAGTGGGGGCAGGGAGGGGTCCCCATGAAACACCGAAGACTCTGCCGCAGAAGCTGAGGGGGGGAGGGGCTGTGCTCTCTTCCCGGACAGGCTGGCCGCCCAGGCGAGCACCCACTCACCTCTCTGGGTAGAACTCCTCAGCAGTGCAACAGGGCTAGCTGGTCTTCCCAGGAGGTCTCTTATACTTTAAAAAGCACTGGGAACCCTGTGTGCTCTCTCTCTTGCTTCTGGCTCCCGTTCTGGCTCCCGTTCTGGCTGCTAGACTCTGTTCCTATTTGTGCTCAGAGGACTATTGTTTAGGACAGTGATTTGTAAGTTTTTTTTTCCCTTAAATAATAAAAAAAAACCTTTTATTATCCATTTTTTTTCTGAACTGGTGTGGGATTGTTTTAAGGCATCAAATAGCCCTGTATAACATGGAGTTATCTATAGTGTCTAATTTATCTTCTGTCTCTAGGCATTTGAGGGTCCTAGTAATAGAAGTATCTGGACATCAGTTATTATCCTGCTTTTATGTCTCACTTGGTATTAATTAAAGTGAAATCAGATTAACATGTTTAAATATTTTTTTCCAAGCTTTTATCTTGACATATGTGATGTTTACTGAAGAAGCATTCTGACAAATAAGAGAGTAGGCTCTAAGTGCTTGTCCATTTATTGACCTTTTCAAGAAGAAACAAGCTACGTGGAAAGACTTCAGCATAGTATTAACTGATGAGAACTTTTCCAGATAAATAGACATAAATGTTAATCCTAGCATTTGTGTCAATAATGTTACTTTGATAAGGAAAAAACAGCCCTA
This sequence comes from Myodes glareolus, assembly GCF_982192425.1. NCBI lineage: Eukaryota > Metazoa > Chordata > Mammalia > Rodentia > Cricetidae > Myodes > Myodes glareolus. Next base: position 57,629,880 of record NC_142053.1, read on the forward strand.
AAGTATGTGTAAAAGAAACGTTAATGACACAAATTGCATAGATGCTAAATAATCAAAGAAAAAGCTGCTTTATGTCTCTCATAATAATGCCCTGTGGAAGATCACATAAGGATTGAGGCCTGGTAGAAACCAAAATTGTGTTGATTTAGTGTTAAGTATTTATAGTAGAGAAACTTATTGAGAGACACAGGCAGCTTCAATGTGATTAGCGTGTGAGCAGGAGACTGAGTAGCTCCTTAAGCAGCCCCTTAATAGGAGAGAGCAGGGTGTCTGATACTGCAGATGTTAAAGGGTTTTGAGAAACAGTGCATAAGGTCCAGGTTAGCTTGATAAGTTCTGCAGAAGGTTATGTAAGTTGTTTCATTCTGGGCCTCCAGTGTGACCATGGCAGGTTTACCTCAAGGCCACTTAAAGATACATAACTATTCCCCCAAATCTGTAACACACTCATATCAGATAGTATATGACTGCATTTTCCTGCTGTGATTAAAAACTGCTAAAATAACTTTATATGAGGCATGGAACATTTTTCCTTTTTGTTTGTGTAATTATTTTTGGCAAACCACCTGCTTACACAATTTAGATATCTATTTTAATGTGGTTGGATTCAGTTCCTTTCCATGTAACAAAGGCTACTCTATATTGAAGCCTGTGTTAAAAAGCAGTTCATAACTCAGAAAGGAATTTTTTGGAAAGTGGCTTCACTTAATTTTTAAATAAAATACTTAATGCATCTATCACTGCTTCTCTTTCATATTTACATTCTATCTTAGTTAGGGTTCCTATTATGATGACGAAACATCATGACCAAAAGGTTGTTGGGACAGAAAGGGTTTTTTGTCTTACATTTCAGCATTGCTGTTCATTACTTAAGGAAGTCAGAACAGGAACTCAAGAAGGCCAGGATCCTGGAGGCAAGAACTGATGTAGCAGTCTTACTTACTGAATGCTTCCCCTGGCTTGCTCAGGCTACCTTCTTATAGAACACAGGACCAGCAACCCAGGGATAGCGCCACCCACCATGAGCCAGGCTTTACACCATTGATCACTAAATGAGAAATTGCCTTAGAGCTAGATCTCATGAAGCCATTTTCTTAACTGAGGCTCCTTCCTCTGATGGCTGTACCTTGTTTCAAGTTGACACCCCAAACCCTCCAGTACACATCCCTTTCTGAAATGTGTCAAATTATTAGGGTTATCTCCAGATCTCATCCTAATCTTCTTTCTTGTTTTATGTTTGGTTCATATTCCAGAAGACATGTGCGAATGGGGCTTATAAAACTCAGTGACGATATTTTTAGGGAAAATGGATGATCTAGTTGAAGCTAGAAGTCCATAATTCAGGCAAGATTCACACAGAGATTTTATGGAATAATAAATAAAACAAGCATACCTAGAGGTTCTGTGGAAGTGAAGAACTAAACACAGACACATAAAATGGTGGGTACATGGCTAATTTTGTTCTAGTAACCTTCCATGGGCTTATTTTTTAAATGATCAACTCAAAGAATCACACAAAACCTTAGAGAAATGAAATAATCTGTGAAGCATTTGTGAAATCTTATCCAGAGTACATAGTTTTTATTTAAACAGACAACAGAGCAAACCTCAAAAAATAAAAAAAGAAAATTGGAATAACCCCATGTGATGTGTATGTGTGTAGGGAGAGAGAGAGATTAGAATTCAACAGCAGCACTAAATTCAGAAAGTCCACAAACACATGGAAATTAATCAATGATCACCTGAATCACAAATAGGTCAAGGAAAAAATAAAGAGGTTAAAGACCTCCTAAAATTCAACAAAATTGACCATACAACATACCAAATTTATGGGACAAAATGAAAGCAGTGTTAAAAGGAAAGTTCATAGCACTAAATGCCTACCTAATGAAGCTGGAAAAATCCCACACTAAAGTGTTAACAGAACACCTGAAAACTCTAGAACAAAAAGAAGCAAACTCACCAAGGAGAACTAGATGGCAGGAAATAATCAAATTGAGAGCTGAAATCGACAAAATAGAGACAAAGAAAATACAAAGAATCAATGACAAAAATGTTGGTTCTTTGAGAAAAACAACAAAACAGACATAACTTTATCCAAACTAAAATAAAAGTCAGAGAGAGATTATCCAAATGAATGAAATCAGAAATAAAAATTGTAACATAACAACAGACATAGAGAAAATCCAGAGAATCACCAGGGCATACTTAAAAAACCTGTACTACACAAAATTGGAAATATTAATGTAAATGGAAAATTTTCTAGATAAATATCACTTATCAATATTAAATCCAGACCAGACAAGCAAATTAAATATACCTATAACCACTAAAGAAATAGTAACAGTCATCAAAAGTCTCCCATCCAACAAAAAGCCCAGGACCAAATGGTTTCAGCACAGAATTCTGCAAGATTTTCAAAGAAGAGATAATAGCAGTACTCCTCAAATTGTTCCACACAATAAAAACAGAAGGAACATTGACAAACTCTTTTTATGGGACTACATTTAGCCTGACACCCAAACTACACAAAGACATTACTAAGAAAGAGAATTACAGACCAATCTCATTCATGAACATTGATGCAAAAATGCTAAATAAAATACTGGTAAACCAAATCCAAGAACACATCAGAAAAATCATCCACCATGACTACGTAGGCCTCATGCCAGAAAAGCAAGGATAGCTCAACATATGAAAATCTGTCAATGTAATCCAATGTAATCCACCATATAAACAAACTGAAAGAAAAAAAAAACACACATGATCATCACAGTAGATGCTGAAAAGCCTTCAATGAAATACAACACCCCTTTCTGATAAAGGTCTTGGAGAGAGTAGGGATACAACGAACATACCTAAACAAACTAAAGGCAATAAATAGAAAGCCAAAAGCCAACATTAAATTAAATGGAGAGAAACTTAATGTAATTACACTGAAATCAGGAGAAAGACAAGGTTGTCTAATCCATATATACTCAGTTTAATTCTTGATGTCTTAGCTAGAGCAGTAAGACAACAAGAGGAGACCAATGGGACACAAATCAGAAAAGAAGAAGTTAAACTCTCACTATTTGCTGATGATATGATAGTTTACATAAGTAACCCGAAAATCGACCAAGTAACTCCTACAAATCATAAACACCTTCAGTAAATAGCAGGATACAAAATTAACTCAAAAATTCAATAATTCTCCTTTATATAGATGATGAATTGGCTGAGAAAGAAATCAGAGAAATATCACCCTTCACAATAGCCACAAATAACATAAAATATCTTGGAGTAACTTTAACCAAACAAATGGAAGTCATGTATGACAAAAACTTTAAATATTCGAGGAAAAAAATTGAAGAAGACACCAGAAAATGGAAAAATCCCCCATTCTCTTAGGTAGTTAGAATAAACATAATAAAAATGACATTCTTACCAAAAGCAATCTACAGATTCAGTGCAATGCCCAGCAAAATTCTTCACAGACCTTGAAAGAACAATACTCATCTTCATATGAAAAGCAAGAAACCCAGGATAGCCAAAACAATCCTGTACAATAAAAGGACGGCTGGAGGGTTCACAATTCCTGACTTCAAACTCTACTGCAGAGCCACAGTACTGAAAACAGCCTGGTATTGGCATAAAAATAGAAAGTAGGACTAATAAAAGCGAATTGAAGACCCAGATATCAATCCACATAGCTACAAACACCTGATTTTGACAAAGAAGAAAGAAATATAAAATGGGTAAAAGAAAGTGTACTCAACAAATGGTGCTGGTATAACTGGAGATCAGCATGTAGAAGATGGAAAAGAATTCCATATCTATCACCATGCACAAAATTCAAGTCCAAATGGATCAAAGACCTCAACATAAAATGAACCGTATTGAAATTTATATAACACCAATAGCAGAGACACTGATAGCAACAATTAATAAATGGGACCTCCTGAGACTGAGAAGCTTCTGAAAAGCAAAGCACACTGTCAACCAGACAAGGTGGCTGCCTACAGAATGATAAAATATCTTCATCAACCCCACATCGCACAGAGGGCTGATCTCCAAAATATATAAAGAACTCAAGAAATATGTCATCAAAAGAACGCATAATCCAATAAAAAAAAATGGAGTACAGACCTAAAGAATGAACTCTCAACAGAAGAATCTAAAATGGCTGAAGGATACTTAAGGAAACATTCAACATACTTAGTCATCAGAGAAATGCAAATCAAAACATCTCTGAGAATCCATTTTATGCCTGTAAGAATGACTAAGATCAAAAACACTGATGACAGTTTATGCTGGAGAGGATGTTGGGTAAAGGGAACACTCTATCATTGTTGGTCGTAGTGCAAACTGGTACAGGTGCTTTGGAAATCAGTATGGTGATTTCTCAGAAAATAAGGAAACAACCTTCCTCATGACACAGCAATAGCACTTTTGGGTATATAAGCAAAGGATTCTCAATCATACCACAAGAACATGTGCTCAGCTCTGTTCATAGTAGCATTGTTTGTCATAGCCAGAACCTGGAAACAACCTAAATGCCCCTCAAACAAAGAGGGATAAAGAAAATTGCTACACTTCCACAATGGAGTACTACATAGCAGAAAAAGATAACATCTTGAAATTTACAGGCAAATGAATGGATCTAGAAAACATCATATTGAGTGAGGTTACCCAGACCAAGAAAAATAAATATAATATGTACTCAATTATAAGTGACTTTTTGACTTAAACCAAAAAAAAAATCACAATCCCAGAGAAACTAGACGACAATGAGGACCCAAGGAGATACATACATGGATCCAAAATACATGGAAAGTTGAAAAAGACAAGACCTCCTGAGTAAATTGGGATCATGGGGATTATGGGAGAAGATAGAAGGGAAGTGGGCAGGAAGGGAGTGATGCAGAGAAAAATATATAGCTCAATAAAAACAATTTAAAAAAGAGAATTCAGTTCTAAAAAAATGATGTGAAATTCTAAACACCAGTATTTCCATGACCTTCTTCATATTCCAAGTCTGTTTAAAATTATGTTTTATTTCTAACAAAGTCAAGCCAGCATGGTCAACAATCCATCCTAATGATTTCACCTTCTAGCTCACTGATGAAAGGTGTGGAGGTGGGGGTTAAAATTATCCTGGAAAGACTGAAAGTTGACAATTTTTTGCCTTGGAAAATAGTCCAAACAAAGTATTATCACAACAATAGGATTGAGTGCATAGTTTTTGTGTTCATTAATTTTATCTACAAACAGAATTTCTCTCTAAGAATGATTTTATCAAATATTAACTGGAAAAAATTCAAAGGTAGTATTGTCCATCAATTTATCTGAAGATTTCTTTTTAAACCCTCTTTTAGAATATACATGTATAGAAGTATATACATGTGCTAATCCCTTATATAAAATAATAGAGTGTCTGATATACTTCACATTATCACTAGACTACATAGGATAAATAATGCAGTGCATATTCTAAATGAACAGTTGTGATTCTGCTTTGTTTGGGGAATTATAGTCTTAATTTAAAGATCAGTACATAGTCAACGCAAATGTGTTTTTCCTAATATATTGTTCCATGATTAGATCGAGTCTATGGATGGTCTTGAAGGGTGAACGTTTCACCATATAATAAAGATATCTCAGAGGCTTCTTAGGAATAATTTCCTTTAGGACTCTATGTGAGAGTATATGATGGTCCATCTTCAGTTTAGGACCCTGAGAAAATAAATTGAGGTTTCATAAAGAAGGAAATCTACCTTGGGCATATAACACAAAATTCCTGCCTGAGTTTCTGCCCTGTGATCAGACAATGGGCTCAAGAAAATCTCCAAAGGTTAGAGCCTGCTTCCCAGAAACTAAGCCTAGAGGAGCCAGCATTTATAGAGAAGGAAAGAAACATGCCAATATTATTTTTTGTGGAAAACACTGGGTCAGGAGAGTCTTGTTTGATTCTTTGGTCAGCACGGAGTTCTAAAATAATTTTTGTTTAGAATGCTTTGGGGAAGAATGTATAATTTCTAATCTCCTGGGTATCTTATATTCTTTATAGTCATTTGCTCACAAAATTATCCAAATATGAGACTCATCTCCTGTGACCTTCTGAGAGCTAAATATGAAGATTATAAAGCTAAAGTTTGTACTTCAGTGTTTGCAGAGATGAGATTGAAGCTCAGCTGCCTTCCATGGCACTGCTTTCCCCATTACACCCTGCTATTTTCTTGTCCATTCTTGATTAAACAGGCCCAAAAAGCTTATTTTCAACATTCTTTCTAGAAACTCTGTATCTTTCCAAAAGAATCACTACAGTTTTAAGATTTTTATCCTTTTAACTCAAGTTTAACAGTATTTGCCTCTGGCTTTCTTCATTATCGAGTATCAGAACAGATTTTAATTGTTGCCTACAGAGCAACGGGGGCATGAATCAGATTTGGAAGTTCAGAGACTCAGTGTATTTGAAATAGTTCTTGAGTGGAATTCAAGGAGGTTTAGCTAAACGTTTACTTTTAAGATATTTCAAGACGGGATCCTAATTATTTAATCCCATAGCTAGCTTACAGAGAATATCGTTGCTATATGCTTTCACATGTTTTTCTTACCTTGTATGGAATAGAATCAGAGTGCTAAAATTTTTCTAAACTGATATCTAACCTAATTCTTCTTGTTTTCAGAACTAAAACTTTGCGTCAAGCATTTATGTGAGTAGCCGGTAATGTACAGAAAACACACACATAAATCAGGGCTGTAATTCAAGCATCTTTCACCTAACCATTGATCTTTCCAACACAATGCATGTTTTAAATGCCCTGAGACTCATTTATACATCATAAATGTAAATTATTTATTTTCATATTCTTCAGGTAAATCTTGGGTAAGAACCCACAGCGACACGTTTAGTTTTCCTAAAAGTCATTGTTTTTTTTTTTTAATGTTTTAAATACAGACTTCAATCAATCTGCTCAACTCCCCTCACAGAGATGAAAAGTTTCTTTTCTCGATGAATAGAAAAAGCAAGCATGCACAAAAGAAAATCCTTCTGTTTTATGAAGTTGACTAGACTCCCTCTCAGATTAATGGCATTTGACATGACGCTGCAATTCACTCAATCACGAGGAAAATAGAAAAAAGACAACTTTTCTGAAAGGCAGACAATAGTCTATAGGTGTCTTTTTAATACATCTAAAATGAAATGCAGCATGTAGATGGAACTCCTGTTTAGGCATGTGGAAAATATTTTGAATTTGGCAACATTTAACCAGATGCCAAAATGCTCAGAGACAAGGACTATACTATTCTCATATAAGTCATTATTTCTATAAATCCTCCACACTGTAGTATCTCTGTCTTGCATTGTGTTCATCTTTCCCAAGCCATTCATTCTGTAATTCTATTCCTTTCTATTACTCAACAGTAAAATGCATAATGCTTCACTTGAACCCCCTTCCCATTCCTCCCATATCCCAATAACCCCAACACTTAATAAATCATAAGGAATGCTGAAGGTAAAGTGTGTGCATTTTCTCAGAGGATATACACAGTTTTCAAATTGTCTTCATGAATAAAATTAACCCAAATATACCACTAATTTTAGGGCAGTGAGGTTGATTTATAGCTAGCTTAACAAGAATACTTAATGTGTGAAATGTCAAGTTAGAAAAAAATGGTAGAATATTGTTATAATGTATTCCCTTTAATTTTTAATATACATTCATGCCCTCAACGGCCTCTAAATACAATGGTGCCAAACATTTTCTATTCACAATCCTCAATACTTGACATAAATTTGGTAGTCAATAAATGTTGAATTAAGAATAAGTGTTCAGGACCAGCATATTTAACACTATGCTGATCAAATCTACAGGATGAAGGACTAGAAAAATAAATAAATTAAAGCAAACTGAATGCATAATTGCAAGTGCAGGCATTTTTGCTGGTGCAGACAATGAATCGGAACCAATGACATGATGGCTACAAGTAAATCATACTTCTTTAAAAATAATAGAGTTGAAGTATGGTTTAATAAAAGTCTGTATTACACATATGATGAGTAAAGTTCTACAATAAAAATGACTCAAAATATTATGAGAGCATAATAGTGCTGCCAATTAAAATAATGTAATCTTAGGTTATACACGAAAAAAAAGGGTGTCTTGAGTTAGAGAATTTAACTCTGAGTTGAGTTTCTAGCAGAACATCCCTCTTGGCTAAAATCAGTTTTACTAATTATCTAATAATCCCATGTCAGTTTACCTAAGACAGAACTTCCACTTGCATGTTTAGCAGCCATTTTGGAAATCCAAAAATAAAATTATAATTATATTGAAATGGAAGCTAGGGAATTTAGACAAATACTCAAAGCACTTCGGAAGTAAATAAAGAAGAAAAGGCACCCATTAAGAAAATGTATTATCCACCATACATGATACATAACACACTTGAAAGATACTATTTAAAAATATTATGTTGTGTTAGAAATATACTTTTATGTAGCAGACATAAAACGTCTGAAGTTCTAAAAATAAAATAAAATAAAAGACAACATGCTTATGTGGCATCTTTCTTTCTAGTGCCACTTTTAAAAATTAGAACAGCACCCACATTCATCTCTATGCTTCCTCACTGTAACTTCCCTGGTGTAATGGAGGGTGTCATGAAGTTATGCTCCAAAATAAGATTTTCATTTATTGTATTCCTTTATCTGTTAGTTTGTTACAATAATGAGAAAATAACTAATACTAAAACTAGTACTAGGAAGTGGTGCATGTTGTCCATAGGCTTCTGGAATGAGTTTGTAAGATAATTGTATGATATGTGTTACAGAATGTAGTGTAGTTGGGAAAAATGTACAGGATAACTAAAGTAAACACAAACATGGAGGCCTTCCTCTAGTGTCAGAGCCACAGATAGAGAAAACCCTGTTTGGAAAGAATGATCCTCGAAAACCATAAATTAATTTGTACCTTGCAGCTGAGGAATGTGGTGTCTCAGTCTGGGAATTTTGGCAAAAGTAGATTTCCAAAAAGAAAGCCTTTGCGTGGAAAGGATAGAGTCTTTTGTAAAAAAAAAAAAATTGGAGACTTCCCCCTAAATTTAGTCATCTATAATCTTACACAGTAATGTACCCTTAATATTAGCCTACCAAGAAAGATGCGATCACTTCATACTACAATATGGACATGAAAGCTAAAGAAATAAACAACTGCTTTAAGATTGGATTGGAAACCTACTCTACATTATCATAGATTTTGTACATTGACATGGGATTCCATTCTGTACACGATGAATATATTTTATTACCATTGGTTAATAAAGGAGCTGCTTTGACTTGTGGCAGGGCAGAATATAGGTAGGCAAGAAAACAGAACAGAATGCAGGAAAAATGAAGGCAAAGTCAGATAGATGCCATGTAGCCACCCAAGAAGTAGCAAGTCATGAGCCTTGTGATCATATATAAAATAATATAAATGGGTTAATTTAAGATGTACAAGGTAGTTAGAAATATACCTGAGCCATCAGACAAACAGTAATTAATATAGTTTTCGTGTGATTATTTGAGTCTGGGTGACTGAGAAACGAAAAGGCAGTCTCCATTCATAATCAGTGCTTGAGGTTTTATTCCTGGTCAAAATCCCATGGATAGGAAGACCATATACCTTAAAGGGAATATTCAATGGTCACTTTGGAAAATGATTATGATACCAAATAATCCTTTAAATTATTCATATGTATAGATTAGTGTTACTCTCAACCTTGACCAAAAAAACTTTGTTTTGAAGGAAACAAGCAATTAATAGAAACCAAAATGCTGAAAAATATATGATGGTTGAGTGTCAGACAGAAAGATTTCTATATCAATTCTCCTAAGGCTCAAGGAACATTAAAGGAGAATGAGCAAAAAAGATATAAAAATAAAAGAATAGGAAATGATGCTTTGAACTCTGATCTATGGTTATGGCATGGCTATTGCACTCATGAAATCAAAGCAACTATGGTTACATATATAAAATCAAGTTATTCAATATCAATTATGGAGGATGGGCTGAAGAAGCCCATGTATAATTGGGGAGCTATTGGTTTTTAAAGTCTGTTGGAGTGTACTTTGTTTTCTTTCAGGATATGACTGTTGATAGATAGCTCATGCTTGAGTGAATGGTACTATGCCTACCCATGCACATACAAGCAGCAATTAATTGTATTCACTGAGAAACAGTTGAAGAGTGTATGTAATCTAGATTTAGACATGTTGGTAGTGATAGAGAATGAATATGTATTGCATATGTATATATGTGTTTCATATATATGAATATAAATATATAAAATGGTCAAAGAATGGATAAAAGTATTCTAAAAAATAAGTACAAAAGAATCAAAATAATTTCCTGTATCATATCAGACAGTGATACAACAAAATGAGACATCAATTGCAAAAAAGAAAATACACAAACATTTTCAAGATTTAAAGTTACACTTTTGACTGAACAGTGAGTCAACAAAGAAATCAGAGAAAAAAAATGAGAAATTTCTAGAATCAAATGGAAGCAGTAAAACAAATGTACGGAAACTCTGGAATACTGCTAACACAATTTTATGAAAAAAGTTTGTAGTTTTATATACTTCTTCACATTATAAATTGAGAGAAATCTACAGTAAAATCTGGATATGTAAAAAAATAGTTTTTGAAAAACAAGAAAAAAATTCCCTAAACAATAGGTAGAATTAAATAGCAAAATTTGGGGTGGAAACTAATGAAATAATGAAAAAAGTATAACATAGAATCAATGAGTTGAGATTTAGAAAAAAATATTGATGAACCATTACTGAAACTAACCAAACAGAGAATAAAAAAATCATATTAGAGAAATTAAATTCACGGAATCATCAAGGTGTATGTTAAAATCTTATATTAAAAATCTAGAATGTCAAGAAAATATGGATGAATTACTCTATATGTATATATGTAATCTATGAATATTAAAGATATAAATAGCAAAAACTGACCTATACCAATCAATGAAATAAAAGCAGTTATTAAAACTATTCCAAAATAGAACAGCCAGGACCAGATATATTCATTGCAGGCTTTAACAAACTTTTAAAGAAGTGTTGATACCATTATTACTCAAATGATTCCACAAAATACAGAGCAAAGAAACATGCCAGACAGAGGTAGAGCACACCTTTAAGCCAGAAACTGGGAGGCAGAGGCAGGCATATCTCTAGCAATTCAAAGCCAAACTGGTCTATAGAGGAATTCCAAGACAGCCTGTCTTCCAAAACCAAAATTAAAAATCCATATTCATTAGCTTCACTCAAAAAGGTAAACGACCTCCTAGTGAATTGTAAAACATTGAAGAAAACACTATAAAATCAAAGTCTTTCCTGACTCATGGATGGATAATTAATTTATGAAAATGCCTATATTTCAAAAGTCACTATAGTGCCCAATTATCCCCCTTAACATTTCAATGACATTCTTCTTCACAGAACTCTTAAAATTCATATAGAATCATAAAAGACTCAGACTAACCAAAACAGTCTTAAGACAAAAAAACAATTCAGAGGTAGCTCAAAACCTGATCTCAAATTATGCTACTAAAACATAGTAAAAAACACTTTATGGTCCTTGTATAATATCAGACAAGTACATCTGTGGAATAAAATAGAGGACTCTGGAATAAAGTTACCCATATACAGCTACCTAATTTTTGACAAAGGTGTCAAGTTATACGTTGGATAAGAAGACAGCCTCTTCAACAAATGGTGCTTGAAAAAATACAGATCCATCGGTAGAAGATATCAATTGTACACATAGCTCTCACTTTTCACAAAAATCGATTAAAATGGATCAAACAGTGTTGGAAAGCATTAGAACAAAATACAGACAAAGAACTTCAAGACAACCTATATGCAAGAACATTCAACAACACAAAAAATAACTCTAAATGTTGATAAATAAGACTGCATAAAATTAAAAAACTTCTGCACAGCACAAGAAACAATCAACAAACTGAAGAAATAATCTATAGAATAGGAGAAAAATTCCCAACTATACATCAGAGAGAAAGTTAATGTATTTTGTCTATTTTATATTTGAGTCAGGGTTTCTCTGTGTAGCCTTGGAGCCTATTCTAGGGCTAGCTCAGGTTGGCTCTAAACTCACAGATATTAGCCTGTTTCTCCCTCCTGAGTGCTGGGATTAAAGGCATGCACCCCAACTACCTGGCTCTGAAAGTAAATATTTATCCTATACCAGGAATTTCAATAAGTCCAGGCCAATCTGGGTGGTTCTTGCTGCATTCTGAGCCATGGTGATATCCAGATTTTGGCTGCTGCTAAGGACCATATTAGGTCCATGGTCTCACTGCAGTTTGGATCTGTGTTGACATTCATGGGCCACATTGCCACTAGGGCCCACATAGAGGCCCAAAGTTCAAAGCCAAAGCTGTGGTTGAGGACCATGTCTGATCCATGGTCCTATCATGCCTCGGAACTGTGCTGAAGTTCTGGGCCCGTGTTGCCACCAAAGGGCAAACTGAAGCCTGAGGTTGGGATTACAACCTGAGGCCTTGGTGGTATCCAGGGGCCATGCTGACCCAAGAGCCATCCTCTTCTGAGTGATCATTGCTTTCACCCAGAGCCAAGATCTTGTTCAAGTACAAGCTACTGCTGAGGGCCAAGTCTGGGTCAGTGGCCCAGCTGTGCTGGGGTCTGTGTTGATGCCCTTTACCTGTGTCACCTCAGGGGCCATCACAACCACGCATTATGAAATCAGAGGGCCATACTGAGCCAGCCCCACCATTCGCTGATGCTGAGAAAGTTGGCCGTGGCTCTCACTGGATACTGGAACTCATGAAAGGACTAGTCCTGTGGAAGGATACTGGCAGGATCTCCATGATTTGGGACAACTGGAGGTTATCCCAAAGGAGTTTCAATGAGGATCCAGTGATGATGATGGTGTACCAGAAACTAGTGGCCGTGAACCAGACCGGTGACTCATTACAATAAACATTTGTTTGTAAATCTGATTAGACAAAAGAGTATACTATGTGACATACCACTCCCAATGCCACCAGGACTAAAGAAGAGGTATTGGAGAGGCAAGATATATGGAGAATCTAAGAGATTTTCTTCTTTTTTGTGTACTTGCTTGTGTTGTTTTTTTTTTTAAATTTCTTTAAAAATTTTCTTTTGGGGGACACTGAAGGGGTGAGTGGAAGATATATGGAGACTGAGAGGTGAGGGGAATTAGAGTGCATGATTTGAAATTCCCAAAGAATCAATAAATGAATTATGTTAAATAAAAAAGTAAAATAAAAACTAAAGTACTCCAAAACCTAAACATGCAAAAAAAGTATCTTCTGATCAGTAAATAGCTTTCAAAAGGAAAAAGAAACATTAGCCAACAAATATTTGAATAAAAATGTATTTTAAAATGCAAATTAAGGCCACTTTGAGATTCTTTCTTATCCAGCCCAAATGGCTAAAATCAAGGAAATAGCCTTAATCATTTGAGGGTATATAAATTAGTACAATCACTATTGCAATTAGTATGGAGTTTGTATTATATACTTTTTGTTGGTTTTTTAAAGCAGCATAAGCAAAAATAGTTCATAGAACAGTTTGTCTTGGTTTACAATTCCAGAAGGAGAACTCACAATGATATGGGAGGCATGGGTGAGGGAGGCTAGAGCAGGAACCTCCCTTAGAGATTATCTGTACACAGGAAAGACAGCCACCTGAAAGTGGAATGAGCTCTCAAAACCCTCCTGCAATAATGAACTTCTTCCTACAGAATTCCACTTCCTAAGGTTCCATAGCTACCCCACAAAATGCCACCAGGCAGTACCAAGTATTCACATGTTTTCCTGTTGAGATACTTCTCATTCAAATCACCACAGAAGTTTATCAAAGAACTAGAACTAAACTACCATGTGACTCATTATATCACTTCAGGGTGCATACTAAAAGAATCTTAAGCCCTACTACAGAGGTACATAGATGTTTATTGTTGCAATACTAATAATAACTAAGAAATAAAAATAGAGTAGATTGTCATTTAAAAGTTAATGGAAAAAGAATTGTGGTACATGTACATGATATAATTTCTCTCAGTTGTAAAGAAAAAAAAAAAACTAAATTGGCCAGAGAGATAGCTCACTGAGTAAAGCACTGAACTTTTATTTTTTATATTTGCATTTTTTTGCTGTTGTTTTGAAACAGACTCACTATGTCATCATGGCTGACCTGCAACTCTCTATAAAGAACAGGCTGGCCTAGAATTCACAGTTATCTACCTGCCTCTGACTTCTCAGTGATGAAATTTAAAGTATATACCACTATAGATGGATAAAACAATTTACTAAATAAGTCTAGCACACAGAATTTGATGCCCAGAGCCAAGATCGACCCCCAGATAAGCTGTGGTCTGCACAATCCCTGACCCACACACACATAATACAAATACAGATAAATATTTAAAACATAAACTAAACCATGATATTTTCAGGCAACTTGATGGAACTTGACATAATGTTCAGTGAAATAAGTTTAAGACAAAACAAATAATGCATGTCTTCTGTCTTCTACAGTTCCTAGGGGTGTGTGTGTGTGTGTATGTGTGTGTGTTGGTATAGACCATGAAAATAACTTTTTAAAGAGAATATTTTATTCATAGTAAAAGGAAAATTCAATTTTAAAATGACAGTAATAGAGTCACAAGTTCCATGAGGAATCACCACAGTTTCTCCATGAAGATAAATTTTCCTCTTCTTGACTCAACATTACATACACTCTGGGCCATGGCAAAATTAGAAATATTAGTTGATTCTATAAAATTGGTTTAACTTTCTAGCTAAAGGCTTCATAATTACCAAAACTATTATGATAGAAATGCTCTCACGCTCCAATATTTTCATCCACATATTCCCGACTCCAAAGAAATAAAGAGTATGTACCAAATGTGTAGATTGTTCATTCTTCAGCTGAACTGTTTGAGATATTTAATTCTCCTAACATATTTTCTAGGTGCTTATGTTTATTATTGTTTCCTTTTAAATATTTTATTAACAAAAGAAATCACCATTTTAGGCATTTCTT